>NC_059133.1:79913759-80232182 GCF_020740605.2 Lemur catta
GAACCTCTACAGATCACAGTTCTTGACCATGATACTTACAGTGCAAATGATGCCATTGGTAAAGTGTACATTGATATTGATCCTTTACTGTATAGTGAAGCTGCAACAGTCATCTCAGGATGGTTTCCAATATATGACACCATACATGGTAAGTAGTATTTTAAGAAAATAAATCACAATCTTAATCTTTTTTATTTATGCTTAAAGACATTTGTGGTACACTTGGGTTTTAAAATATGTATCTTTAAAAGATGCCTTTTTAAAAATAAGCAAGTAGTAGTAGTGTTCATAGAATTGTTACTTCTCTGAACATAATTTGAAATGATGCTTGCTAATTTTGTGCAATATAGTAAGTAAATGCATGATTTAAAAATGAGCTAGTATTGGTACTCTCTATTTCTAAAACACATTTTCTAACTGGTAATTTTGATGTTTTCTGCTTAAAAATTCTTCAAAGGATTTTTGTTGCCTGAAGCAGGATTCTCAAAATATGGTCTGGGAACATATAGAGGTCCCTGAGATTCTTTTACAGGGTCTGTGAGTTGAGAACTGTTTTCAACATACTACTCAGATGTCATTCACTATTTTTATTCTCACTTGGGTCATTCTTATTTATTACAGTGTGTTCTGAAAACCATTATTCTTGGAGTGTTTTAGTTAGCTTATTTTAATTTATATACATTGAAATGAATAAAACAACTTTTTTTGTTAAATCAGATTCTTGCATTAATTGTTAAGAGTATATACTCTGGGATCATAAAGATCTGAATTTTAATCCTGGCTCTGCCATTTGTCACTACTGACATTACATAAATTATTTAACTTTTATTAATTAAATATTAATCTCTTCTTTTGTAAATGAGAATGATACTACTACAGAAATTACCTTATTGGATTGATGAGATATGTAAAGCATTTAGTATATTTATTATCTATCAGTGCCCAGCACATGTTACCGCCATCATCATCATCATCAATTTAAGTGTGACTCCATTCCAGTTAGTTTGGCTCAAATAAGTGAAGACTTGTGGCAAAAATGAAAATCATTCTCTACCGCATACATGTTCTGCTTTACCAAATGTAATTAAAAAACTGAGAATGAAAATGATTAGGAAACAAAATTAACATTACTATTATGATTGATATATTACAGATGCTCCATGACTTATGATGGGGTTATGTCCTGAGAAACTCACTTAAGTTGAAAATATTGTTAAGTCAAAAATGCATTTCATACACCTAATCTACCAAACACCATAGCTTAGCCTAGCCTACCTTTAAACGTGCTCAGGACACTTATTAATACATTAGCCTACAGTTGGGTATGATTATCTAACACAAAGCCTGTTTTATAATAAAATGTTAAATATCTCCTGTAATTTATTGAACACTGTAACGGAATTGAAAAGCAGAATGGTTTTGCACCATTGTAAAGCTGAAAAATTGTAAGTTGAATCGTTGTAAGACAAGGATTGTCTGTATTTTAAAATCATTAATTGGCATTTATTTGCTTCATTATTTAATTGTACATTATTTTCTTAAGATAGAAACTTGATTTTCCTTTTGAATTTATAGGTATCCGTGGGGAAATCAACGTAGTTGTTAAAGTAGACCTCTTCAATGATTTAAATCGGTTTAGGCAGTCATCATGTGGAGTCAAATTCTTTTGCAGTAAGTAAATACACTGTATTACTCATTTAACAGAAAATTTGATAATTGTTAAATATGGGAAATCAAATTAATTTTTCAGAAGGCTAATAGAAAAGGTTTTATACTTTGGGTTTAATGCCAAAGAGAAAATTGTTAATTTTCCAGACACAATTACGGTAGCTCTGAGACTTTATCTGAGTTGAAAGAAAATGGTATCTAATTTTAATAAATTTATGGAAATTTTTGTTAGAAAAATTCAGTGATATCTTACAGGACAGTGAAAGATAGGAGTAGACCATTGTAGCTAAGCACTATGACGCTACCCCAGATTATACAGGCTTCTACAGGTAGGGAGCCCTGAGAACTCCAAGAAATGCATGGGTCTGAATTGGGCAGGTCTGGTTGACTCACATCCAGCCTCTATTAGTAAGATTAAAAACCTCTAGGTAGTTGAGTTAGTGTCAATGTACAAATGTCTCTTTTAAGAGACTAGTTTGGTCTGGATGTTCTCAGGTTTTCCATTTTTTTGAGACAGAGTCTCACTCTGTTGCCCAGGCTTAGGGTACAGTGGTATCATCATAGCTCACTGCAACCTCAAACTCCTGGGCTCAAGCAGTCCTCCTACCTCACCCCCCAGTCCCCTAGTAGCTGGGACTATAGGCATGTGCCACCACACCTGGCTATCCCAGCTAATTTTTCTATTTTTTTGTAGAGACACAGGGTCTTACTCTTGCTTAGGCCGGTCTCGAATGCCTGGCCTCAAGCAATCTTCCCGCCTTAGCCTCTCAAAGTGCTAGTATTACAAGCGTGAGCGACCACACCCAACTCCCTTTTTGAATCTGACCATATCTTATTTAAATCCAATGGTATTTGGACTTAAATGAGTTTTATTTTTTAATGAGTCATATTAAATGAGTTTATTAAGTAGCGTATTGACTACTGAACCAGTTAGCCTGTGACCGTGGATTATTAGAAACTGCAGAGCTGTATGACTCCTCAAGTTGTGTCAGAAAGGTAATGGTTTGATTTTTGAGTTATAGATGTGATGTACAGAAGTACTTTTGCAAAGGGCTTTGAATAATTAAAGATTATTTATTATTTGCTTTCTACCTATTTCTATAATCTAGCTGATTTTAATTTTGATTTTTTTAAAACTTGGTATCGAATGCTATTTAAGGTAGTCTATAGCTATTTTCTAAATTATAAAAATACAATTTATATTTACGGTGCTTACATGATAAAGGTGAGAGCTCTCATGAAAGAAAATGGTTATTCCTAAGAATAAAATGGGTGTTAGAAGACTGATTAGAAGTATTGTTATTATAATTATATTGAGATGATCATAGTAAAAGACATTCTTATATATTTAAGAGATAAGAACTTAGACATACATTTTCTAGAAATTGAATTTTACCTTTTGATAAATAGAAGCATAACAGATAATTTTTTTTAATAGCAACATCTATTCCAAAGTGCTATAGAGCTGTGATAATTCATGGATTTGTAGAAGAACTTGTTGTCAATGAAGACCCAGAATATCAATGGATTGATCGAATTCGCACGCCCAGGGCATCAAATGAGGCCAGACAGAGACTCATTTCTCTAATGTCAGGTATTAAAAAAAATAGCTTAATTACTGATTGACTTAATACTTTAAAATTTTTCACTTTTCTTTCTTTGACATGCTACCTGAAATTTTACAATGAAGGCTATGAATTGTAAGTGAATAGTTCCCTATTCCTGGACCCACCCTCCTGAACACACATGTGCATTGCAGTCTTTTTAACAACTGGAAATCTGAATCAGGAGCTTGTTCCTAACTAGGTGGTAAAAGGAAATTGTGTTCATGAAATGGTGTAGTGGAAAGAGCCCTGAGCAAGGAGGTTTAGGAAGGAGATCTGAGCATCAGGAAACTGGATTCTAGTTTCCCTCCCTCTAACATTTACTCGCAGTCAGAGCTTAGGCAAATCACCTACCTCTCTCTCTAATACTTTCTGTTCAAATGTTGCCTTTTCACAGTTCTTCCCTGAGAACCAGCACATACAGAACTAAAAATTGTTTGGTAAATGAATGCATGAATGAGTGAACCTAACTTGCCACATCTGTAAAATGCAGCTAATAATATCTTACTTTCCTGAAGGTAGAAGGCTAAACCAGATAATCTTTTAGGTTCCCTTTAAGTTCTAAAAATGTATGATATTTTGTCTTGTTTTTTATCACTACCGTATCCAGCTTTATAGTATGTAATGTAGAGAAATGAAGCAAGAATGAATTTTCTTCCTTTTTTTTGTAGGCGAACTGCAGAGAAAGATTGGCTTGAAAGTACTTGAAATGAGAGGCAATGCAGTTGTTGGGTACTTACAGTGTTTTGATCTGGAGGGCGAGTCTGGGTTAGTGGTACGAGCCATAGGAACAGCGTGTACTCTGGATAAATTAAGTAGCCCAGCAGCATTCCTTCCTGCGTGTAATTCCCCATCTAAAGATATGAAGGAGTAAGTATGAATCAATTAAATTGTTTTTATGGAGATTTTTATCTTTTACCTATGCATTTGCATTTGATTTGAAACATTTTAGTAGGTTTATTCAACATACATTATTTTCTACGATGGTTTTTCTTATCAGAGATGACTGCCAAAATTTAAAACTTAAAAATATTTAGATATTCCTAATGTTTTATTTATACTGTCTTAATATGAAACTCAAGTAATATAAAATTAAACTTATTCCAGATCTTTAGATACTGTGTATCAAAAGCATTAAATGAATACTCATGCATTATGTGGAATTTTACTTACTTTCTGAAGAATGCTTAAAACCCTCTACCAGATAATCCAATTATGCTTATTATTGGCAACACAGTATAGAAAGCAGGAAAGATTGACTTCTGCAGGAGTGTCAAACACAGTTGTCTACAGAGGCTAAGCAGTTTATATAAATAAAGTAATTAGGTGTAATTAAATAGGGAATACCAGGGTCTATGTAAAGCTTAAGTAGGCAGACTTTTTCTGTAAAAGGCCAGATAATAAATATTTTAGATACTGGCCATACAGTCTCTGTCTTTATTAAAAAAAGGAGATTGCTGATCCCCGATCTGAAGGAATTTAGACTTGAACATTTTTTAAAAGCTATGTGCAATTCAACAAAACACTTCTGTTGTCTGGATTTGGCCTGTGTGTTTGTCATTGTTTGTCCAAAGGCCAAGATTCTCAACATGGTTGTGGTGGTACTGTCAACACAGAATGTTTGAAACAAGATTTTTCTGTGATAGTGATTGGGGGGATAGGACCTGTTGGGGCCTAGAGATGCTGAGTATCCCACACAGTAAGGGACACCCCTATACCATGAAGACTTGTTCCATCCTAAATGCCAGTAGTGCTTTCATTGAGGACCATTGATCTAGAGATTCTTCTAGATCAAGGCTTGGCAAACTTTTTCTGTAAATGACCAGATGGTATGGGTATATAGTTTTTGCTGAAGCTACTAATGACTCTGCCATTATAGTGTGAAAGCAGGTGTGGACAGTATGCAAAGGAATGAGTGTGGCTATATTCAAATAAAACTTATTTATTTACAAAACAGATGGCAGAATGGTTTTGGCCTGCAGTCTATAGGTTTGCTGACTCCTGTTCTAGATAATCAGGGAGTCAGAATTCTGTAGTCCAGAAAACCTAATATGTTTCCCAGTTCAGCCCAGTCAAGAGAGGTTGAATATAAAGTAATCATAGTCTTTAAAAAAAGGTGTTTTTGTTTTTTAACAATCTTTTTTAAAATGAGATTTTCATTTTAAACTTATTCTTTTTTTTTAGCCATTTTCTTTCTGCTGGCTATTAGTCACTTGGATTAAATTTTATTCACAAGAGGGAGTACAATATTACATATTGCCTAATTTTGTTCAGAAACACATTGACAAATAAAATAATTGTTTTAAATAAATTGAAGAGTGAATTTGCTTTACATTCCATTTATGATATCTCCTAGAGGGATATGAATTGCTAGCTGCTACAGGTCGAGTCAGATTGCAGGTATAGATTTTTGAGGGATGCAGATCTTTTTTTCCCCCTCTTTGCATAGCAAATTTAAGTAAATAGTTAATAGCAAATTTAAGCAGTTACTTAGTCGAAAGAGAAAGATAAAGCTATGCCATTAGAATGAGATATGGATAGCAGGGGAATGTGTTTGTGTGGGTTCAGGAAGAGTTCCATTATGTAAACCTCCTGGGATTGTGTAAGTTTTCTCCTTTTCTAATCTTTTAGCCATTTGCCTTAAATTGTCAAACATTTACACCATGACTGATTTAAGTTGCTTCATTAGGATTTTCTGAAAAGCATATTACTACCAAAGTCTAGTTATTTAAAAAAAAAACAAACTCTCAGTACTCAGGCTGCTTTATTTCAATAAGCTTCATTGTATTTTTCATAATGATTCAATTTGAGTGCTATTTCATAGCTTATTTTATGATTCGGCTGATTATAACTATTCTGACATTTAATTATCACATAACATTGTTGATTCTAGATAGGAACTTACTAAGAGATAGTTTAGATTACATTCCTGTCTGAATGGATTTAATATTAGAAGTACCACAACGGTGTTATTGTGAGACAGCCTTTCATAAAAGGAGACTGATAGAAGTAGAACCCTAAGAATACATTATGGTGATGCTCCAGTGTCTTTGAATTTTAATTTGATGTCATAATTTGAACATTTTACAATGTTCATTTTATTTTACTCATTTTACTTGTGTTAATGGTGTTTTCCACTTTATTAGTTTGTTTTTTCTTTTTAGATTTTTAGTGTAATGCACGATATAAATCCTTTTGATGTTTTCTAGCTGAACTCTCTTGATAGAAAGTGCCTTGAAATATGATTTATTGCTTCTCTACTTAAAAAAAGTGCTTTTTAAGAGACTTTAGCTATAAATTCTCCTGTGTACAGCACTGATTCTTAGACTTTCTCACTTCAGCCTAGAAATAAACAAAAACAAAACCTCCCTCGTTTGTATACAAATAGATCACCAATGAGATGTTTGCTTTTTATCAGTTTTAATAAACATCTTTTTAATTTATATTACAGCAAAAAGCAGAAACATTTGTCCTATTGTAAAATTAGCAGTATTTTCGGAAAGTATGCTGTAGACCCTAGGAAAGACCATTATGGTCAATTAATGATAGTTCATGTTTAAACCTTCACAAATCATGGTTGAGGTAATGTTGTCTGGGCAGTCAATAGTATAGCAATGGAAAAGAAAAAAGGTCAGGAAAAGTTGGGCTCTTGGCCTTCCTTTAACTTGAATTCTAGAAAATGGAGATATGATCATTTTTCAGAGTGTACTCATATATGATTTTATTTCCCTCGTGTGTAAGCAAAGACATTGTACAGTGAAATAATTGCTAATATGAAGTTCAAGATTCTTATGTAATATACCTTTTTACTCTCTTCAGTGTAACCCTTTTAGCCAAATTTCTTCTTGAAAATTTTAAATGTTATATATGAATATACACTTGTATATCTGATCTAAGTATATCTATATTCACACACAGATGTGATCTGTTATAGGATGTAAGTTAGTATCTTACGAAATTTCAATTCACAATGTAGTTTACATAATATATTCTGTATGAGAGCCAGACAAAATTACTTACATGGCTTTATTAATGTGTTTTTAAAAGCAGTATCCCCTGGCTTTGTTTTATTTCCAGTGTAACCTGGGTTTAAGTCGCATGTTTGGTGTGTTAAAATATGGAATTTGGGTATTTGCTTATATCCATTGAGTTTACTTATTTCTCTTTATGCTGTCATTTTCATATTCTTGAGAACCCCTATCTTGAGATGCTAGACAGAAGCAGTTGTTAAACTTTCTTTATAGAAAAATATAATTAATTATATCAGCAATTCATATCTCAGTTTCAAAAGTAATATGAGAACTTTATATTTGACTTTTCAGTTTTATGGATGTCCTCCCCACCCCCATAAATACTATATAGTAAGTTCTGTTGTGATCAAAATAATAACAAATGTGTTAAAGCAACTTAAAATCCAAATCTCAGTCTTTTTCTTATTTAATTCCATTGACTGTTCTGCTTGCTATTTTTCTTATTCAGAGTCCTAATTTATTAATCCGATCCTTTGTAACTGTGTCCTAACAAGTTAATTTTTAGCTTTTCTTTTTTACTTTTAACTTGTTTTTTGCATGCTAGGGATTAAAGAAAATAAGTACTCTCCCCTAACTAAAGCTCTTTGGAAATTATTTTAACATAACTTTGCAATCTGTTGTACGTGTTGTTTTCTTTTCTTCCACTTTGACCGCGAATTCCCTCAGGTCTCCGCTGGTTCATCCTCCAAGCCATGGATGCCGCTCGACTCACAACAGCCCAATTCACACTGCTACTGGCTCACGACTTACTCAGAACTTCTCTGTGTCTGTTCCCACTCTCATCTATACTGGTACGAGACTGCTCAGACTCCAGAGATGGGGAGAGGCAAGCCACGGGCAGAGTGGCTGCCGAGGCAGGCAGGCAGGTAGTGTAGGCAGGTACCACAAGTCTTTGCTTCCTCCTTTTCTTACTCGCAGTCCAGCTTCAGTCGAAGAACTGTATTTGGCCGCCACAGAGGCTGTGACTATATGGAAGTGAAAGTGTTCTTCCAGCTTCCAAAGTCTCTTCCACAGAACCTCTAAGAACCTTATCTTTCATATATATACTGTGAATTTTGAGAATTCTCCAGTATGTATTTTTGTGATTATTTCTGTGTTGGTTTAGAAATAAAATTGGTGATTAGATTCTAAATGAAATAGTCGCCAGAGCTTCCAATATGCTTATTTACTTTATGTATAAAACCTGTTACATACAGTAGGTTCTGTTTCGTTCTGTGGAAGAGAGCTATTGGAAAACAGGTAAGCAACTATTCTGCATTAAATGCAATGTTTCTGTGTAGCTGTATTCATTTTTCTCTCTGCTGTGTTTTTAGCTGTGGCACTCTTGATGCTATAGGATAAGGAAACATTTTTTTCTTTCAAAGATATCTGTGTGTGCAAATATAAAACCAATTATGAATATTTACACACACCATTTGTAGTTATCATTTTTTTCTTTTGTAACTTAAAAAAGCATTGTTTATTTGAAAATATTTTATCATATACTTATTTTTTATTTCTCCTTTTAATATTTTTTACCCCTTAGTCTGTCATTTCATGCTTTTTTTGCTTTTTCACTTGGCTTATTAACTGTTTCAATGTAGATAATATTTATCTGGAGAATGATGAATGGTTAAGCAGCGATTGATTGTCTTTGGCCTCATTCCCAGCTCCACACTTAAGAAATGACTGCTGGCCCTTTCCCAATACATTTCTGGTGTTTGGATCATGCTGCCACCCGTCAAGCCCTTTGGCACATGATTACTTAATATTTCTCCACCTTCTTCTGGCAGGATTCCCTTCAATGAAGATCCCAATCCCAATACTCACTCATCAGGACCCTCAACCCCTCTGAAAAACCAAACTTATTCCTTTTCACCTTCCAAGTCCTACAGTCGACAGTCCTCTTCTTCTGACACAGATTTGAGTTTGACACCCAAAACTGGTAAGGCGCTTCCACCCACCTTTTGTTTTTTCTTTTTTAAAAATTTGTTTCTGTTTCTTACTAGCTTTCCATCCAAATCTTTCCTCCTGTTTTTGGCATTTAAGTTAAAGATAATGTGAATATTGATCATTTCCAGTTAACTGCAATTAGAATATGAAAATTTTGTATAGTTCAGAAATTATCTTGTTTGGAGATCTACATTTTATTAATTTAATCATAGTGTAGGTATCAAGTCCAAGATTTATTTTTGCATGTAAACATTTTTCATTTCATGCTAAAATTAAGAGGATAATATCTTAAAACATTTGATTAGAAAATAACACTAGTAACTAGCAATCAAATTCCTCATGGAGTATAAGCATTTTTGAATTTGTTTCTGCCTATTTCTGAATTTAATTTTAAGGTTTTATTATGGAAAAAAAAATCTTAAGAACCACTGAAATGGTTACATTGGAAAACAGATTTATTTATCTACTTATTAACTTATGATTTAAAATGTTTGGTTTTCCTAGTCTTATTTTCTAGGTTAGAAAATAGCATTTTTATTTTACTTATTCTTGAATTTTTCTTGATTTATTAAATTTATAATTTTCCCTCTCCTATTTGTATTTTGATGTATAATCTTTATGGGTTTTTAGGAATATGTTTTATGATAAAAAGTCAAATTAGTTCCTTACTTGAAATAGAATTATTTAAATCATTAAATTATTATTTTTAAGAAAAATTATAAATAAATAAATTTTAAAAGTTAATGGTTTGCAGTTTTATAAATAGTATTTTTGTCTGGCAATTTTCCCTAAAACATAGTTCTTATTTGTGTTATTTTTAACTTAGCATCTTTAATAACTCTATTTTTATATTAGAAAAGAAATTTATAAAATAAATCTAGATTTTGTGAAAACAATGAAAAGAAATTTAATTCCAAACCAGTGCTACTTCTAAAGAAAGGGCGTTTTAAAAAAGCCTGTAGATTTAATTTCTACTTTTATAAATGTAGTCACAAAATATAAAGAAGATAATTATATTCACCAGTTTCTTTGAAGATACTAGCTTTATTTTTACATATACGTAATTGTGAGTAATGTCTGAAAATAATGTAGCATTTGATAGTAATGGATACTTTAGAATGTGGCATGTTAACGATATTTATGCCACAAAAATTGAACCATTCAAATTATAGTGAAAAAAAATTTTTTTAAATAAAGAATAAGAGACTCTGACCTTAAAATTTATGACAATAAAAACAGGAAGATTTAGGATGGTATTTGAAGAATACATTTAAAAAATATATATACATACACACACACACACACACACACATTTTTAGAGACAGATTCTCTGTCACCCAAGCAGGAGTGCAGTGGTGAGATCATAGCTCACTGGGGCCTTGAGCTCCTGGGCTGAAGCAGTCCTCTCACCTCAGCCTTCTAAGTATCTAAGACTACAGGAGCATGCCACCATGCCTGGATACTTAAAAAATTTTTTTGTAGAAACAGGGTCTCACTATGTTGCTCAGGCTGGTCTTGAACTCCTGGCCTCCAGCAATCCTTCCACTTAGGCCTCCCAAAGTGCTGGGATTATAGGTTTGAGCCACTGTACCTGGCCTGGAAAATATTTTTGAGGCTTTGGTCCACTGACTATATTCCAGACCATTTTTCAGCACTTTTATCTATTATTTTTCTTTACCATACTAGAGATAAAAATTTGAAAATATTTTCTTGGTCTATTTCTTTTTCTTTAATTCACCAAAAGATCAAGCCTAAAGAAGATTGTCAAGTAATAAATTAACTGAACCAGACTTCTCTTCCCTTAGCTTTCTAGTAGGCAGTCAATTGTTGTATCAGTGAAAACTTTGTATTTTATCTTCTAGCTCCAAATTTTTAGTTTTTAAAAATTCATTTATAAATGAGGTATTATTGTCCTGTATTTCTACATTTAATAGTTATTCACTGACACAATAGCTTATTTGTAGAATATTAGCAGTTTTTAATCCCTTGGCTTTATCACGAATCTCTAAATATCTTGAATAGTCCTGAGGAGCATTCCTATTTCTCATGGAGATTTAAAATGGCAAAATTATGATTGTTCTAAAATTTTTAAAACTGTAATTTAGCATGTATTTTATGATTCTCTGCCTATTAATTTACCTATATACAAAATCAATGTCATCAGAAATAGTGGTAAGAGATAATGTGATTATAATTGATTTATTATATGTGGACTGGGAAACCAAAAGTAAAATAAAGTTAATAAAACTTAGACTGAATCTTTTTTCTGTTTATAGTTAAAGCTATTGTCTGCTTTTTTGGTAGGTCTCTTTTAAAACAGTTCTTATTTATTTCTGTAGATTCTATTTTTACAAGGCTTTATTTTTATGTTTTTCCTAAGTAATCAACCAATAGGAATGGAATTCTCGATTGTCATTGTTAGGATACTGACTGAAGCTAATTGTTACTTTTTTAGTCAGGCTTTTTTTTTTTTTTTTCCTTACAGGCTTTTAACCATGTATAGTTTTTGTGATCCTGAGGGTGTTTGACCCTTAGGGTACTCAAGTCTCTATAAATGCAGATAGTATTATGATCAGATTAAATTATTAAAAATTTTAGAGGAAAAAGAAAAGTATTAATATTCATTTCAAAGCTGGACAGAAGGAAGTTAATATGTATTTAAAATTAATAATGGTATCTGTCACCTCATCTGGTACTATTTGATTTTTTATGGATATTCAATTAAAATACTTAAAAATGTTACTTTTAGTTGGTAACATTTGAAGTACTTACTATACCTTCACCGCTTTAAATAGGTGTTTATATTTGAGCCAACAAGTTTCTGGCTTTAAAAATTTGAAAATGTGGTACATTTTAACCTTACAAATTCTTAAACAAGAAAGGGTAGGTAATTTAAGTATTTTGAAGAAGTCAGTTAAGTGAGTAGAATGGCATAAAATCTTAAGTTAGTGATTTAAAAAATTCTGATGATTGCAAAGTTTATAAAGATTTTGTTAAGTATTAGACTATACCTTTTATTTACATTATGTTGGATAGATGGTCTTGCTACTGAGTTTTCATTTGCTTAGTGTAATTTGTCTATACATTTTAAAATTCATTTTTACTGTTATGTTTTGCTTCATCATTGCTTTCCTTATCCTGCATTTTCTGATCATCTTCTGAATCTGCATCTTTTCTCTGCTACTTTCCTCCACAGCACCTTACCCACAGGGACCTAGGATTTACCTGTTTCCCAGCTCCCCCTCTCTCTCTTGTGGTTCCCTTCATCTTAAAAAGTCCTGTCTCCTCCTCTCGGAATCTAGCCTTACCCCTCATCATTCTAGCCTTGTCAGCCCAGTTCTGAGGAAAAGTGTTTCTTTCAGTGAAGAGCTGTTCCTGGCTGCTTCTGGTAGGATCACACATTATGTCAGCTTTTTAATCCCTTTATTGTTCGTGCTAAAAAATTACTGGGTATTTTCTACAGGATGCATTGCTATTATTTTTCTTACCAGTAGAGAGTTAAACAATTAGAATTATCATAAAGGTATAATTGAGGATTACTTGATGGATAATTATGTATATTCTTCTAAATTACTTTATATATTAAAAAAGTATGTCCAAGGACATAGATGTTGATATTTCCAACAATTATTAGGTTCTTATTATTAGAGTTTCTGTTTTAGATGTTTTACTATCTTTCCCTTCATCCTAATTCCATTCACATTGGACCTGTATCATCATGTTGCTAAACCATATGGTTACATAAGTAAATTATTCTGTTTAAATCAGTTTAAGTCTCATTTTGGTCATATTCTTTCATTATCCATTTTTTTCTGTCTGTTGCATTAATTATCCAAGTATTCTATATTTTCTGATATTTTGCTTATCACTACAAATTTACATTTTATTTTGTGGCTTTTAATATCCTTCATGTAAAGATCTTAGTTTCATGTCTATGTTTAGTATTGTATAGTCTCTAAAAAATAATGTTTAGGTTACTATAAGAAAAATGAATTTCTTTTTGTTTTTAAAGAACAGAATGGGACTATACACATGCTAACCTTTGTTTCCTTATCCAAGAACAGCTAAAAATGTAAAAGTAAATCAGTTCCTTTTTAAGTCATTGCAGTAAGTTTGACTGTATGCATCTTCAGTTTTGAAAGGAGTGGGATTAACTCTAGTATGTAGAGCACTGGCTTCTCATCTCTCCCTGCTTTCTGTAATTGTTTGACCGTAGTTGATCTGATACTGTCAAAAAAATAAGGTAGGGAAAGAAATTTAAAATTAAGCCTTAAAAAATACATCTAAGAGTTTGGGAAATATAAGTCTTTCATCCTTAACTATGTACATTTGTGATGTGTCTATTATTACATGTCTGTGACTTGTAGTCTTCTTAAAGAAATTTATTGATTTTTGCAAATAAATGTTAACAAGTATGAAGTAATACTATTTTGCGATGATATATTCAGAAATGGGAAGTTATCAGAAAATAGATTTGACTGTATTTCAAAATTGCCTAAATTTCATGCTCTTTAGAGAATTTTAGAATATTTTAAGGGAGCAGAATTAGTGCATTTCCTTTCTATATTTACATTTAATTAAATATTTAATATTTATTTCTTTTAGTATCCTTAAGTTATTAACATAGTAATTGTTATCTTGATTATTTTTTATTAGAAGATTCAATTTTTAAAAATGCAATACTATATAAAGTTTCACCACCTAACAGAATATAATTTTTAGAACAAATTAAGTCTAGCTGTGGTCAGTAGGACTTTGATATCTTGCTTCTAAAGGAAACTTTGTGAATAAAATACAGTAAAATATATGCTTAGCTGTCATCTCAAATGCTTTAAATGTTTTGGATCATTTTATCATATTTTGACTTACGATATTTATGAAGATGAATGCAATTAAACTTTCTGTTTCTATAGTTGTTTTTTGGTTGTTATTTATGTACTGATGTTCTGTAGGAATGGGAAGTGGTAGTGCTGGAAAAGAAGGGGGGCCATTTAAAGCTCTTTTAAGACAACAGACTCAGTCAGCATTGGAACAGAGGGTAAGATTCACTATACATTCTTTATTCTTACACTTAATATGACTTTATTTTATGCTTCTGTGTACGTATGTACTTTTATAAACTGTTTTTGTTCATATATCTGTAATATTGTAATTTTGAACATATTCAAGATATTGAAGTAATTTGTTTATGCATAATTACTTTTGCTTTGGAATAATTCTATAACTATTTTTGTTTTGTCCTCCAATCTTTTATAAGAAATATTCTTTTTGGAAATACCTATTGAATGCTAATGTTATTTTCCATTAAACTTATAGTAAAGGAAAGAAATGGTAGAAATTTTTACAGAAAAAAAATTTCAGTAGAATTTTATTACATTAAAAATAATTCTTTAGTATGTTAATATATTTATTTGTTGAGATTATCTTTATCACTGGCCAATCACAGATAAGAAATGTACAGATTCAGATTCTGTATTTCTACATATTAATATAAATAATGTGGCTATTCAGTATAATGCAGCTATTTTAATTATAAGTTTAACATTTAGTTACATTTGTTGAGTAGGAAAATGAATAGTTACAGTTTTTGGATGATTTTTCTCTCTCTCTTTTTTTAATAAACTTCATTGCTAAGGGAGGATCGCCTCATAGGTTCTGTAGAAGGCGGGTATGTTTCTGAACATGTGTGAGAGCCTATTTCTTGTGTTGGAAGCTTTTCTAGTTTTAATCTTGGTCATTTAAGTTTTATTTAAGCTTTTAGCAAGTGTTGCTAGCTTTTTTTTTTTCATAATGCAAAGTTTTTTTAACTTAATAATACTGTGAGGCTCATGTTCTTTTTTCTAATAATTAATACAGTGCATGATTTTATGTGTCATGTCAGTTTTTTTAAGACACAGTTCCATAGCTTTCATTATGTCTCATTTGGAAGCTACACGCATTTACTGAATCTTCTTTAACATGTTCTATTCTGCACCAGGATTTAGGGGGGAAAAGGTGAAACATGGTAAATACCTGTAAAAGGGTACATTTTATAAAATATAGGTATTTTTCTTCTAGAGGTTGGCTCTTGAGAATACTGCTTTTCAGATCCTATTATTACAAATAATACCAATTTAATTTTTCTAGACTTTCTTTGCTTATGTTGAAAGTGTCTGTGTATGCACTGTTTGCCTTTTAGACAAGGCTGGAAAGAGCAGAGCTGAAATAAGTAGAGTGATCAGACTTTAGCTGTCCCCAGTTCTTTGCTTTATACTCTTATCAAGCAGCAGTTAGTTCCCTTTCAGCTACTCTCACACCTTGCAGGCATACCAACAACTGTCACCAAAAGGCCTACCTAAACATTCAAATAATCCGTTTCAACCAAATATAGCAAAAGACTGAAAACATCGAAGACGGTCAGAGTGAAAGTGTGTGTGTGTCCGGAATGCTCTTATCTCTTCCCCCCTCCCAATTTTATGTTCTCTACAGAGCCCTTCATACTAGGAATATGATTTCTTGTAATTCTAATTACCATTCCAGAATTTACATCAGCAGAAAAAGTTGGGTTCCCCTGAAAGTTGATATAATGGGATTTTGCCTGTATGTTGGGCCTGTGACTTTACTGTCTATACTAAGAATCTTTAAAACCGTCTCACTTTAAGGGAAAAAATATTAATCAATGAAAATCATTTTAAATTTAGTTTGGATAAAATTTATGTTTTCAAATATGTTTTTAAACATTCTTAAAATTTTGGACATGTTAACACACTGCACATACATTACTAGATAACCTTCATGGAATTAAAGCAAAGGTGTGGAGAGTGATAGTTTTCATTTACAACTTCATAAATCCTGAATGGCAGTTATATCAACATTAGCTACTTGAGTTTAGGAGACTACTTCTCTACCCTGTGTCCATAGCAAATAGCAAAAGCATCATTATCTTTAGCTTTCCTGTTCACCGTGGGTGGCTGCCATTAGCATGGCTTTTGTTTTAAGAAAAATTTGTATAGAATTATGAAGAATTCTCCCAATATGTGTTCCAATATGCCTTAATTCTGCCAACTTAAACTACTTATATCTTTTTTTTTTTTTTTTGAGACAGAGTCTTGCTCTGTTGCCCAGGCTAGAGTGCCATGGCATCAGCCTAGGTCACAGCAACCTCAAACTCCTGGGCTCAAGCAATTCTCCTGCCTCAGCCTCCCGAGTAGCTGGGACTACAGGCATGTGCCACCATGCCTGGCTAATTTTTCTATATATATTTTAGCTGTCCAGATCATTTCTTTCTATTTTTAGTAGAGACGGGGTCTCACTCTTGCTCAGGCTGGTCTCGAACTCCTGACCTTGAGCAATCCTCCCACCTCGGCCTCCCAGAGTGCTAGGTAGGATTACAGGCGTGAGCCACTGCACCCAGCCTACTTTTATCTTTTTTTATATATATATATATCTTTTTAATATTCATTTTTATTCCTTGCTAAACCACCCTTAATAAATTGTATGGCCTTTTTTTTCTTGAGGAAAGACAAACTTTATTTGCCCGACCTCTTTTATTTAATGGATTATTCAAGTAGCAGTTCTCAAAAATAAAAGTGTTATTCTTTTCTCTCACAAGAGCATTAAAAAAAGAACTTGACAAGATCTTGCAAAAGGTGCCATATTTTTGGGAAATGAGAGAAATGAAAGTTTTATTTAGATTTAGATTCCACCTGTGCATTATTTGACATAGAGTAGATAGATTTGTTTTTCAGTAAATTTCTTGTTTTACCTGTAAGAAAAATGGAAGTTACTTTTTAGTTTCTGGGTTTTATATTTTTTTTCAGTAAAGAAACGTAGTTAATTTAGCTTAACCTAGTATTTCCCAAATACATGGCATGGAACCTTCCTTTTAAAGTAGCTATTAGTGAGGAACAAAGCAAACTCTTGATGAATTGTAATCTTTTTAGAAGTGGGGATAAAGTTGTACAATAAATCATAGTAGGAATCTGGCATCAGTTTTATAACTAAAATGTTTACTTTGGTCTTTTGAAATAAAAAAATTAATTTTTTAAAAAATAAATATTTTCTAAGAAAAATCCTATTTAAATCTCTTTTTAAAAAGAATACTCCCATTGTGTTCTGATGATTTTTCAGTTAGCCTGTCTTTGAGTGCACAATATTAAATATTTTTAAGCTACATGCACTTGGCTTATGTCAAAGCATCAACATAGAAAGTCCATCTAGGTACTACGTATTTGCTGGAGAAAATTTCTTCTGCAGTTTCTGAAATTCACATCTAGGCATTGAAAGCAGGTGTGCGTGGACTGATCATAAGGAAGCTTCCTTTTCAGTGGAAAAAATCTGTAAATTTATCAGATATAATAAACATTATTGACAAAAATCAAGTTCTTAGAATGACAAGCAAACCAGATATAAGGTTTGTTGCTCAGAAAGAGTCTAGGAATAAAAGGCTCTTTTGACCTCCGTTTTTCATATAAAAAATGGGAATAATAGTATCTCCCTCTCATGGCATGGGAAAGGTTATAAAACATAGATTTAGAATACTTTCCACAGGGCCTGGTACTTGTTAAGTACTCAAAAGTATTACCTAGTGATGGTGGTGGAGATGTGAGATACTTAACAGTCTCTCATGGATTTCAGCAAGTAGCTCTTCTAAGAAGAAAATTATCTGGAACTGGAGTTTTGGTTAAATAACAGTGACATTTTTATTTATTATAGGTTAAATTTTATGTTTCAGAGTGAATTGGTATGCTGATTAGTGAACTAGGGACATGTAAGACAGAGTTTAACACATTGACTGCCACACACAAAAAAATTTTTCCCTGGGGCCACCATGTTTTATTATGAAAATAGGATCATTTTGTTTCCTAATTTAATGAAAAATTTATTTTTTATTTTCTGTGCATGAGTTATGTGCAACTTCAGAAAATGCTAGAATCAATTTTTACCTTGCACGCCAGTTGAGTTGTATATGACTCATGACATATTTATTGAATTTGTTTCAGAGAACTGAGTCTTCATATGCTTCGTGAGGCCCTGGGCTCAAAACTAGCATTACTTAAATTCAACTCACGTGGCAGTTAATGTGTAAAGTTGGCAGAGTGGGCCTTCACTTCTGGTTGCCCTATGTTTTTCTGCTCTGATCAGCTCTAGTATGTTTTCCCTCGTTTCTTTATCCAGTGTCCCATAATTTGGGGAGAAGATTAAAGAATCCTGAATAGAGAAACCATTTAATTTCATTTTTTTCATACTTCTTTAAAATCTTATATGCAGATTTTTTGGGGGGGGCGGGCGGATGGACAGAGTCTCGCTCTGTCGCCCGGGCTGGAGTGCAGTGTCGTCATAATAGCTCACAGCAACCTCAAACTCCTGGGCTCAAGCAATCCTCCTGCCTCAGCCTCCTGAGTAGCTGGACTATAGGTGCACACCACCACACCCAGCTAATTTTTCTATTTTTAGTAGAGATGGGGGTCTTGCTCTTGCTCAGGCTGGTCTAGAACTCCTAAGCTCAAGCAATCCTCCTGCCTTGGCCTCCCAGAGTGCTGAGGAGTAAGCCACTGCACCTGGCCCCGGGTATTTTCTCATATGTGAACTTAACCTAATTTATTTCTTAGTTTTAGAAGGAAGTACTATTTTCCATTTAGCTTACACAAATTTTATTTTCAGTGTCTCTTGTATAGATACTTAAAAGATTTAAGTATAAAGATTAAATGTAAAGTGCTTTTTTATTCTATGGGACCATCACATACCTCAGATATTTTGAGGAAATTTTAAAATTTAAGTGTTTCTGACATTGAAGAAAAATCATAAAGACCTAACTTACATTACTAATAACATAAGCTCACTTGTACATCTCTCATTTAAAACTTACATTTAAAAAGTTCAAATGGAAATAAGAATGCATTTTGTCTAAACATTTTATAACACATTTAAGTGACATTTTCCCCTTTTGTCCTCTTCCTTCTCCTTTCCCTGTTTCTGCTGGGCCAAACCTAACCACTTCCATAGACTGGTTTTGTATTCTTTTCTTACACAATCTAAATTTTTTTCTTGGTTTTTTTGATTTAAAGATTACTTCTAAATTCAAACTGAATCCATTTCTAAATATTTGTGTGTGCGTAGATATACATACATACACATATTTATTTTATACTCAACCTTCATGGATTACTGAGGTGTGCAGGACTGTTTGCTTTTGTACTAAATGATTCCAAGTTGCTATGCTTTGTGAATTAAGCTTTTGTGAGTTTGTATTCTCCATGCTTTAAGCAGCCAGTCAATAATCTTGTTGCTTTTAATGTGCCTGCTTCTAGTAGTATTCTGTATCTTTTTCTCTCCCAGCTTTTATTTGTTGCATTGAATCTACTGTGGTCTAGAAAATAAGATACCTAATTTATGTTCTTAAAAGATATTTAACTACTATATATTATAATATGAATATGATCTTTGGAGATCTTCTGTGAATAAAATGCATGAGCTTTGATAATTGACACCATAACAGTTTTTTTTTTTTTTTTCACTGTGGAGAGCTCTGTTTTACTTACTTTGCAGCTCTCAGTTATATTTAAAATAGCTGAGGCTGCTGGTAAGTTGACTCTGGTTAAGTGAGTTGCATTAGTCTTAGCACCAGACAGGTCAGATACCAAGTTTCCTTTGCCTGCTTCCAGTTTGTATAATGTGAGGGGCCTCTGTGCAGCCACAGGAGCTCCCCTTTCTTCCTTCATGGTATTTCAGTGACTTTCCTTTTTCTGCTTTATCGGTTCTCTTTTTGTCTCTTAAGTTGACGAGTTTTATGTCCTTGAGAGAAAAGGGGAGAATAAAGCTTGGAAGAGCTTGTGGAATTTTATTGCCTCCCTAATTCTTATTTGTTTACCTTTCTCCTTTCCTTAATATACATTTATGTACTTGGATTTGCTCCTGCTAGAGAGTAAATAATCCCACACAGCAGTTCTCTACCTGCCTCAACTTGATATTTGCCCTCATCCTCTCTCCTTTCTTTTAACCCACACTACTCATCTTTTCACTTCCCCTTCCTTGTTCCCACTTTTTTTTAGGTCTCTTGCCCCAGGCCTTTGGAGTCTTTACCAATGGCTTGTGTTGGGTGTGTTACGTGAAGGGAGCATCTATACCACTGAGAAATAGAAAAGGGGTAGAGAGTTAGGGCAATCCCCTCAATGGCTTATATTGGGTGTGTATGTGAAGGGGGCATCTGCACCACTGAGAAATAGATAAGGGGTACAGAAGGCAGTCCCCTCATCTTATTGCAAAATTATGTTAAGGTAGGAGGTTGAGAGGAAGGAAGAGTGTGTTCCAAATATCTCAAATGGGAACTCTAAGAACATTTTTTCTCATTGAGAATTAATAAAAAGAGTATTTAGGTTCTGTATAAAAGTATATATATGGGAAAATGGATTTGGAACTCTAAATATCTAATGAAACTTTTAATTACAAAGCATGTTTAATGTATAATGGGCAGCCTTTTATTTCAAGGGATAGAATACATTTCCTATGACAAGCTTTTTAACAGGCAATTTTTTTATATTTTCCACATGGTCAGTTGTATTTTCCTCCCATTCTTTCTACTAGGAATTTCCATTTTTTACCTTGACGGCATTTCCTCCTGGATTTCTCGTGCATGTTGGGGGTGTTGTTAGCGCACGTTCTGTGAAGCTTTTGGATCGTATCCACAATCCTGGTATGTTTTTAAAAAATTTGTTTCAATGTTTTCTTTATTTAAATTGTGATTTTTAAAATAGATTTTTATGATTTTTTAAAGCCAAACCTGTCTGAAAAGAAAAATGAAAAAGTATAAACTGGCACATTACTTTAAAATATTCGTAGTAGTCTTAATTAAAAATAATCAAATGAAGAAGTATGTTTCAGTTACTTTTCTATACAAACTAAACAGATCTTGGTTTCTTTTAGACGAAGGTATCATTTTAGGAAATCTTTAACTAACTTTGGAGTCAGCTATTTTCTTTGACGCAAATTTTATAATTTGACCATTATGGCCATTAATTTAATGTATTAATTCTTTTTGTTAGCAATAGCTCCTTAGAGATTATTTAATTTCCTTGTTTTTAAAAGAGGTAATCTTTTAAAATTTAATTGTAAAGCTGAGTACAGTGGTGAGTGCCTGTAATCCCAGCTACTCAGAGGCTGAGGCAGGAGGATTGCTTGAGCCCAGGTGTTAGAGGCTGTAGTGTGCTATGATAAGGCCTATGAATAGCCACTGCACTCCAGCCTGGGCAACATAGTGAGACCCTATCAAAAAAAAAAAAAAGAAAAGAAAAAAGTAACTGTACATATTGTGTAGAGTATCTAAGAATTAAAAAAAAATAAACCTCTGGTTCCTCAGTTTCTTTTATATAGCCGTTTGTTCCATGTAAAGCAAACAAGTAAGAATAGTAGCTCACTTCTTTGAAACATGGGGCCATAATTCTAAAAGAGAATAGTATCAAAGACCCAGTAATGTCAGGCTCTTGGATTAGAAATATTGCATTGATTTTTTTAAGTCTAAAATAAGTGTAATAAATGGTGGAAACTTTGTATAAGGAATGTGCTCTTGCATCTCTTGCTGACTAGATGCTCAACTGACTTACCTTAAACTTGAAGTTATATTAGTATTCGTAGTTAGCATATGTGCATACATATTTTTGAAAATTGTCACTTCCAAGGACCTCTTTGTGAGGCTTGTATTGATAGCTATAAATAGATGAGTAAAATGCTCTGAAATTACTAGATGGAAAACATTATAGATAGAAATTTTGAGGCTACAGAGCATTACCATTCTTTAAAAATTTTTAAACATTTATTATATACCCTGTGGTTTAGTGTCATTTGAGTTTGTTACAGAGAAGCACAATGGAATTCATCTGGACCCTGAATGAGATTTCAGAAAAACAGTGCTAGTGAGGATTATTTAACTCTAAAGCTGAACAAATACATATCTTTTAAGCACCAGTCTTCTCTTTTTCTTCTCTGTTTTGTTTTTTTCTCCTGTTTCTTATTTTTCTGGTCAATTTTAGATCTTTTCTTCGTTGTTGTATTTGCATAATCCACAGTACTTAAAGGAAAATTCAGACTGATGCCATTTTAATGTATTGAGATCTTGAAGACTATGCCAAATTCTACATCTTTGTATTTAAGAACTTGAATTATTTGGAAAGTGCAAAGAAATACTGAGTTAAGATATTTGACATTAACTGTATGACCCAAGGCTAGTTATCTGTGTTTCTATGGACCATCAAATATTTTAATAGATGGCACTCACTGATCTGATAGTTCCAAAAATTTTAGGAATATATTCATTGTTTTTGATGTCTTCTGCTTACTGAAAACATTTTGATTTTATTTTGTTGCTTCCATGTACTCTGAGTAAGCTGTAGAGTCTGGGAGAACAAATGAAGTTTACTTAAATAAGTTTAAGTAGAAAGCTGTATTTAAAATGTCACTACTTTTTTTTTAAAAAAAAATGCCATTTAGGGTTTATTATACCTGCCAGTTCATTATAGCTGTGTAAGAAATATAAGGATCCAGGCCTGGAGAGGAAAAGAATTTTTATTGTGTTTTGTGTATTGTAATTACAAGCTCATCTATTTTGTCTCTTTCCTCCTCCTTTAGAATATTTTTTCAGTTCACATGTAGAAATTCTCAGTTATTAATGTATTATTTCCTAAGAGGTTATGGGCATATACACCTAAGTGCTTTTAATGGTCTATGAGTTATATTTTCATTTTGTATTATTTTCAGTTAAATATGTATCAATTATATATTCTAATGGTTCCAGTGCTATATTATTTTGATTTAAAATATCACATTATTTGGATTGTTTTATGTACTATTATGCACTAAAATGGAACATTTCCTTAAGAGCATTTATTAACTCCAGGCCCCTTAAATAATTATGAAAAATTTTAATTTTTTGAAAAAAAGCTGAATGTTAAAACTTTAGATTAGTATCTACCATAGTGATGATGTATTAATGTTGTGACACTGAATTATTCTACTGAGAGAAACTTATGATGGATTGAGATGCATGTGCCTAGTGTTAAAAATGCTGTGTTTGCATTCTCAAGTGAATCTCGCAGCTATTTTTTGACTAGTGAATGTGGGAAATTTTTATTTTATTCTCACTAGAGAAGGAAAAAAATCTTATTTTAAAACCACTGCCACCTTCCAACTCTATGGATTATTATTTTGGAGGTTTTTTTAGAACTTACTCCTTTGGTAAATATTAAGCAGGAGTATACAACAAGGGAAAGAATGGGGTGGTTTTAAAAACCAAGGTAATTAACTTAAATAATTAGATTAGTTAATGTTAGATTACTGTAGCATGCTTCTTCTTCCCTTCCTGTTTCTACTTCTTATTAACTCTGCTGTCTGTGTCTTTCCAGTTCCTGTCGAGTGGTGTTATTAATTGTGTTCTTGTTTGTAGTGTTTTTTTGTTTTATTCCTACTATTCTGCACCTAAAACTGATCTACTAATTTGCTGTTTTGAACTCAGCCTTTGTCGGAATTATGGGTAACACAAGATCTTACAAACTGCTAGACTGGAATAGTTTCAATTCAGGTATTTTAATGGTCATTCAGTACTACATATGCTGACAAAAATTATGGCAGCTCAGTGAAGTTTTTAGAAACGTTCTAGATTAAATAGGTTTAATGTCAATTTAGTTATACAGATACATTCTGCACTATGTATGTAATAACTCTTGTAATTTCCATGGAAATGCAAATATAAAAATGCATTAATTAAAATGAATTACTCAAAACCATAGAAGTACCATAAATTATCAATGACTTCTTAGGTGATTAACTTTCAAAGTGATAATTTTAAATTATATTTACTACATTTTGGATGGTTTTTTTATATCAGGTAAATGACACAGGTGTTAGTTTTGTGATTAAGCAAATATTAAATATTTATAAGTATTTAATGTTTATTTAATGTTTGATAAATCTTAAAGTATATTTAAACTACATATTTAGATTTGAATAGAATATATTTGGTGTTCTATAAAATACTTTAAGTATAACTTAGCATTTTTATCTAGGTCTGGAAGTGTTCCAAAATTTGGTTTAACTAAGAGCAGATTTGGGGGGAATTAACAGCTTTCCTAAGCTTTCATCCATCCCCTTCCACATGAGAATATAATTTTTCTTTTTAAGTAATTTTACATATAGGTATAGTTTGTAGCTTTTAAAGAAACCAAACTAAGATAGAGAACTTTACAGCTGATGATGTGGTTTAGAGTCAAAGGCAATTAATTTTTTTTTTGATAAAAGCATATTCTCTTAATATAAATTTCTAAATTTTTATATTATCTATTTTTAGAATTAAATGATGGAACCATTTTGATTCAGTATCAGAAGCTGTTATTTTGCCTAAAGAAATTTTCAGTTCTTTGTGGGAGAGAGTATATCTTACGGGAAAGCAGAAGCAACAAGGGGCTCAGGGTTTTAGATAATATCCCATAATCTTTTCAATATTGTAAACTTTTTTTGTTCTTAGGAATTCAAAGATGTAAGTTCTGATGTAAGTAATGCATGTTTGACTGTGAAGTAATTCATGTTCATTATGCAGATTTACCTAAATTCAGTCTGGTAAACAATCTGATTATGTCCAACATTTACAGATGTAGACTGATATTAATTGGTAAATCTTTAGGGAAATTACCTGTATTTCCTATCCAAGTTTTTGCCAGCATGCTGTCATTGATTAGAATTAAAATTATTATTTTAGTGTAGTATAATAGATTTTTAGCAAAAAATTTAAAAATACCTTGTTAGATTCATTTCATAAAAGAAAGAATGTAATTTTTTTTTAACACATGGACAGATTAGCATAGTGGGAAGAGAAAAAGGCTATGTAGAAAAAGGACGTTGAATGGGGCACATGTGCTGTAATTACAGTGGTTGAGGAGGCTGAGGTGGTAGCATCACTTGAGCCCAGGACTTTGAGACCAGCCTGGGCAACACAGTGAGACCCTGTCTCTAAAATAATGAAAAAAAAAAAAAAATGGCTGAGTGTAATGGTGCATGCCTGGAGTCCCAGCTACTTTGGGAGCTTGAGGCAGGAGGATCACTTGAGCCCCAGGAGTTTGAGGCTGCAATGAACTATGATCCAACCACTGCACTCTAGCCTGGGTGAAAGAGCAAGACTCTGTCTCTTAAAAAAGAAAAGAAAAGAAAAAGGATATTGAGAGCAGATTGATCATTCATAATTTAAGGAACTGAAATCTTGTCAGGGCAAAAATGTTTAGGATGAAGTGTGTGTTGGTCAGACGATAGAATAATTTTGGAAAGTGGAAAAGGCAATAATTAAATCTTAGAGACATAATTAGGACGTTGTCCCATGTAAGCAGAATTACAGAGTCTGGTAAAGAGAAAAACATGGTTGAGGAAGCAGTATATCTTGCCATCATTTAAAATAATGTCAGGTAGGCAGTGCATGAAGAAAAAAGGTAGATATAAGTTATGGAATATTAAAAGAATATAAAAGATACTTTCAGTTTAATGTTCTCATAGTACTACGCTTTTGATTGAGGTATTAGAATCTTTCTGGTAACAGTACATCTTCAGAAGTAAAGCTGATTTATATTAGTTTAGGAAAAATATTGATAATTCTGAAGAAAAATGTGATATATTTTATAAATATATTTAAATAATTTATGTGTTCTTCTTTGTAATTTGGGAACATTTAGCCATTGCTGTCCTATATTACTAGAGAAAATGAAGAAGTGACCACATTAATAAGAAAAATAATTGTTGGCACCATTTTCATTAATGCTGGAGTTATTCATTTATACTGTATTTTCTGGATTATTGGGCACCATATATTATATGATGCATCATCATTTTAATAATAGCCTTCCAAGAGAAAGGAGACGCACTGCCATGTTAAAATATACTTAATTATTTGACATTCTTATTTCAGAAACATTAAGGTGTGGAAAGATAATAGAAAAACATGTTATATCACACGGTAATGCTTTATAAAGTATAATATATCATGCAAACATATGTTGTACAATTTATTTTGTGCCATTCAATTTGCTAGATACTAGGGTGCAAAAATTGCCAGTCCCTCTGCCTTCATGAAGCTCATATTTTTGGAGGATAGAAAAACATTAAATGATTTACTATGTGGTGTGGTATAATACAAGATAGAGTTGAAGAAGAAGGTATAATTAACTTTGTGTCAGGGAAGTCTACAGAGTTGGTAATTCTTGAGCTCAGATTTGAAGGATATATAGGAAAATCCGTATAGCTTTATATTTCAGTGCATTTGGACCCATGTTAATACATACTTTTGAGTGTGGTTTTGAAACTTCCAGCACTTGCAAAACAATATTCTAGGGGATACAAGGGGTAGCCACTACTCATTTGATGATGTTTACATAGTTACTTCGGATTTACTAAGTTGTTTGCTACTAAGTACAAAATGTCTCGGTTAGTTTAGTTTCTTTTTTTTTCTGTCTCCTTTTCTGCTGCTTTGCTATCTCAGTTTGTCTTAACTACAGTGATAGAAGATATTTTTATAGAACAGGAAGAAGGTAACACAATATCTGACAATTTATTTGAAAAATATTACCATTTATGTTTCCGGCCTGGTAAGAGACTTTGAGAAAAGCAAGGTGAATCTTGCTGCTAAGAAGGAAGATGCAGCATTTACAAATCTTGTGTGTGACATACCGGGAAGAGGAGTGCGTGGGACTAAGTCCCATGGTCACATTTGCGTTAGATTAACAGATAGTAGGATGGAGAATGGATTTGAAGGCAACAAGACTAGAGACAAGGAGACCACTTAGTAGACTGTGCAGTAGTCCTGGCCAGATAAGTGACCTAGAGTTTGATAGTGATAGGAGAGCTAACATTTATCAAGCACTTACTGTATATTCTTCTAAGTATGTTAAAATAGGTTATTTAATCCTCAAAACAGATGTCTGAAACAGTCACTAATCCTATTTTATAGGTGAGCCAAATAAAACAGCAATTTTCCCAAGATGAATAGTTAGAAAGTGGCTGAGCCACAATTTGAACCTGAGTACTCCAGCTTCAGGACCTGTACTCTAACTATAAATAAATGAAATATTTAGAGTGTAAAATCAGCAGGACTTAGTAACTAGTGGAATATGGCTGATAAAGCAGGCTCTTGTCAGCTTTCAGCTGAAAGAGAGACAAATTATCCTGCATACCTACAAGTCTAAAATTTCAGTTAATTAATGAGTCCTATCCTTTGGAAACTCAAATTTATTTGAAAGTTGAGTTGTAAAAAATATTTAAAGAAAGAATAAATTTTAATAGTCCTAGCTCATTATTTTTCACTTGTGTATATCTTTTTATTTTTTTTCCCCTGAGTTACCACTAAAAGTGTTTCTGAATAGCTCATACATAAAATTTTTTAATCAGTGATGGTCTCAGTGTAGTTGAAGAAAATATGCTATTTCTTCTCTGTATAGGATGCATGTCAGCTTAGATTTGTTTTAGGAAGTGACCAGAAGAAATACAAAGTTATTATAATGTGGTTTCAAAATGTAGTTATGTATTGGTTGGAAATAGCTTCCAAACTTAAACAGTATTTTTGAGTTGATATTTTAAGTCCTGAGTTAGCAAAACAAGTTATTTAAAACTGGATAACTTTTCTTTTGAGAATATTTTTAAGATTTTCTTTAATATGTTTTAGACAGATCATAGATTTTAGGACATTTTATACTTATGATTTTCTCACTCTTGTAATAAACTTTTGCTAAACAAGCTTTAAATTAGTGGTTAAAAATTAGAAAATATTGCTGTTTTGTTAGCCATCAGAATTATAGTTATTTAGAAAATTCATTTTATTTTGGGAGCAAAATGAATAATTAAAACCTATAAAAATAAGTATAACTATTACTTTATAAAATATTTAATGTTGGCAAAATGTGAGTCAGCTGATATGTAAGGAAATATAGAATGCACATATCAGTCTGCTCATCTAATTTTTTTTTTTTTTTTTAGTTTTAAGTAAAACCCTTTTATTCAATGGATGTTTATGGAGTGCCTACTGTTTGTTGAGCACTGTGTTGGGTACCGGGAATGCCATTGTTAAGCCAGGCAGACATCCAGTTTACACACCCAGACTAGGCTAATTCTTATACTATTTGGGGGGTCATATGTGTATATTAGTTAAATGGAAATAGGTGGTAGGCTCTCTTGGAACTGAATTCTACTGAGCATCTCAGCAATTATTTTCACTTTATCTGAAAAGTGATCATGAACAGATGTGCAAACTAGCCTGAAGAAGTTATGCAGTTTTTAATTTTTAGTATTTTAATAAGGTTTTCGGGAAGTAAATAGAGTTCAAGACAGCATAAATACAGCATGTATAATATGTGAGCTTTTTTTTTCTATATTACTGGTATTTGGAGTAATGAATATCCAGTTACATTATATATATAAAGAGTGAAATTTTACAAGTAAGGAGTAGATTATGTATTTGACTTTCTTAAATTTACAGATAGTAAAGACTCCAGTTTGGTCCAACATAGATGATATCCTAGCTATTATCCTAATATTCCAAATTACTAGGTCTTGATGTTTGCTTTGTATATGTACATAACTTACTATATAATGAGAATCTTCTTCCTAGTCTTGTACTGATCCCCACCCAGTTTGAGGTTGTACTCAAATACTCCCTTGAACCTGAGCTTTTTTATTTCTGTTTCATTAGGAGAAATTTTATCTTCTTCATGATGGCATGTGTATGTAGTTCCAGCTACTTGGGAGGCTGAGGCAGGACTTAAGCTCAGGAGTTCAAGTTCAGCCTGGGCAACAGAGTTAGAAGCCATCTCTTAAAAAAAAAAAAGAAAAAAAAAAGAGGTTATTATTCTTGGGACTATTACTTTTGGGTATTTGAGAATATAGCTTTTTGTGCTGTCCATTAACAAGATAGATTATCATTGTATTAAAAACCTTTACTTGATCCAACCTAACACTTTATTTTCTTTTGTTCATTTAAAAAGTTGAGTAACTATCCATGTCCTTTTTAAATTTTTTTATTGATACATAATATTTGTACTTATTTATGGGGTTCGTGTGATATTTTGTTACATGCATAGAATGCGTGATCAAGTCAGGGTATTTAGGATATTCATCCCCTGGTTATTTACCATTCTTTGTGTTGGGAACATTTCCAATCGTCTTTTCCAGCTATTTTGAAATATACAATACATTGTTGTTAACTCTAGTTACCTACTGTGCTTTCAAACATTAGAACATTTTCTTTTTTTTTCAACCAGATTAAAAGATTTTCCAGGGCAGAGTTATTCTGTCCCAGAGCTATATAAAAATAGAACGAACTTAACACTTCAGGTAGTCAGTTACAATTAGTTACAGTCTTAGTTACAAGTGTGTGATTGAGTAAAATTTCAAAGGAATTAAGTTTAATAAAGGCATATTATGTTGAGTTATTCACATCTTTATTTTCTGATATATAAACTGTCATTTTAGGAATCTTTAGCAATTTCATTTGCACTTCAGAAACAAGATATAATGCTAAAGAGATGGCAAGATATCAAGCTGTGGCCATGCTTTAGGAAAGTAACAGTAGTAAAAATCAATTAATTCTAATGTCAAGCTTAGGGTGCCAGCATTGCCCCTTAAAGAGGCATCAGTGAGGCATTGATTTAGAGCTCAGTTCCTGCCTGCAGTTAAAAGGATATATTAAAAGATGTGTGATATTATCTATGAAGAGTTTTGACCCATAGAAGAAAAACATGAAATAGTATGAAATATGATTTGTAAATAATTAAATTTTATTTCTCATAAAATGGTATCTTTTTATAATTATAAATAATTCTATAGATTATTGAGAAGAACATGGTATTTAAAGTGAAGAAAATTTCTTTTTTCCTTAACATCTTTGAAATGTTTATTAAATGTAACCTCACATCTCAGCTGTATATCTTTCAAATAACTAAATTGTATCCAGTTTCATGTGTGGCATGTATAGTTGCCATAAATTTTTAAAGCAGACTCTGTTTTGCCTCTTATAAGTATGGTAGATCCTCAATTTTGTACTTTTGTAGAGTGAATAAAATTATTCAAATTCACAAGTGTGTTTCCCATAAGAATGTAAATTAGCAGCTTTTAAACCTTAAAAATTCTATTAGGGATTAACTACTGTGATATTTCTGATTTTTATTGATAATAAGTTAGTCTGCATTGCAGTTGCTATTTGAAGATTCTTAGCTCATCTCTGGCATGAGTTTAATAAAGGCTTTGAAGAGAAATCTAATTTTCTTTAATGTTAAATAAATTGATTAATCTTAATTTTACTTAAATAATCCCTAAATTAAATAGCCAAAAAATCTATCCTATAGCTTCTTGTTTACAGTTGTAGATAATTATTGTTAATATAATTACCAGTTTGTGATTAAGTGCTCTCTACTGTATGCTTGCCTTGCTTTCACCTAGAATCTAGGGCCATTACTTTCTGTAACCATTTCAGTGAGCTGCCATAGTTTTCAGTCTGTACTGTCACCTGATCCAAGCATGCGCCAAAATATCCACTGTTTCTGGCTCCTGTATGCTGAATCTGCTTTGCAAACCCTTCGTTCTTTGAGCTTTTGCTTTAGCCAAAAACCAAATTTAAGAAATTCTCTGGAGTGTGGACATATGCCATTTGCTTCCTTAGCTCCCATGTTATGTAACTCTTTAGCTTTTTATTAAACTTGTAAATACTTTATTAAATATAACAATGGCATCCCCATGTGCAGTTGTGTGGCTCATGTGTCAAAATAAAGGCTGCTTGTGAATTTGTCAGAAGAATATGAATGCTCCACTTGCGCTGCATTCAGCTTTTTGTTTTTTGTTTTTTATATCAGCCACATATTCTTTCATAGTGTTTGGTTTAATTATTTGATTATTTTATGTGTTATACTAAGGTAAGTTTGATGTAAATAAACTTTGTATTCTCTGTGGTTACACGTATCTCATAGGAATTATTATTACATACTTTCATGCTAGCCATTTCTAAGTAAATATATTTAGAACTTAAGTAGCTTCTTCTATTTTTTATTAATTTAAAAAACAGTGTTATGGATTACTTCCTGTAAAATTCATTTTTAAAACAATAAAGCTACCATGTATTACTTGTGGTACAGATACAGGCAAACCAAACATGAGAAAATCTGTTCTTATAAAAACATAGTATAGAGTTATTTGCTTTAGAAAATAATATTTTAAATTTCCAGAATGGTTTAAAAAGTAAATTGCAGGTTCTACTAGTGAGTTTAAGAAAAGTTAGACTTTTTATTTCGTGTAATTTTTCAGGAAAATAATTATTTTCTAAACTGAGAAACATTTCTATTATTTGTGATATCTATTTTTTCAGAATCATAAATAATTTGATAGATTAGAGCTGCCACTTGAATAGTTTGTCTTATGATACAAAAATTCTCTTTTAAGGCAGGATCATGTTAAATGGATGTGCATATTGGTCCATAAGCATGTATGTCTTAGAAGAAGAAGAGAGTATGGATTTGAAAGTGTATTTGTGCTGTTAATGTATACATTTCAGTTAGGAATATAAAGAGATTTTTAATATATGTAGTATATATGTAAAATTGGGCCACCTAATTGTTTCACACATTTCTTAATTCATAATATTGATTGCTAACACCATATTGTAGTCTTTTCCTTTTCTCTTCCTTCATTTTATCCTGTACTTTGATCTTTTCCTCAGTTTCCTGAAGTCTACATTTCTTTGTTTCTTCTGAAAGAAAGTTTTAGGGTAGCTCTGTCTTGGATCCCAAACTTTAATTCAAGACCTGGCTGGCATCATTTGTAGTTCTGGCTTTTATCTCCTATTTCTCCCTTTTGCCATTCTCCTCCCTGTGGAGGAAACAAAATCACATCATAGGAATGTGAGCTATAACAAGCCTCTTAACCTTTCTTTACTTTGCTGTCTTCACTACTTTACTAGTGAGTATAATTCTACTTATTCTACTTATTTTGAAAAACATTTTTAAAATTGGATATATACTGCAATTCAAAATTAGAAAATGTTTGAATTATTTGGTTTTTAGTTTAATAATGCCTTTTATGGAGAAAATTTACAATAAGAGCCTAGCATCCTATTTAGAATTGATTTTTTTTCTATCTCAAATTGTTCCCAAATAGGAATTGGCCATGAAAAGAAATAAATCAGGATATGCTAACTATAGACTGTTTCTGTTTTTAGCATCTTTGTATATAAAAAGTTACTATAATTACAGCTGCTGTCACCAATAGTTTGCAGCTAAATGCAAGCGATTAGTAAGTGTGTGTGACAGATGCTCCATTTGTAAAGCTCCATTATGAGCAATATTGGACTTCCCTATAGTAATAAAATACAATCTGTGATTCTAAGCCATTTTTAAAATTACAGAGCCATACATGGAGTATTATATATGAAATTTATCCATTTGTCCTTATATACCTTAACCAAATTATTTGTATTAATCTTTTAAATGTATTTGCTTGCTTTTTTTCTTTTTGTGGATTAGCTAGTCCCTTTATTTCTTGTCGTCTTGCTTTGAGACCTACACCTCTGTAGAAGGATTGCTACAAGTGGCTTTCTCTCTTTTAACATTGGCAAATCTTGGCCTTGGAAAGAATCCAGAATATAGTGGGTTATATAAAATAGGTACCAGGAAATGAAATCAAAATTTAAATTAAGTTTATGGATATGATACATCAGTTGTTCACTCAAGTGAGACATAGGATATCCTCTCAGTTAAGGTTAGAAATCTGGAATCTCTGGGTCTACATTTTAAATTGTATCTAAAAATACATTTCTTTAGATGTCCCTAAAAGTAATAGAGCAAATAGAGCTAGGTGGTTTGTTTTCCAGCAATCAAGTTTAAAATGTTAAATCGTATGCTTTTGGAGAAGTATCATTTTAAAGATGTGAAGTTTAAAAATCTGTTGTAGAACAAAATTTCTTTACCTCCCATAGTATGTTTGTTTTAAAACATTTCTTGTTCATATAGACAATGTGCTGTTGAGTAGTAAACTGATTTAAAATTTATTTTTCAGATGAACCAGAAACTCGAGATGCATGGTGGGCAGAAATCAGACAAGAAATAAAATCACATGCTAAAGCATTAGGCTGTCATGCTGTAGTGGGCTACAGTGAATCAACTAGCATCTGGTAAATGATGAAAACAACTTTATTTTTTAGACACCGTAATTTAAATTGTCATCTGACAGGGGAAGAGTTTTATGCAAATATAAAGAAAAAGAGAACAGTGAAGTGGTCAGGAGCATGGGCTTTGGAGTACATCAGATCAAGGTTCATATGTCATCTTTGCCACTTAGTCACTGTGTAACTTTGGGAGAGTTACTCCTCTGAGCCTCAGTTTATACATTAAAATGGAGATAATATTGCTGATCAATTAATAATTTAATCTTAGGATTGAGAATATAATACTAGCACATAGCAAATATTACCTCTAGGTCTATTTTACTTTAGTTTGTGACTGCTAACTCCTTTCACTGGGACCTTTCAAACCCTTGATCTATTGTGAATTAATTGCCATGTGCCTTTAAAGTTTGTCTGTAAACTCATTCTGCCTCCTTTTACTAAGTGTAACGTGACTTTCTCATGCTAATAAATCATTCTTCGTAAGTCTGCCAAGTTAGGAAGCGGCTTTCAAACTCTTGCTTCTCAATTCCTTTTTCTTCTAGCTTTCATTTGAACAACTTCTAATTTAAAGTAAATGCCACTCTGCCGTTCAGAGTTGTATACCTTCAAAACGTTCTTCTGCCTTTCTTAATTACTCCTCTGCCGTCTCCTCCAGTTGTATATGATTATCTCCCTTCTAGAAGCCTCGCATTATAGTTTCTCATTCTCAAGTTCTCTATCCCCACTTAACTTTCAGTGATATTTTGAACCTCATTATCACTTGAAACTGTTCCATGTTAAAATTTGTAAGCTATAAAATTTTATTCTCAGTTTACAGCTTAATGTTTCTCCAACCAATATCATTTGTTCATTTATATCAAGTTTGTTTTGACCCTTATATTAACCAAGTCTTTTCTGAGTTCCTTGTGTGAGTTCTGGCTTTAGTTGTTGTTTTGCCACCCTTGAACTCTTCTTTCAGCTCCTTCAAAAGTTTATAATTGATATCATCTAGAAACTGTTTGACCTTCTGCTATCTTATTTTTCCACATTCTATGATTAGATAATTCTTACTGCTAGATTCTCTGCTTTTGTTGTGATCACTGTTAGAGAAAATCATTAAGCTTTAGTAAGTATGGCCATTACAGATCCATGCTATTTAATCTTCTGTGGGCTCTTTTTTTCTTTGACAGCCATGTATTATACTTTTTTTTTTTTTTTGAAACAGTCTCACTCTGTTCCCTGGGCTAGAGTGCCATGGCGTCAGCCTAGGTCACAGCAACCTCAAACTCCTGGGCTCGAGCAATCCTCCTGCCTCAGCCTCCCAAGTAGCTGGGACTACAAGCATGTGCCACCATGCCTGGCTAATTTTTTTCTCTATATATTTTTAGCTGTCCAAATCATTTCTTTCTATTTTTGGTAGAGACAGGGTCTCGCTCTTGCTCAGGCTGGTCTCAAACTCCTGACCTTGAGCGATCCTCCCGCCTCGGCCTCCCAGAGTGCTAGGATTACAGGCGTGAGCCACTGTGCCCGGCCTGTATTATATTCTTGAACTATTCTATTCTACTGTTGTTAGCCACTAACTTTGTCATGCTTATCTTGTCTTACTCTCTGGTAGATCATTTTGCCTCATTCATGGATTTAGTATCATATACTTTCAGGTCCCCTGGGGATATGGTTTTAAAAGACATAGTTCTTGCCATCAGATTTACATTCTACGGGAGCATTAGAAGTAAATTTTATGGTTGTGATATACCAGCATGCATTGGGATCCCAGAGGGCTGAAAGCCAGAAGTAGGATTGCAAGAAAGTGTTATAGAAGTAACTGATGCTTGAATGGAATCTTGGAGGATGAATATGAACTATATAAATAAAGAGAAGAGGTATGGGGAGAGGTTTCAAAGCTTAAAAGAGTAGCATGTGAAGTAGGCCACAGGGTATCTATTCAGCATGGCTGAAGATAGGTCACAGATGCAAGAGTCTACAAATGAGTCCAATTAATTTACTTAGAGTTTGAATTCATCTGATAAAAGATTTTTCCCTTGTAGACCTCAAAAAATCTTTGCATTTAAGTTTTTACTGATGTTTGCTGTTCCAACCCATGCTACTTACTGTTACTGAATTAAACTCTTTGAAATATACTTCTGCTCTTCTAACTCATTGATTCAAAGTCTTCAGGGGCTTCAAGTTATTCCTTCTGGCATGCTTAGCGTTCACTAACCTTTTAAGCCTGGTCTCCCTTTGTTCGCTAACAGTTCAAATGACTATTTCTTCCATGTCTCTTGGGCTTTTGTTTCATTTATACCTTGTTTTCAGCATTTCATCTCTACATTGCTACTTTTCTCATTTGTTTTGGGTGATTTCACTTAGTAATCATGTTGATTGTTAATTTTTTAGCTTTCAAATTGGATGATATATAATAAAGAATTTCAGAGAATTCTTTTGAAAATCAGTTTTCTATCATACAGTGATGTAGTTTAACACATTAACTGCCATGTAAGTGGTATTTAACTCACACTAGTTTTAAGTCCAGGGCCTCGTGAAGCATATGTAACTCACATGTCTCTTTACCTTGTTGATGTTCTTATTGTTACAATTAATACTCATCACACAGAAAACAATAAAAAATAACAAATTTTTCATTAAATTAGAAAGGATTGTTTTTGAAGTTTTCATTCTATTTTGGTAATAAAACACCGTGGCCCCAAGAAAAAAAATTTTTTTTATTGTGTGGTAGTCAATATGTTAAGCTTCATTTAGTATATTTTGGATATTGTTTCAGATACCTTTATAATTATTTAAATTTAGATTAGCTATATAAATCTATGTAAATATAGATAATATAGATGCTTACATAGTTGTGCTTTTAGAATAATTTTAACAAAACTTTATATGCATTTAAAGAGTATTTTAATACAATTTAATTGATTAATGCTGGATTCAACAGTATAGTTAATTACTGCTTATATTTTGAGACATTCTATTCTTTCAGCCTTACCATATTTTAAAGGAAGTTATTGTCATAAATACCTTATCTTTTTTGATTTTTAATTTGTAAAGAATTCTGACCCTTTCCATTCTAATAAAGTTACATTCCTTCTATTTTCTATCCTAGGGTTAGGAGGTAATCCCATGATATTATTTAACATTTAGTAGAGTCTAATTTGAATTTAAAGTGTCATGTTATAATCATATGATATTTAGCATTATTCATAGTTAAACAATCTGAAAATATTAACTTGTTTGTTTTTTTTCCTTTATAGTGAAGAGGTCTGCATTTTATCTGCATCCGGCACAGCGGCTGTTCTGAATCCTAGATTTCTTCAGGATGGCACCGTGGAAGGCTGTTTGGAACAGAGGTTGTCATGGCATCCTGGCTTATTTTTAATAAGGGCAGAGGAGGGAGAGGTTGACCTTTATTTCCCCAGAGCTGGCATAGTTCTTTGTAAGGGTGGCTTACAGTGGTATAGTATGGAAATCAGGACCAAGCACTTCACTGATTTTTAACTAACCCATAGTAACAGAGAAGTATTGGATTCTGTACTCTATTGCACACATTATTGTTTCTAGTATGTTAACTGAAAAATTTGAAGAATACCTTTTTTTGACTTTGTCACAATATAGAAATAATGTCTTTTTGATTTTTTTCTTCTCCTTTTCCTTTTGTCTCATCTCCAAAAACAGAAAGAGGTCATGAAACAATTTTCATAAAGAAAATTCTTTAATTTATAAAATAATCAAAATACTATATTATACCAAAATTAAATACATTATAGAAACTTCATGGAAAATGAAGTGTGACTATATTATGTGAAAGAGAAAATAAAAGCATTAGGTAAAATGAGCTTTATTTTTTTGGTTTATTTAATTATTGTTCCCCTTGAACTTTTAAACTGTAAGCTTCTATAAATGTCAAAAATGCTTTCCATAAAAAAGATGAAACTATCCAACACACACACACACACACACACACACACACACACACAGTCATCCTTTGGTATACATAGGGTATTTGTTCCAGACCCCTGTGGATACCAAAATCCACAGATGGTCAAATCCTTTATATAAAATGGTATAGTATTTACATATAACCTGTGCATATCCTCTTGTATACTTTAAATCATCCCTAGAATTACTTCCAATACCTAATACAATGCCTATGCTTCATTTCATTCACATGGAGTCAACATAATATTCAGCACATGACAAATTAAAATTTTGATTTTTGGAACTTTGTGGGATTTTTTTGTTTGCAAATATTTTTGATCCATAGTTGGTTGAATCCGTAGATGCCAAAGCCATGGATAATGGAGGGCTGACTATATATTTAGATGCATAAGTATTATATATAAATATATTTAATTTAAATGCAAAAATTATGTATAAATATTAAAAATATTTATATAAAAATGTATACTTGAAATTCTTCTATATATATATATAAATTAGTTGGGTACCAGAGTCTACCTGGATAATGTAGATTTTAATTACGTCTTATGTCACGCTATGCATGTTTACTTTTTTCCTCAATATTAATACATTAAGTCTATATTAGGGAAGAAAGCACAAAATTTTTTATCTGGTGAAATTTAGTATAAATTTGTAAGTTTCTATATGAAAAAGATATTCTAGCTCTGGTAGTCACAAGAGGACCTTGGTTGGTTTCTTTTGGCAGTATTAAAAAGGACATTGACCATTATAAATTCCAAAGCCTTAAAGGTCATCATAAATAAGTGAAGGGGGGACATTTTGAAGTATATTGAACAACTGGAATGTTCTACTGAGAAAACTGCCTTAGCCAGTGAGTTTTCCCAGTGCTAAAATATAGTTCCCACACATGTCTGTAGATTTCATTCTTAAGTAGATAAAAAGCCTAATTTTAAAAATTACCTGTCCTATGCAGTTTGTTTATTTCTGTATTGTGACTTAGATGGGTACAGTATATTCTCTTGTATGGTACAACAGATGCTCTCTCTAGTTGTTAAAGAGGAAAAATCTTTTTCCCTTTGCTATAAAAATTATTAGTGCTTACTAGAAATAATATTGAGCATATAGCAGAGTAGATAGAAGAAAAAATTCCCTATGGTCTCACTATTCAGGGATAATCCCTTGTGTACATTTCATATTTCAAATGCGTTCATAAATTTTAATACATCTATATTTTTATGCCTTATGATGTTGCACCACTAATGTTCAAATTTGTGTGAGATGTTTAGTTAAAAGTTGTTTCAATTTTCATCATTTTGTGCCCCCTTATAACACATTGGCTTTGAATTTAAACATGAGGTCTGCTATTTAGTACTTAGTGTGACTTAACAAGTTAATATCTCAGTTTGGTTTCAGGCTAAGTAGAACTAGTATTTGTTAATGTCTGCTAGACATAATACTGGACAGGGAGTGTGTTCAGCTATAGTTTTCTTAATCTTTTAAAAATCCACAAACCTTTCTAGGTAGATATTCCAGTTTTATAGAGGAGGCTCTAAGAAGTTGAATAACTTATTCAGAATCACACAGTTCCATTTAGATGTCTAACTTCTCTGTTCTAATATGCCAGAATGCCATTTCCACAGTAAGAGAGTAATATCTAGGAGTAATTTAATGTGATTTAGAGGGTTATTGTGAAGAGTCAGTTAAAACCTATGTATAAAGAACTTGCAGAAAGCTTGTCTCGTAGTATAGTATGAGTTTTCCTTTCCCTTTTAAATTTGCCTACTTGCCACATTTCAACTTCTAATGGGTTGCTTTAGGTTAGGGACAATTGAGATACACTTCTTTCCAGAGTCGTAGAAGATGTAGCTGTGTGAAAGTCTGGAGTTCTCCATGGAGCTTTGGTCTATTTCCATCCCTATTGTCCTGACAGCCTCAAATTTAGTGAATGAAAAAATGCTTAATCATTTTTAAATGAATTTATAAATATTATAGTACAACAAACATTTTACAACAAATGGGGAGATTATGGGTGTTTCATTTGTGGTTTGTGTTTGATAAGTATGCAATTTATAATACAGGTGTTTTGGTTCTTCAGAAATGTTGAAACAGTCATTGGAAATTAGAAATCTTAGAGTATGCCTAAGTTTGACTTATTTATTTTTCTTTTTAAGTACTTTTTTTACATTAAATTTTTAAAAAGTGTTAGGTTGTTTGGTTAAACATTATTTTCTTAGGAATTTTTTGTGATTATGTCTGTCAAGCAGTAGGAAAATGTCATTTTTTTTTTTTAATGTTGTATCCAAAGAAAGAACTTTGGGATAAAAGGTGTCTTTGTTAGGTGTTGAGTCGTCAAACATATGAATTAATACAAAATGACTTTCTACTTGGATAAGCCTTTTCTCTCATAAGAAAAAGATGGTTCTGATTTCATGGTCATTTGTAATTCTTATCAGTCACAGTGCTACTCTTACAGTCTTCTGTGATAGAAGTTATATAGTTTGTATACAAGTACTGTGTATGTAGTATCAGTTACTTGTTGTGTTTGAAAAATTTATAGGGTTTTCAAGAATGCTTTTTTCCCTCCTGATATATTTATATAGGCTTGAAGAAAACTTGCCTACAGGCTGTGGATTTTGCCATATACCATATGATGAACTGAATATGCCATTTCCAGCTCATCTCACATATTGCTATAACTGTAGGAAACAAAAAGTTCCTGATGTTCTCTTTACAACCATAGACCTCCCAACAGATGCAACAGTTATTGGAAAAGGTTGTCTTATTCAAGCAAGGTATGTTTGTGAAAACAGCATCTAGTGTCTCTGAAAAAGTATGAGGTATGGAGTCATAAACCTATTTTCAAACATCAGCTCTACTGTTTCCTACCTGTGTGATCCTGGACAAACTGGGCAATTCTATTGGAACCTTGTATTTTATTGCATGTAAAATTGGGAGGGAAAAAACCTCCCTGTATAAAACTCAAGTTTATATGCAAAAGAAGTTTTTAACACTTAAATTCTATACAAATGTTTATTATGGGAATTATTAATTAAACTGCTTCAGGCTAGAGATGTGACTAAGTATAGACTGCTTTAGTGACATTACATATGTAACACATTTTAGAAATTGATCTTTTTTTTCTTTTAAAGAACATTGCTATGTAGTGTTTCTTTTGCTCTTACTTAGCTGGTAAGAGTTCCTTTTAAAATGTACTGGAGTAGGAAATCCTAAATTGTGGCAGGCATACAGGAAACAACCGTGACTGTCTTCGTCCCCAGTGACTGTCAGGTTACCAAATCCATTGGGCATTTCTGTCCTCATCTTACTTGACATCTCAGCACACAGTTGATATATGACAGTGAACAATTGATTATTTTTTTCTTCTTGAAATTCCTTTGACTCACATAATGTCATACTCTGTTTTCCTGCCTTTTAGTACAGTCGTCAGTCTCCTTGTTGACTCCTTCTCATTTCTTGATCCTTGAGGGGGAGCCCTGGCTTTGAAGCAGAGCTCTTTTCTTTTTGAACTCATTAACTCCTGTAGATCTATATGCTATCTATGTCTGTGACTTCCAACTTTATAACTCTAGTCAGGTATGTGAGTCTGAGCTTCAGACTCATACCTGTCTTCTTCCTGTCTCATATTGGTGTCTCAGGCATCTCATACTTGTTTCTGGTTGAACTGCTGATTTTCTCCACTTCTTTCTCATCATTAGCCTTTTATCTTAATAGTGGTTCTCTTCTACCTAGTTCTTCATGCCAAACTTGGTGTTCTTTGACACTGTCCTCTTTCTCAACCATTCCACATCAAATTCATTACAAAGTCATATTAATTTTTCTTTTAAAATATATTTCTAATCCATTTACTTATGTTCCTTCTTGTGTCTGAGACCTTCCATTTGACATTGTTTTTCTATTGCCTGAGGCATATGCTTTCGTATTTCTTTTGATGGGTCTGTTGGTGGTGTGCTGTTTTTGTTTGTCTGAAAAATGTGTTTATTTTACTTTTATCTTTAAAAAATATTTTGGGCTGGCAGTTGTTTTGTTTTAGTACATTGAAGATACGCTTTCAGCACTGCCTTCTGGCTTTCATTGCTACTGTTGAGAAATAACCTATTAGTCTAATTACTGTTGCTTTGAAGGCTTTTCTGGCACAAAGTAGATGCTCAAGTAACTTTCGTATTTTTTTAATGAGTAAATTAACTTTTTTCCTTTACTATCCATCCATCATTTAGTCACATGCATTTATGAAACCTAAGATTTTAAATTATATTCTCTTGTGATTTTGGTCATTATTTCATTTTTAGAGATTTTGAGGTTGTTTCATTTTTGTTTATTGAAACATGATTTTTAGTGAAAGTTTATACAGTGACAAAAACTGTCAGAAAAGATTATTGATACAACTTAATAAGCTTATTAGAAACAAGTAAATGTTTTATTAAGCACATTTTTAGGAAGTTTTGAAAATTGGATATTTCTTAAGGTGGTACCAAGAATATTGTCCAGTGTCTAAATTATTTTCCTTAACAGGTTATGTCGCTTAAAAAAGAAAGCACAGGCAGAAGCAAATGCTACAGCTATCAGTAATCTCTTGCCATTTATGGAATATGAAGTGCATACTCAGCTAATGAATAAACTAAAACTCAAAGGAATGAATGCTTTGTTTGGTCTAAGAATTCAGATTACAGTGGGTGAAAATATGTTGATGGGCTTAGCGGTAAGTTTTGATGTTTTTGGCTTTGTTTTGTGTTTTCTGTAGTTTTAGATTCTGTTTTATGTGATTCAAAGAATCTTTTAAAAGACTTATACAAAGAAATTGACATCAAGCCTTTTAAAGGATGGGGATTTTATAAGAAGTGAAAAATCTGATGATAAGCATTCACATATTTTAAAGGGTCTGTGATCATAACCTCAATAGTCCTATCTCTAAAAATTATCATTTGTAGCTTGTTTAGTAAGTTGGCCACCACTGTTCTGGACTTTATTATTGTTCATATATTGCTAAAATAGCATTTCTCCATCTTGGCACAGTTGATATCGGGGTAGGATAACTCTGCTGCAGGGGGTGTCTTGTTCATTGTAGGATGTTTGGCAGCATCCCTGGCCTTTACCCGCTAGATGCTAGTAGTATCCCTCCAGTTGTGACAACCAAAAATGTCTTCAGACATTGCCAGATGTCTCCCTTGTGGGGGTTCCTGGATGTTGGACCATGCACTAAAATAATCTTTAGTTTAAAGAACAAAATAAAGCAAAACATCTGAGACACTGCCTACTGTTGAACAGAGAAGTAAGTTTCATCATAGCTGTGTACCTGTGGCCAGTGGTAGAAAGTGTAATAAAATATGTGTGTTTCTTAAGTGTGGATAAAATATGAGACGGGGAAAAGTTCTGTCTCAGCTTCATGTGCATCTTGGCTTGTTGGAAAATGAGTCCTGACCGGAAAGATGTCAGTGGGGAAAGTCTGTGCTGCCTCTGTAAGTGGCATGGGATCCAGAAATCTAGGTGCCTGTGAAATACATATTGATCCCGTGGAATCTGATCAACAATATGTATGAAAATCCTCTCATATTCTAGGTACTTTGCTAGCCGGGATTTTGTCTATGTCACTGGCAATTTTCAAATTAGAATTCTCTTGCCATCTTTCTGAGACATGCATAGAAGTTTAATTTTAAGAAATTTATAGAATTTGAATTCTTTGTCTCAGTATACATTTGTAGGCAAAAATGCAAAATTATTCCCTGTGTCATCTGTTATTTCTATAAGAGCAAATACGTAAATTTCTGTGTGTAGTAAATAATTATGTCATGATAAACTGATTAGGTACCACAATTTTCTAACAACAGAAATTTGTAATAATTATTGAAAGTAACCTGGTTTATTAAAATGTTTGATACTTAGATCAGTTTGGGGAAAAAGTGTTCATTTTAATTCAGTGCTCTAAAAATTTGCATGTTTAGTGAGGACATAGCATAAATGTGTAGTTTGGGCTGAATAGAAGAATGTGGTTATTGGTGGGTGCCTATGGGGACTAAGAGCTGCATTCAGATTCAAAGGGTTAAAAAACATTGTGCTAACTATACCAAATATTAATATTTCTGATGGTTGAGCCTCAGGAAACTAGTTTATGACACTAGTATAATTCAAGAGCTGCTTCAAAAACTGCTTTTCTGATTCATACTAATCTTTTCCTTCTTGATCACTAGTGATACTAATTACAACTATTTGACATTTTCATCTTTGTGCTTCGTTATAGTTTGTGCGCTTAAATCTCAAGGTCTTAGGAGTAGCTTCTGTGATAGGTAATCTCTGATGAGTTCCAACTAGGTATCTGACACTGTGCTATCCCAGAATGTAATGTTATCTTCACTTTACAAGAGGAGAAAATGCAAGTTGTAATGGGTTGAGACTTCATAGTGATGTGGTTACGTGTGTCAGAACCTATCTGGTTCCAGAATCTGTGTTCGTAACTGTTCAGGGCTGTTGCCCCATTAACGAATGGAGATAAGAAAGTATTAGAGATGTTGTGCTATGGCTTCATTACGGGTGGTGGGGTGTTGGTTCTGTGATTAAGCATCAGAGACTGGGCCATGGGTGCAATGATGGACACTAATGAACAAACGAGGAGAGAGCATTCCTGAAGATAAATTTTATCTGCTGTGCAGACTTCATTGTAGACTATCATACCCTTTCTTGGATGGACTTTTACAAAATTGGCAATTGATTAATTTCAAAAATAATAACAGTTCAAGCAATTAAATATACAAAATAGCCATAATTAAATACACAAATAGCCAAAGTTGAAAGAATTGTCTTCTCTCTTTCCCATTCCACTTCTCTGATGTTAACAATTTGATATTTATACTTCTAATATATTTTTTGCTTTGCTTATATTAGCATATTTAGACATAAATACATTATATATTTAATTTATATATAAAAATTTTATCTTTTTGTATTTCCCATAATAGTTTTCCAGTACTAATGGTATGTAGTACTGTTATAGAGTCAGAAATTAATAGCAGCTTAATTAAATATTGAAAATAAATCTGTATCAAGTAAAATTTTTTTTCTTGGTAATTATGAAGGTAGGGTGATAGAATGAAAAGTTCTTGGATTTTGGAGTGAGAAACACTTAGATTTGAATCTCTTCTCCACATTTATTGACTGTGGTCTTGAGTAAGTTTCCTGTCCTTTCTGAACTTCAGTTTCTTCACTTGCCTTGCAAAAGTTTCCCTTTTGCTTTTGCCACTATTTAAAGGTAGATTGTCTACTCACTCATGAAGAATTTTTTTTAGCAACTTTTCTTTTTTTTTTTTTTTTGCTAAGCAATTTTTAAATTTTAGTTGTATGTTTTAAAATTATAGAGTGAAAGCATAAAAAGTACAATTGTGGGTATGCAGTCAAAAGTAAATCCTCCTTTCACAATTGTCCCCCACCTACTCCAGGTCCTCCCCAGAAGAAACCAGTCCCTGTTACCAGTTATGTTTTTGTGTGCCCTTCCAGAGACATCCTGTGCGTACACCGATGCTTACTGTCTTTTTCCTACTGAGCAAAGACCACATTCCTAAATACGAAAACTTAAGGATCATTATTCTAAGATGTTTTTTCTGATTATTTTCCTATTATTTTTCCAAGTCTGCCACAGGTGTATATTTAGCAGCTTTACCAACTCCTGGTGGTATTCAGATTGCTGGGAAGACTCCTAATGATGGCTCTTATGAACAGCATATCTCCCACATGCAGAAAAAGATAAATGACACAATTGCTAAGAACAAAGAGTTATATGAAATTAATCCTCCGGTAAGTAAAATAAACCTACATTGTGAATATGTCAGTTACTGTTTATTAGTTTATTAGTATATATTTTAGGTTATCTTGTTTTGGATATGAAAGACTTTTTTTTTTTTGTTTAACTGCTTAAATTAGCTTATTACTCGTTTTTTCACCTGCCTTATGTCTTTGCTCAGATATCTCCTTTTTGGGTAGGCCTACTCTCACCATCCTGTTTAAAAATGACAACTCTCTTGTCTATTTTTGGTACTTCCTATCACCCTTCCTTCTTTTATTGTTTTTTATAACTCTTGTATGTGTGTGTGTCTGTACAGATAATGTTTTTTATTTTTGTCTATTGCCTGCTATAACTAGTATAAAAAAGTTCCATGAAGGCTGTGTTCCTGATGCCTGGAATAGTTACTCATAGTAGTAGCCTCTTAATAAATACTTGTTAAATGATGAACTGAATGATTTAAAATACTGTTTTTTAATAAAAAGAAAGGTTGCTCCTCTGTAGTAAAAATGTGAAGTAATATAGTTTTTCATTTATTGTTTCTTTATTATAATTTTCCTACCAGTCATTTCCATAATCAGTCAGTCACTTTACCAAGTTTTCAGGAGGTATCACAATGCTTCCTTTTGTGTGGATGCTTTATAGCCACGGTCTAAATTGAAAGAAAAATGTGTTGGAGTTAGAATGAAACCATTTGTTCCCTGATAATGAAATACTTTCACAAAGGAAAGGGTTTGGATAACATTATTATTGATGTTTTATTATTTTATACATACTAATTTTGGCTGGTCTTGTGGAGCAGTGCATCTGAATCTTTACATCAGACATACAGCTCTTATCATTATTCTAGAAAAATTGCTAAGCTGGGAGGACTTTTCAGGATACGAACTAGAGCTGCTACAGTGTTCATTGTGGTAGCCACTGGCCACGTGTGGCTATTGAGCACGTGATGTGTGGCTGGTCTGAATTGAGATGTGCTATAAGTATAAAATATATAATGCATTTTGAAGACTTAGTATGAAAAAGAATGTAAAATATCATGAATATTTTTATATTGACTACACACTGAAAATTTAATCTTTTGGACATACTGAATTAAATAAAATATTTTATTAAAATTGATTTTATTTGTTTCTTTTTACTTCATTATCTGTGTTTTGCTTTATATTTCTATTGAATAATGCTGACTTAGAGCCTGCTGAAATTGAATGAAAATGTTGATGTGTTAATATATTAATACTTAAAAAATAAATTTGATAAAAGCTCTCTGTATGCCACTTTACTAACTGCTTGTTTTTATGGTACATTATTTTTATTTTTTAATTACATTTTTATATTTGAACATCTGCTTATAGTGTTTATACCAGTCAGGGAGAATGGTTTGTAAAGCTGCATTTACAAACAGAGCCCATTTAAAGGGCTCTATTTATTCTTCATTTATCAGTTCTGATGATAATGAGCTGAACTCTTTTACTTAATAGTGTTTATCACCTCTGTAAAATCCATCCTGATCTCCCACAGGAAGAATTGATTCTTCTTCCATTATGTTCTTGTTGCACCTATGTGTACGTCAGTGCCTGTTACATACTATTGCACTTAGTTTTTACATGTCTGTCTTACTTTAATGTAAGCCCCTTGAAGACAGGGATGTATTGATACAAGAATATGAGTTAAGTTACTTCCTTTAGTTCTTACTGAGTTGCTCCTATGTGTCACACAATTTACATTATAAAGAAGGGAGTAAATCTATTATGATTTTTAAAATTTCTGCGTATATGAATTTCATGTATTTTTATAAAAGGACTCAACAATTTGTGAATCTTCTAATATATCTTTACTTATATCTGATACTACACTATAGGTTTTTAGCATAACATCTCAGAATTCGTTTGACAGAGTCAGTGCACAAGGTTAATTACATTACAGTTTTGTGTTTTCAATTTTGTAAAGCAATGTATGCTCACCCTGAAAATGTGGATCAGAGTGTTCTTTCTCTTAGAAAGATAGCTTTAGCTGAAGTAAATGCGTTTGTTTGAATTTTTCTCAATACATTGAAAAATGTTTCTAATGCAGAGATGTAGTACCACTTAATTGAACTTTATGTAGATACAGGTATGAAAATAAGATGCAAATCTTTTAGAATAACACTACAATTAATGAACCCTCATTATAGATCTAACATATATTAAATACCAGACAGTTGCATTTATTAGGTCCATGATACAGTGAACAGAGGCTTAACAGAATTTAAAACTACTATAAAATCCTAAAAAGAAGTGTAATATCTACTGGGACAAACATTGCACTGAGTCCTAGACAGGTTCCATACTATTTTGTTTTATTTATTTTAATTTAATTTAATTTTTTATTTTATTCTGACCTAGACAGGTTCCACACTTACTAGTTTTCTTTTTTATTTTACTTACTCTTTTTCTTGCTGTTTGACTTTGCAGTAATACACTTACTAGTTTTCAAACTCAAGCAAATTAGTTTACTTCCGAATTGCTGCTCTTTCTCATTTTGTAGTTATTATAATGTGTACCCTGTCAAATTTATACAGGGCAAGTTAATTTGGAGCTCAAATAAGGTAAATGGATATGAAAGTACTCTGTAGAGCATTATGCTATGAAATTGTGCAGTGGCTGTCTTTTATCTAAGGTATACACTAGCAATGAACATTTAAAACTACCTTTTTGAAAAACTTCTACTTATAATTTTCTTTGTTTTTAGAAAGATGATTCTATTTCACTAGCAATAGGTTATGGCTTCTGCAGTTGTGCTTACATACCCGCATTCTTCTGGGACTCCTTGTGGTAACAAATACTTAGGACTTATAATTAGCTCTGATCTTTGGTTTTGTAATAGGGAAAAGTTCACTAACCCAGATGGTTAGTGAACTATACACTCGCCTTAAAAAGATCATTATTGTGACTACCAGGGTTTATTTAGCTTAATAAGTCACACAGAAAGTACATACATGGTATTAATAAATGTATATATGTCTTCATACACATATATTTATCATATTCCAGGTTTTACTATGTGAAGCTTTGGAAAGTTACCAATGGGTAAGAAAAGATATAAAAGATTAGACTTCTTTTTGGGGACATAAATCTTTAAATCTTTATGGCCTGTTAGGACTTTTAAATGTTGAGTAGAATGTACACATAGCTAGGAGTGCTGGATTTCTGAGCCTGAAGGACTGGCAGTTCATACTCACTGTAGTGTCTTTTCTGTGCACTAGATGTCAGCTTTGCCTTGTCATGACTGTGACAGTTATATATGTGGTTCAGGATTAGTATATCAGTAAGGCTGCTATTATGGATAAAAGGAAATTTCCATATCCTCTATAGAAGGTTAATTATAAAGGTCATTCTTAAATATAGACTTCATTGAATGTATTTTACAGGCTTTCTTCTTCACTGATAGTTGTCTTTTAATATAAAAATGTAAAACTAAACAGTGTCATATGATATAAAAGCAACTGTATTTCTTTTAGGAGATATCTGAAGAAATTATAGGATCCCCCATCCCAGAACCTAGACAGCGTTCAAGACTTTTAAGATCTCAATCAGAAAGTTCTGATGAAGTCACAGAATTAGACCTTTCACATGGGAAAAAAGATGCTTTTGTTTTGGAGGTAATGTTGCATTGCACTAATTTCTTAAAGGTTTTAGAAGATATGAAGATAAACATTTTTTTAATCAGATGTTAAATTGATTAATACTTTTATATCATTACAACTGTTATAAAAGAGATTATTATAGAAATTATAACAAACTTGAAAATATAGAACTTGGTGATATATTTTTTGTTGAACACCAGATGATAGACTATAATAATGCAGATGGTTATGAAAAAATTAATGTATGGGTTGAAATATTAAAGTAGTATTAAACCTTTGGAGTTATTTTTGTAAACCTGAATGAATTTAAATAAGAAATTAAAGTGCTGTTCTTTAATTTACTATAATTGCCTGCTTTATATGTTATGTTACTATAATTATAACATTTTTGCATGTAATATATAGTAATATATGCACTGTGAATTCTGAGCGTAGTGTTCTCTTACTGAATTCAGAAGATACAATCTTTCTTTATAAAAAGACACTGAGAACATTTTAGTAACTTTCCTAGAGAATAAATGTGGCACAAAAGGAGCCTCCTCCCTCACAAATCTGCTCTACCTGCCCTCCCCTGTAGAATGGTTTTCCTCTGAAGAGATAGAAGATCTTCCTTTTTATATTGAAGGAAGAGAAAATAAATGAGGATGCTCAGAAATCCAGTAAGGTACAAGTTGGAGAGAGAGGGAAAAAAAATCAGATGCTTTGGTCTCAGTGAAGCAGGAAGCTGGTGGTAGAATTGTTTTGGGATGGAACTGGAGATTCGAAGAGTCAGGAACAGTGCCAAGGACTGTGGTGAGGGTGTCAGCCATGAGAGATGTGCAAGGCCTAACTGAGCTGAGAGTGTTAATTCATGGAAAACCCAAATTGTATGGTGTTTTGCCTTTTTCCCCACATTTCTCTACAGTTTGAGAATGGAACAAATAGAACTTGGCAAAACAATGTGTCAGTTCAAGGAAGTAAAAGGTTGCAGGTACTTACCTGGGGAGCCTGTGAGAAATGTAAATTCTTGGGCCCCTACCTCAGACCTATTAAATGAGAGTTTCAGGGTAGGGCCCAGGGATCTGTTTAACAAACTTTGCAGGTGATGCTAAGCATTACATGGGGTTTGATCTAAAGCATTATTGATATGTCTGATATTGGGATCCTGGCTAAGTGGAGAGGTACATGAGAACAAAGAGTCCTCAGATGTGGGCAGAGCACTGCGGGCAAGGGGCAGATTCAGCAAGAGGGGACAAAGAGACAGGGTTATAGATGGAGAATGGGTCAGGTCCTGGGTGTGGAGCATTTTGGGGAATAGGAGTTGAGGTGTGGCCACACATGTGGGTAGCTAAGGTGAAGTGAAAATGATTCTTGAAGTCATGAGGGTCATGTGAGGGGGAAGCTTAGAGTCTGTGAGTCAAGACTTAGACACCCAATGTACAGACAACTGTCAGTATATGGCCAGCTGGATATTTTCAGTATTTATTAGTTACATTGGAATATTGTGATATAAGAAATATAGGATTTAGACTTACTTATTTTAGATATGCCTTTGAATTTATCTCTACCTTATTCCATTGTTAAACAGTTTTGTATTTAGTTAAAAGCTTTTTTAATTATACTTTATTAATTTTAACAAATTGGGATAATGGTTACTTATGGTGTCTTTGTAAGTCTTCAGAAGTATGCTCTCGTGCTCGCTTCGGCAGCACATATACTAAAATTGGAACAATACAGAGAAGATTAGCATGGCCCCTGCGCAAGGATGACACGCAAATTCGTGAAGCGTTCCATATTTTTAACAAAATTGGGATCATCTAAACCGAGTCCAACTGGCCAATTCGCCAATTCTAAATATATTATCTTTTCACCTTAAAAAAAAAAAAAAAAGAAATATGCTCTCATAAAGACTTGAGAAAAGGCTAGTTTTTTGTTTTGTTTTATTTTAGAGACAGGGTCTCACTCTGTAGCCCAGGCTGGAGTACAGTGGTTCATTCACAGCTCACTGCTGCCTTGAACGCTTGGGTTGAAGCCATTCTCCTGCCTCACTCTCTGGAGTAGCTGGGACTCTAGGCACATGCCACCATGCCCAGCTAATGTTTAAATTTTTTTTCTGTAGAGACAAGGTCTCACTATGTTACCCAGGCTGGCCTCAAACCTCTGGGCTCAAGCAATCCTTCCACCTTGGCCTCCCAAATTCCTGGGATTATAGCTGTAAGCCCTTGCACCTGGCAAGCCTAGGGGTTTTTCTTTTTTGGTAAACTTAGTGTACTTTAATATGTAAAATATTTCATTTAGAAGTATTTGTATTAATTATTACTCTGGAGAAATTTACTGATACTAGAATTTTTTTATGTTGTATATTATAACTTAGGGAAAAATAGCTATGCTTTTTCTTGACTCTTAACGTTTTCTATTTAACAAAAACAATTTTTTAAAAATTTGAAATAATTATACATTTACTACTTATATAATAATTTTAATCTTTTTATTTTCAGATTGATGACACAGATGCCATGGAAGATGTACATTCTCTACTTACTGATGTTCCTCCTCCTTCAGGTGAACAGAAAAAGTTACCTTGAGATGAAACTAGTTTTAAATATCAATATTTTGGTTTGCAATTATTATAGTACTAGCTTTACTTTTAAAGGCATTACCACAGCATCATGTACTTTGCTGCTACAAGGCTGAAAATACATAACTGAAAAGTATTTATGTTAGAAATTAGGTGGAACTGATTTTTAATCTTTTTATGTTTATACATGAAAAAAAACTTTGATAATTTATTAAGATGGCTTAAAGTCTCCTGAAGATATAGTTTTAGAAAAAAAGAAAATTTTTAGAGTTAGAACTTCATGTTATAAATGAAAAATACTATTTAACATGAAAATCAATGAAATATTCTTATATAATTTAATTATTTATTTTGACAGGCTTTTATAGTTGTAATACAGAAATTATGCCTGGTATAAATAATTGGACATCTGAAATACAGGTAAATCCTTCATTCTTAATTTTAAGCAAATACCATAGAAGTTATTTTAATAAGTTTCATCTAAATATCTCTTTTCTTTATGACCTCCTTATTGCAATTAAAATGTTATCCTTTTTCAACCCACGTTAGCTATTGTTCATTATTTGGCAATTTTATCAATTGTTACAGGATTTAGTTGAAAATAATAAAATGACGTGTTGTTATATCACCCCATATTTAGATGTTCACTTCGGTAAGAGTAATCAGATTAAGCAGCCTTAACCTGACTAATCAAGCTCTCAATAAGAACTTTAATGATCTCTGTGAAAATTTGCTCAAGGTAGGAACCTTCTGACTAAATTTTATTTAAACCTTCTAAGAATCATTAAATTTTAAAAGTGCCTATATTATCCATAATACCTTACACAGTTGTGGGCTGAATTATTCTTATTTATATATCTTACCTCTGTCATCAGGTGAGATGCTAAAGTTATCCTCACCCTCTTAACTTACTATAAAAGAAATGTAGTTCTAGTTAATAGTTTTAAATTTTTAAAAAATCTACTGTATATGTGTAAGTTTTAAAAATTGTATTTCTTACTTTTTGTGACTTATTGACAAATAATTAAATCTTACTCTCTGCTTAAATATTAAAAATATATTCTTAATGTAAAAATAAGCAAAAGTGGACCAGTTTTGTTTTAATCTTTTTAACTTTCCATTTGCTGTAATATAATGTACATTAAGAAAATCAGCTTTTATATTTTTTAATTATTTTTTAAAAATTTATATTTTTAAATAAAAAAGTGACATTACTCATGTTTTCTGTTGTGTAGAGCTTGTATTTTAAACTACGATCCATGATCCCCTGCTGCCTTTGCCATGTAAATTTTACAGTATCTCTGCCTGAAGATGAATTAATTCAGGTAATTAAGATTCAGTCTATTATTAAGGAAGATTTCTAGCTTGTATCTGATCTATTTTATTATAATTTTGCCATAATTGAATAACTGAAGTGCACACTGTTTTACCTCAAAATACTAAAAAATGTATATTGGTATGATTCAGGCCATGTGTTTTTCTTTTTTCTGAACTGTAGTTATTTGAAAGTGTAATCACACATGTGTTCCAGCATGTATACAATAGGATGTGTACTCATCGTGTAGGATTTCACCATTTCCCATTTTTTAGAGAAGGTTTTTGAGCTTTTTCTGGAATATCTAGATTTAGGGTTTATGTTGGGCATAGTTGTAGTTAAATGTCTGAGTTTATATGTAATTCTGGTTGAGGTTCTTAATCAGGAAAGGCTAAAATTAGCCAGTTGGTATAGGTCGTTCTGTAGTACTGAAAAAGATTTGTAAGAAACTTAATTTTCACAATGATTATTTTGCTAATCATGCTGTTTCTATAATTCTAGGTTACAGTCACAGCAGTTGCAATAACTTTTGACAAAAATCAGGCTTTACAGACCACAAAAACACATGTTGAAAAGTCATTGCAAAGAGGTAAACCTTTGATGGATGGGAAAAAACAATTTGTGTTTGTCTGTGTTACAGTTCAGTGACAAAATGTGGAGGACAGGTCGATTAAATAAATGACTTGTTTCTGAAGATGCATTTACTGCTTTCTCTGTTCATCTTTGTCAAGATAACTATGTTGATAAGCATATGATATTGTTCATACATAACGAGGTGGTATTTGACTGGTATTTACATAGGGAATGCTGCTGTTTTTTAAACTTAGATTATAGCTTATTAATCCTGCAGTAATTTAGGAGTTCCTATCCTAAGATCTCTGGTGAGGTGAGGTCCTCAAGGCATCTGAGAACATACTGATGTAGTAAGCAAAATATTGTGCCTATGTAATTTTCTCAGGAAAAGTCCCATACTATTCAGCAGATTCTCAGAGGTGTCCTTAATCCAGTAAAATTTAGGGAGTACCATTCTTTTTTTTTTTTTTTTTTTTTTTTGAGATATAGTCTTGCTTTGTTGTCTGGGCTAGAGTGAGTGCCATGGTATCAGCCTAACTCACAGCAACCTCAAACTCCTGGGCTCAAGCGATCCCACTGCCTCAGCCTCCAAAGTAGTTGGGATTGCAGATGCCCTCCACCAAACCCGGCTAATTTTTTGTTTTGATTTTTAGTTGGCCAGCTAATTTTTTCTATTTTTAGTAGACACAGGGTCTCGCTCTTGCTCAGGCTAGTCTCGAACTCCTGACCTCAAGCAATCCTCCCACCTTGGCTTCCTAGCGTGCTAGGATTACAGGCATCAGCCACCACACCCAGCCTACCATTCTTAATACATTCCAAAGAAACTCAAATTATTAGAAATTATGAAGAAAATACTCTACTTTGTAAAGTTTAAATGACTTACTAGCTAAATAAAATATCCATGATTAGTCTAAACTTCTAAAAGTTGATTACATTCCACATCTATGGCATTGATAAGATTTGAGCATTGAATTAATGTCAGATAGATATATTAAATGATTTTGTGTTCACATATTTGTCAAAGAAGATAAATAACTGGTTTAAGTATCATAGAAACTAGTGAGGTACAAAGTGTAGGATATTAATAATTATTACTGAGCGCTTACTATTTGCAAGGCACTGTGCTAAGGGATTTACAGGTATTAATCTTTTAAAATTTCTCAGCAGTCCTACCAGGGAAGGCAGCACCACTCTCACCACCATGCAGATAAAGGGTCCTCATGGGAAAAACCAAGAAGAAAATAACTAGAATAAATTGGGTTGGGGAGGTGGACCTGAGAATGTGAATATGAATATATATATGTGTGCTATTACAGATTATTAATTTATAAGAAAAATAATAATCGTTAGTATTAAAATTGGTGTTTTTCTTGCCTTTCTAGCCTCTACAGATAATGAAGAACTTCTGCAGTTTCCGCTGGAACTGTGTTCAGATTCACTTCCTTCTCATCCTTTTCCACCAGCTAAAGGTTGGTTAAGTAAGGGAAAAAGCAAACACAAATTACACTTTTTAGTTCCTTTCACTTGCTTCTTCACTATAGGTGATCTTACTTAATCTTGAGGTGAAGATTTATCTTTCATTTCCTCATTGTATGTTTCTTCATGTTCATAAAAGGGAGAAAATAATATTATTCTTATTTTAATTTCTCAAGTAATTTTGTCATAAATTATTCAGGTGATTTTTTCTATAATATTCCATTCTCATACTGCAAATGTATTAAAGTTATATTTTCAAAGATTTAGATTTCGCAATGTAACTATTTAAACATAGTATATTTGATATTTATATTATATCTGGTAATTTTTTTTCTAGCAACAATCAAACTTTACAAAAATTTTTAGATTTTCAGAGACAACAGAGTGCTTGTTCTTTTCAGAAGATGCATGGAGAAGTTTTGAGTGGGGGTAGTACAAGTGAGAAAGAGATGAGCTTCCTGTCTTTGTGCGCCTAGGCTATAATTGAAGAACATTGTTATATACTTATAAGACACTGCTATTTTTTTCAAATGCAAAATGATTGCCCCTTAATTTAATAGTAGTAAATCTAGTTTGATCCGTGCAATATTTGGAGAAAAGTGAGAGGTATTGTTTTCCATTTCTCATCTGATTTCACTGTAATTTTTATTATATAAGTTTTCAAAATTACAGTACCTTATTTTGTAGCATTACCTATTGGATAAATGTGTTTTTCCTAAATTTTTTTATTTTGAGAAATGATGCATTTGTTATTTAAAACCAAATCAGCTATTCTAATTTTTATATTTTGTAATACAAGTGAAATTATTTTATGATTCCTACCAATTTTATCTGATGCCAAATTGTATATAATAAATAATAGTTTTATATTCAGTTTGAATATATGTCAGTAGAATCTTTACTAAATCAATGTAAGGCCTATCTATTAATATGTAGATAAAAGATCCTGTCTCATATTTTGAAGATGAAAAGTAAGCTGCTTCTAGATTCTGAACTTTCCAACATGGTAATTGTGGTCCTTTTTTCTTTTTGTCATCACCTAAAATTCTAATTTAGAACTCCATAGAGAATTGTAGCATATCTCAATATCCTTGAAAGAATAGAGAAGAAAAATCAAATTCAAAGGTAATCTGAGTTCAGATTTATGAATTAAATATAGCTTCTAGAGAACAGAAAGCAGAACCGTCAAGAGTCTTCCTTGAACTTACTAGATAGCAAGTGGGGTTTTTCCCCTTTACACACCTACTTTGTACAGAAACTTGTGTTGATGCAGGGTTAGTTCCAAATCACTTTCAAGTATCATTTCATTTATCCTTACCCTGCAATAGGAGCAAAAAAAATCCTCTAAAACCAAATCAACAGCAAAAGATTTGATCAATTGCTAATCTATAGGAATAGATATTTGTGGACTCGGGGTCCCTAATAGCTCAATTTTACCATGTTGTTAATACCTACTGAATTCTGCAGAAGATTAGATTTAAACTCTGTGAATTTGCCTAAATTATATTGATAACTTACAATTTCTGCAGTAGCTTTCAAAATGTTTTCAAAAGTAATTATAACTAGTGTTTATATGGTCATTCATTTTGTGTAGAATGATACTTTGTGAACTAAAGGACAGGAAAAGAATTTGAGTAGAACAAGTCATATTTGAATAGTATCTAAAATATTTGCAACTCATTTCAGGGAGAATGGAGAGGGGCCAAGAGGTGGAGTAAAAATGCAACAGACTTGGGTTCTCTTCTCAGTTCTGCTACTGATAAGTGAAAACTTGGGCCAATGCCTTAACCTCTTTAAGCCTCAGTTGCTCACATATAAAATATGAAAGGGTTAAGATTCCCACAGGCCTCTAAAATTCTGTGATTCTTTGGGTTTCCCATAATTTATGGTTCTTCAATTATTAACATATTCATATTATTAGAAAAGTAAATCAAAAGCTAAATTAGTGCCTGAGGTCACACTGACCTTCTGTAAATTAATGTAAATTAAATGTTTCCGAGTAACTTCTAATCAGTTAAACCAATAATTTTCAAATTCTGCTCCTCCAAACTGTAAGGGTTTGTCATAGGTGCCTCATGGCCATCCAGGAGGCAGGGTGGGAGGGAGAAAAGAGGGGGGGTGGGTGGTGAGAAGGGTAGCTTTCTGGATCCCCTACTTCTGAACCAGATCAGCTTCAATTCAGTGTGTTTTTACCTGTTGGTCTCCTATATATGGTTTTACTTGAAGAAAGGATTTCAAAAGGTTTGAAGACCACTAAGTCAGATCATGCCACCTTTAGCTTGTCATCATTATCACAGTTATCAGTATCATCACATCTAATAGGAATATATGTAAAACATTTTACAGTAAGTGCTTAACTGCAAAAAGGATATGCTTTTCCTTGAATATTACATTTTAAAATCAGTCAACACTTAAAAGTATATATGTACCTTTTTGTAAATAGTTCTGTGGTTTTGTAAATTGTGGCTTATGTTGCATGCTTATTTATTGTCTTTGCTTCCTCCAGTCTTTTCAGGAGAACATGAGTTAAATGTATTTTTAAAAGTTATCTCAAAATATTTTGGAAAATTTGAGGGTAAGATGGATTTTGAAAAGGCCTGAAGAATATAGTAATAAAGTTTTGTAATAGTGATATGAATGGAATAAATGAATGTTCTAACATGACAGAAGGCTTGGAATAGAGGATAGAAATGTCTGGAAAAATGTAAGCATAGCAAATTAGAGGAAATAGGCAGAAGAGAGAAAGGTAAGAGTGTGAGGAATAAATCCTTAAAAGACTTGTCTGCTTTCTTATATGCAACAAGAGGCTTAAAAGTCAACTACTAATATTGATAAATAAATACATAGTTTTTATAATTTAAGTGGTTAGCTAAGCGATAGTGTTTTCTTTAATTTTAATAACTTTGAATTCCAGTTTATATTTCATGTTCTTAACACAAACAGGATGATGTGTTAAAATTTTTATTTCTTTTTATGTTGACAGGGAGACTAGTTTTAAGAGCTAAGCATAGTATGTTTATTAATACTTCCATCTTTTCACTTGTAGATAAACCTTTCATTATCTTTTTGTATTATTGAAAATGGGTGAATGTCATGTGAAGAAATGATGCTCCAATTACATGTATCCTAATTCATTGTGTAGAGTAAGCCTGGGCCTGAATTGTCCATCCATGTTCAATTTTTTCTTTCCATCGTTTATTATATTTGGTTTTGTTTTTGTTTTTCAAGGTAACAAAATAGTTTGATATATGTCTCAAATCAATGGTTGATTTGTTGTTACCTTGTTAGTTGTCTTGATTTTTCTGATTTGAAATATTAAAAGGTGCTGAGCTTAAATAATTTCTTAAAGGATATTATCATGTGAAGGCCATCAGAATTCTTTGATGAATAGGGGAACATAGATGATGTGGCATCAACATAAATTATATGTGTTCATATATAAGGCTGTGTTATGAGAAAGAAGATGACTACAGAAGATTTTTTATACTGCTTTCATAATTTTTTTTCTTCATGATTGATATCCACACCTCAGTTTTTTTCTGAAATGATTTTCAAAAGACTTTAAAAATGATATATGTACAGAAAGAAAAAGAATATATTAATAGTAAAAATTGGGAGTTTGGATGAAAAGTAAAAAAGAAATCAGTAAGATTTTTCTCATAGACTGCAGTTGATCTCAAGAATTTATGCATATAATTTTTGTAAAAGGTTAGCATTACTTTAGATAAACATCTAAAGGCCTAAATATCTAAAGGCCTAAATCTAGAGATATTAATTACCATATTGTAGGACTTAAGAAGTTAGACAAATATGTGTGAATCATATCCACTTTAAGTATATTTCAAATACTTTATATATCTATAGTAGGATAATAGTTTTTATTAAAATACTGATAGTCTAAAGCTTTAAAAAGGTTTGATTAGGTTAATTTTAGTTTTTTATTGACTATTGAATGAAACTGTATCTAGAATTTTTTTTGTGTACTCACTTTGTTTCCTGCTTTCATTTCGCTTTGTACTAGGGGTAATTTCCTCATGATCAATGGCATAAGTTGTAGGCTGGCAGGACTATACTTGTCATTACATTGTCTGCTGACTAATGTGGCAAGCATTGGTTAAAATCTGGATTTCAATATAAAAGAATATAAGTTGGCTTATACCTGCCAATATTATACTCCAGTCCACATCAGAAGTTTTTTTTTTTGAAGACAGGGTCTCACTTTATTACCCAGGCTAGAGTGCAGTGGCATCATCATAGCTCACTGCAGCATCAGTTCCTAGACTCAAGCAATCCTTCTGCCTCAGCCTCCCGAGTAGCGGGGACTACAGGTGCGCACCACCATGCACTATTAATTTTTCTCTTTTTTATAAAGACACAGTCTCACATTTGCCCAGGCTGGTCTCAAGCTCCTAACCTCAAGCAGCTCTCCGGCCTTGGCCTCACATCAGAAGTTTTTATCTTTATTTTTATTGTAGGCTATAAGAGTTACTTTTTTGTTGTTGTTAAACCAAATTTGATTTTAAAAGATAGTTTAACTATTTCAATTTAATGACTTGCCTAACATTATTTTAAACTAGCAATTATAGTAGAAATATAAATTTGTAAAAATTATAAAAGTTAGCTTTTATTTTTCCTGCTGACTAATGGTTTGAATTCTTACAACTATATATAATTCTTTGTACTAACTAAAAGTATCTTTATCTATTAACAATCCATTGCATGGATTGTTTCTACTTTCTTTAAAGTACATTTTGTCACTATTATGAAATAGTAGCAACAATTAAAAACTGTTAAAGTTCTCCATGTTACTGGATGGCCAAACAATTAATGGCAGGTCCTGAAAGGAGAAAGGTGCTGAAGGGGGAAGAGAATGAGGAAAATCAAAACTAAATAGAGGCAATTGTATGAAAAACTCATCCAAGAAATGGGAAGGAATGAAGCAAAGAGAATTGCTGGAGAAGTAGGGATAAAGAATCTTTATCTCTGTAGCTTCCTCAGGGCAGCTTGAGGATAGTGAAATTCAGAGTCAGAGGAAGAGTGAATAAGAAGCAGAGAAAAATTAAATTGGGTTGCTGGCCGGGCGCGGTGGCTCACGCCTATAATCCTAGCACTCTGGGAGGCCGAGGTGGGTGGATTGTTTGAGCTCAGGAGTTCGAGACCAGCCTGAGCAAGAGGGAGACCCCGTCTTTACTAAAAATAGAAAGAAATTATATGGGCAGTTAAAAATATATATAGAAAAAATGAGCCGGGCATGGTGGCACATGCCTGTAGTCCCAGCTACTTGGGAGGCCAAGGCAGGAGGATCACTTGAGCCCAGGAGTTTGAGGTTGCTGTGAGCTAGGCTGACGCCATGGCACTCTAGTCCAGGCAACAGAGTGAGACGCTGTCTCAAAAAAAAAAAAAATTGGGTTACTGACAGAAAAGAGGGATTATTTGAAAAAGAAGATATAAAGGATAGGAGTAAGAGGAGTGGATGCCTGGAAACGGAAGCAGGAAAATGCAAGAAGGGGATTGAAGAAGAAAGACAAGGTGTACACCTAATGTTGTACACCTTTAATTGGAAATTTAAATGATCCAAACAGAAGTTAATTGTCTTTGTCATCTAGTATGTGTATTACCTGTGCATTGCAGTTGAGTTTTTCCCTTAAGAACTATCCAAGTTAAGGCTATTTCTGTCTTTCTGTATGCCTTAATAATTGGTAACTATAATATGGCAATTTCACTATCAATCTATCAATGTTTGAATATCATTTACTGAATGTTTAGATACATTTGTCTGACTCATTCGTTAAGGCAGATTTTATATCTGTTAGGGCATAATTAATCAATGCATTATTGATTGATGGAAATTCCTTAAAGGAACATAAAACCCAATTTTGATCATAATAACTTAAAACTGGGAATGTTTACATAGGAAAATAAAACATAAATTTTAAAGACTCCAGATTGCATATATTTTAATTTGCCAGAGAATCTATATTTTAATCTGCCACAGAATCTTTTCCAGATTCTTAGGAATGTTTTCAGTTTCAGTGATTTTTTTAAAGATGTCCAGATAAGATTATCTGAAATATTTTTTAATTATCCAGAGCAAAGATGATCTGTAAATTCTAATGATATAAAATGAATTAGATAGTCAAAAGAAGTAGTGATCAGTATACAACTTTATTACATCTGTCTTAGTCCATTTGAGCTGCTATGACAGAATACCTGAGACTATGTAGTTTATACAGACCAGAAATTTATTGGCTCTTAGTTCTGAAGGCTGGGAAGTCCAGTACCAAGTTACTGGCATCTGGCGAGGGTGTTCTTGCTGTGTCATCACATGGCAGAAGGGCAAGAAGAGAGCAAGAGGGGGCCAAACTCACCCTTTTATAATGGCACCAATTCCACCCATGGGGAGGGAGCCCTCTTAGCCTGATAACCTCTGGAAGGGCCCATCTCTTAATACTGTTACAATGGCAATTAAATTTCAACATGAGTTTTAGAGGGAACATACATTCAAACCATAGCAACAGCTAACCAATACCTTTGTAATTGGTTATAACAAATTATTTAGGAGAATGGAAGAGTCTCAAACTTTGGAAGCATTGGAGAATGCATAATTGAGGGAGAAACAATCCTTTTTGTCATCAATATGCTCATTTCCACTAAACTGCTTTTAACCTGGGTTAGTTTCCCTCCCCACACTGCTAGACACAGGGCTTGTTAAATATTGCTAGAGTACACTAAGAGAATAATAAAACTGTAGTCCTATTTCCTTTGCTAAGTTTCTAGGGTCTTTTATTTGGGGATAGCAGGGTTATCACTTAATGGTGACTTTTGTTTAAAAAAAAAAGCAAAATAAACTCTTTCTTATGTGGGAAAGCAAATTGTAAGAGAAGTGGACTGCTGTGTGGCTCCATTGAGACTCTCACTGCAGCTAGAAGGGGGATCTAACATTGGAAGTGTTTGTTTGAAACCTTTCGACATTGATGTATAAATAGCACACAACTGAGCATTAACTCCTCAATAAAGCCTGAAAGACTTTTAATGAGATTTCTACCCTCGAATAATGAAATCTGTTGTCCTTTATTTAGTACTGGCCTAGAAATTGCATGTTCTTTTATTTATTTCTTTTTAACGAGAATTACCAGTTTGTCAGTGAGCCAGGCTGCTTATATCCGCAGTGCCTTCTCTTTTGAAAAGCCCCTTTGTTACCTGGCGAGGCAAACATAGTCAGGAGAAGCAGAGGGACTGAGAGTCTGAGGTCATTAGACATGTGAGGTATTCAAACCAGTCTGAGGGGCCGTTGTTCATCTGTTACCAGGACCAGCTGGCCTTTTGGACTCCCTGGGCCTTTTTCTCTGAGAGAAAAATTAAGATCATAGCAAGTATGTTAAAAGCTGAAGCTGGGCCAGGTGCGGTGGCTCACGCCTGTAATCCTAGCACTCTGGGAGGACGAGGCGGGTGGATCGCTCGAGGTCAGGAGTTCGAGACCAGCCTGAGCAAAAGCGAGACCCCCGTCTCTACTAAAAATAGAAAGAAATTATCTGGCCAACTAAAATACATATAGAAAAAATTAGCCGGGCATGGTGGTGCATGCCTGTAGTCCCAGCTACTCGGGAGGCTGAGGCAGGAGGATCGCTTAAGCCCAGGAGTTTGAGGTTACTGTGAGCTAGGCTGACACCACAGCACTCACTCTAGCCAGGGCAACAAAGTGAGACTCTGTCTCCAAAAAAAAAAAGCGGAACCTGCTTTTCTTCATTGTGATCAAAAATCTTCCCTCTCAACCTGTCTCTGAAGAATATCTCCAAAAACTTTGTGTTTTCAGAATTTAATTCAAATGCATTCATATTTGAGGGCAGGAAATAAACATTTTCCATCCCTCTTTTTTCCCTCCTCCATACTTTTCCTTTTTGGAGGAAAAGTAATGAATGCACATAGTGAAAACTTAAAATATGACAAAAATCATATAGTCCAAAGCAAAGCTCTCTTCTCCTTTTATTTCCTTTCCCAAGAGGCAGGTACTTTTATTAATAACAGCTTATTGTCTGTCTTTGCAAAGATATCCTGTTTACTCTTTTTTAAAAACACAAATATTTTATAGATCATTGTACACCTTGTTTTTTCCACTTGGTATGGCTTAGAGATGGGAGCAGATACTACATGTTTAAGTAAGCTCTTTCTGTGTACATTCACCATTAAATTATATACAGTTGCTACTAGGGAATTAATTCCATATTACTCAGATAATATCAAGGTACAGAAGAGAATATCATTTTAGTGATTTTCAGAAGTTTTTTAGCCATTCCCCTTCCCTCTCCATTTTCAAAAATTTCACAGAATTCTTAATGCCAACTATACTTTCTGTAATTCCACACCCACAAAATCTATATTGCACAAGATACGATGAGAGCCCTCTTGGGATATGTAAGCCTGGGGTAGGCCAGTTGCTGTTCCAGTCTCTGCATTGAGTCTGTTTCTTTGCTGAACTGACCCTTATCTGGAAAGCCTCAGAATATCAGGTTTGTTCTGGTCTTCTTTCTATAGATTCCATCTCTTCCTGGGCTTCCAGAGTCCCTCACCATCCTGAATCAGGGGACTCTTCCTATGTAGATGTACAGTCTGTGGGCGTGATCGTCAGGGCACATCTACAGCATAGTACGCTCACAGGCTCTTTGCGGACTCCACCTAGTGATCCCATTTATTCATCAGCTCTCAGGAATGTCAACCGTTGTACACTGTCCAGTTTTAGCTTAGTGGTCACTTGCTTTATAAAAGTGACAGGGGGTGAGGGAAGATGTGTCCATTGCTCCCAATAAGCAGAAACATTATGTACAATAGTGTTTTTGAAAAGTTTTATTAATTTAAGACTCTTACAAAAAAATCAACACATTAGAGATGACTATAGTTACTTAGTTTATAATTTTTTTAAAAACTGACCTAGATTATTCTCAGTGTTTTCCTGAGTTATTTCTAAATTGGCAACACTATTCTTTCAGTTATAAAATTCTTTGAAATAAAAATTCAAATATGCTAGCGTGGGTAGATTATGAAGTTTTTTATAGTGATGCTTAAATTTGTACAATACCTTAAATATCTGTAATAAACTTAAAACATCAGGGAAAATTCAGGATGCTAGTTAGATTAGGTTATAGGAGTGAGTGATCTTAGTTTGGGATTCCTCGTTGTTTCTGTGGAGAAGTCACTTTTTAGTTCCACAAAGTCTTGATAGCACTAGAGGGCGCTGTTGATCGTGAAATCCTTGAATGAAGAGGTTGGTGGTGAGGAGGAGGGTTAAGACTAGGAAGCAGCTTGTGTTGATCTGTGAAGCATCAATCATTACCTTGTCTGTAATTTTTAATCTTATTGGCTCTTACCCCCCAACAAACATTTCCCTTCCATGTTTCATTAAAGATATTCTTCCCAGCACACTGACACTTTTCCCTGCCTGGTCTTCTCACATCCTGCTTTCACCCTACTAACATTTGTTACTGTGTGTATATTTTCTTGTGACTATAAAGTTTCTGAAACTCTTTTTTTGTTGTAGCAAGCAAGTAGTCTTCCTTGGCATGATATTTATGAATTCAGCTATCAATGGAAATTGCATTTTAAATCTAAATACTTCTGTTTGGTTTGCTTTTTATAATGAAGCCATAAAGATTTCCTCCTATTCTGGCTTATAGAAGGTATTAACAACCAACAAAGAAGAGATGCTGGCTTGTACTTAGCATCCAAGCTAATGTTGTTCATATTGTCTTATTAGAACACCTGGAGAGTGCAAGTTCTAACTCAGGTATACCAGCTGCACAGAGAGGTGAGTTTGTCTCATTAAGCAAATAGTCACCAAAGGTGTGAAATTCTAGTTCGGTGATGCATAAAATTACAGAAATCGAAGAAATGCACTGGACAGTGGAATAGACACCAAAATGTGGCTTTATTATAGGTAGAATGTGTTTTTTATAAAAACTTTAAACTAATATTTAAGTATTTTTAGCATTTTAATAGTTTCCCAGTTTCTAGAACTAAAATTTTACCTCTTTAACATTTTATTTCTAACTTAGCAGTGGTAAAAGTTATTCCTTTTAAAAGGGGAACTTGTTAGGCACACACTTGCCCCAACCTTTATATTATCACAGGCTTTTTTGTCAAAAATCAGACACAGAAACAAAATACTGACAAAGATGACCCTTTGGTTTTCCTGTTACTAATGGTGGAAAGAAGATACTTTAATAACAGATAAGTCAGCTAGTGATTTTTTTTAATGTATTCTTCAACATTTGATTCTCATTTTTTTATTTTAAGGTCAAAATAGGGAAGGGAATTATTCAGAGTTTGAAATGTAAATTAAAGTTCTAAAATAGAAACAACTAGAATATTGTAAATTTAAAAGAATGGGAAGTAAAGTTAGTTAAAGCACACTTTGTGGTCCTTTCATTGATATTTATGTTAGACCCCACTTATGCCCTCCCTAAGAGACCACACAACTATGCCGTCACCAAAAAACGCTCAGCCAGATAACTGAGAACTTGGTTTTGGACAAATCAGTGTCTAAAGCTTGACTCTTTACTATCTCTTACCTGATTTGAAAAGGACCATTCTTTTTCTAAGTTACAGTTAAATTACATCATCGGAAGGAGTGTTAAGACGAGTAAGAGACGTCATCCATATTTTTTCTTTGTTTTTTCTTTTGTTTTCTGTCTGTGTTTTCAGCAACGTCAGTTGATTACAGTTCCTTTGCAGACAGATGCAGCAGCTGGATAGAGCTCATTAAACTGAAAGCTCAGACCATAAGGCGTGGATCAATTAAGACAAGTAGGCGGATGTTTCTACCACATTATGATGATCTGAGAAGCCTATCCCTGATTTCCCAGTGGTGAAGGCTAGACCTTACTGCCCAGTAATAACATTGCCAATCCATCATGTATTGGAGTGTGAAAGCTGCAGGGTCTAATGGTTGTTTAGGAAAAGTTAATGAAAGGCCTTTAGATTTATTAATTTTAACTATAGAATTGTGTTTTTAAAATATTACTTTTTGTGAAGGTATTCTTAAAAGTATATAAATAGATATTATATCCTTCTAGATGAAAGGAAATTACCAGCTCTCTTATTGAAGAGACATTGTTCTAGGACCCAAGGTACTATTTAGCATGTGGCATCTGTCAGCTTACTAAGTGTGATATCTAGAGGGCTAAATGAATAAAGTATTTCTGGAGAGAAAGTAGTTAACTTTTATCTTACTGCCAGAATCAGGATCATTACTTAGATGTTCTTTATCTGTACCCCATGTGTTTTGGTAGATATTAAGGTAAATATATTTGAGTGAAAGAGTTTATATTATAGTACATTAAAAGGGAAAGAACATTTTAGAGGAAAGAACATAAGATATGGAACCAGCCAGATCTGGCTTTGAATCCTAGAAGTGCCATTTTAATAGCTGTGTGACCTTGGGCAAACTATTTCACTCTTCTAAGATGCAGTTTCCTCATGCACAAAATGGGCATGATAATAACCTATGTTGCTGGTTGTTGCAAGGATCAGAGATATGTATATATATGTACGTATAGATATGTCTGGCTTATGGTAGTTATTTATTAAGTGGTAGCTATTATTTGTCACTTTATAAACAATCAACTCTTAGATAGCCAAGGTCATTTGTTAAGTTTTTTAAATTATGAATTTTTTTAATCAAAAAGGTTTGGAAAAGAAATATATTGCAAGTAGTTAACATAAGGTTTATCTACAAGTTGACAATGATGAAGTTGTCTGAAAAAGATGGAAAAACTATACTGGGAAATATAACAACTTTCACACTCTCCTTGTAATAATTTGTTCTTACAGCAGATAATTTTAATGCTCTGCCGCTTTTTCTTTTTCTTCACTTTATAACCGATCATTGTATGTGTAGCTATACTGCATCAACATTTTCTTTTGCAGGAATGCCATTTTTCTTCCAAACGAATTCCATTCCAGCATTTCCTCTTATGTTTTTCTTTCTCTCTCTTTTTTAATTGCATGCGGTGCATGATAATTTCTTTTCTTTCATTACATGGCTTAGCCTCACAGACAGCTGAATGTTGTCACCACTTATTTGGAAACCTTAGGGAATAATCAAGTTACCAGCATCTGTTCTTAATGTTTTCTCCTCTTTCTCCAATTTTAGCTGTGACAGTTGAAAAAGCAAGTCCAATGGGTGAAGGAAATTTCCGGAATCGTTCTGCTCCACCTTGTGCAAATTCCACAGTTGGGGTTGTTAAGATGACACCTCTTTCTTTCATTCCTGGCGCAAAAATAACTAAATATCTTGGGATAATCAACATGTTTTTTATTCGAGAAACCACTTCTCTTCGTGAGGTAATTTTATAGAAGTATAGAAGTTATTTCATTGTTTTTTTGCTTTTTCTCCGATTGGAGATTTAGTAAGAAAACCCAGAAAGTTTCAAATTGAAATTTTTTGCCAAAATAACTTTCATATGTATATTTATATTTTAAAAATCTGTCCAAATCAATTCTAGATTAGACTTCTTTCATATAACAGCTAGTATTATCACAAGAGTTGTGTTAGGTTTAAACCTATTTATTGTTAGAAATCCTAGGTCCTCATCACATAGTAAATAAAACAAAAAAATTTGATTAGAGGCACAGTCCTGAAAGAACACTTAGTTTTCTCAATAGTTATTTGCCTGAGATATATTTAAATAGCAATTTTTAAGGAATCACATTTAGAAATAGTAGGGAACTGCATTTCAGGTATATGACTATGGAGATATTAGATATAATTTAGCGCTGCTGTTTCTTCCTTCTAAAAGGAATGAGGCTGCTTATTTTTCACTCTCTCCAGCAGTATATGAGAATGCTATTAAATTTTTATCTCACACTGGGTATCATTAAACTTTAATTTGTTTTTTAAATAACAGAAGTTGTAATATTTTACTTGATGTGGTTAACTTCAGAATCAGATTCAGCTCATATCTTTTGTAACACAGGGATTTATACTCAAGAAAAAACAAAATTATATTTTGTTCTTATGGAATAGGGCTGCGAGCAAATTAATATTGTGAATAGGGAAATTTTTTAAATTACTGAGGTATGAAACCAAATAATCTCTTGAAATTTTGCTTTAGCAGCAGTTTATATTTTTTAAGTGTGTTCATTATAAAGATGAATTAATTGTGCCTTTTCCCCCATTGTTTTACCAGCAGTGTTTCTGTGCTTTTCTTAGAAATAACAGGCTGCATACTGTCTTTAATATCATGCTCACTGTCCTACACCTAAGTTTTCTCTACTGCTTAAGCTCCCATACCTCAAAATATTTCTTCATGGTAGATTGCTCTTTAACAGAGACTTATACTATTAACTGTATGGCACGATACCCCAAATTATCTGATGAGTAATTTTCTTATAGTCTATTAATATTTTCATAATTAACTCTCTGAAGCTGCTCTGTCATTACAATCTCTTGATTTAATGGGAAGGAGGAAACTGATAAGAGAAAAAAAAATGTATTGAGCTATGATTGAGTTGCTGGCAGGATGAAATCATTCTCTTAATTCTTTAATTACAAAAAGAGATACCTTTACAAGACTATATATGGGATGCTCTGGCATTTCAGAAAGATGTAATCTAAATGGTTTTCTCACGCTGCATTTTGTTTTTTCTTTAACTTCCAGTTTAAAGTTGGTAATTTTCTCCTAGACTATAATTAACCTCCATCAGAATTTGTAGCAACTTAGGTTGAAAAACATTTTAAGTTACTAACTAGCCTTTGATTTCTATTTTGTTTGTTTTTGAACATGGAAAAAGTTCCCTGAACTACTGGATTTTATTCTGTAACAATTACGTATGAAATTAGTATGAAATACTTATGTGCATCTGTTGAACTAAGTGTTAATGTTTGGTTGTGTGCAAAACAGATGCAGTTCCTGACCTGATGGAGTTTACAGTCTAGTGGAACTGGAGCATGGTGGACATTGAACAAATAATCATGTAACTAGTACATACTTAACTAGTATAACTACTAGTGAGAGTAAGTGCTATAAAGAAATCAGACAGCAGTGCTCAGAGAATATAACAGGGGAACTTAAATTACATTTGAAAGTCAGCAAAAGTATCTCTGAAGTTTTGTATAAGTTGGGACCTACAGGATTGAGTAAGAGCTGTCCTGTTTGAAAATTGGGTAAGGAGTTTTCAGGAACAACATGTGCAGTGATCCTGAGGCAGGAAAAGTGCTTGTACATTTGAGAAACTGGAAAAAAAGGCAAATGTGACTGGAACATGGTTCAGAATGAGATATATGGATAGCAGGGAAGTTTTGTTACATTTACCATCAATTTATTTTAACAATGATGAGCATGATTTGATAGAGATGTTGAAAATGGAGGCACAATTTGAATTATTGCTCTGCCATTTACTTATTAGCTATGTGATCATAGCTGGTCATGGGAAATTTAAAAATTCTCTGAGCTCGTTTCATCATCCTGTAAAGCAGGTATAGTAAATCCCTGCCAGACATGTTCAGTAAAGCTGTGGTCCCCAACCCCCAGGCTGTGGACCAGTACTGGTCCGTGGCCTGTTAGGAACCGGGCCGAATAGCAGGAGGTGAGTGGCGGCTGCTCCCCATGGCTCGCCATCCCCCCTACCCTCCATCCCCTAGTCTGTGGAAAAACTGTCTTCCATGAAACCAGTCCCTGGTGCCAAAAAGGTTGGGGACCACTTCAGTAAAGCTTTGCTTGTTCATTCATGCAATAAATCCACATTATGAAGGAAATATAAACTATCATCATTATATTAAAATAATATAGGATGTTTTAATATATATTCTTTGACATTCTGTATACATTCCGATCTACATAAATATATAGTACAATTTTCTTGTTCGTTATTATTTAGGAAGGAGGAGTCAGTGGTTTTCTCCATGCTTTTATTGCTGAAGTGTTTGCAATGGTGAGAGCTCATGTTGCTGCATTAGGAGGGAATGCTGTTGTCTCCTACATAATGAAGCAGTGTGTCTTCATGGAGAATCCAAATAAAAACCAGGTGAGATGCAGTTAAAAATCTCTGACTGGGGGGAACCTGAGAATTTCTTCCATGGTCTCCTACCCCTAACCCCCTCCAGAAGAGAATTTCTCTTCAGGGCTCTTTGATTCTAGATGCGTAAAACATATTTTAATGAATTTATTAATAACCGTGGTCATATATAGCTCAGATGCCATTTTCACACCACAGGTAGGACTACTGTTATTCTTAACCACTTTTGGGATTTCTTCTCCTGAGTTACTATTTCCACCATCTTTTTGGTGGGTGTTTGGAATACATGATGGCTAACTGAGGAGAGCTAACGACATCCTTTAGTTTGGACTGTGATGCTGTCCATTTAACTGCCTTTCTGCTGGAGAGTGTATCTGATGGGACCACACTGCTGGTTTGTTTCTAATAAGCAATATAATTCTCTTAATGGGGATAAAAGAGATATTGTTAGGTTAAATTTTAGAATAAATTTCTTTTATCAGTTTTTTTTTTTGTAATGTATTTTTTATTTTTTTATTTTTTTTTGAGACAGAGTCTCACTCTGTTGCCCGGGCTAGAGTGCCGTGGCGTCAGCCTAGCTCACAGCAACCTCAAACTCCTGGGCTCAAGCGATCTTCCTGCCTCAGCCTCCCGGGTAGCTGGGACTACAGGCATGCGCCACCATGCCTAGCTATTTTTTTGTATTTTTAGTTGTTTGACTGATTTCTTTCTATTTACAGTAGAGGCAGGGTCTCGCTATTGCTCAGGCTGGGGTCTCGAACTCCTGAGCTCAAGCAATCCTCCCATCTCAGCCTCCCAGAGGGCTAGGACTACAGGCGTGAGCCACCATGCCCGGCCTGTCAGTTTTGAATTAAGACAATAGCTCACTTAAAATTGTTAAAGATTTCCTTAAAAAATTAAACAACTACGTTAATAATAGGAGATATCATAAAGGCAGTACTTTCCAACTTGCTCCTGTTGGCACAAATCAAAAATCTTATTGTTTGTATGGCATGCTGTGGGAAGTGGAAGAAGCTGCTTGAGGCTGGTGGCAATTGACCGCAGGTTTCAGGCCCAAGGGGCTGCCCTGGGTTGGGGGGGGGTGTGGATTGGGATCACTGTCTTGGTGTACACAGAGTTTAGGAAGCTCTAATATAGGTTGGTAATTCATCATTCGAATAGGAGTAAGAATGAATAGATGTGTGTATGTATATATTTTGCTCCCAGCTTTATATCAGATAATTGTAACTGAAGATAGATCATTTAAGTTCTTAGTACTCTGGTTTTGTCATTGATAAAATTATCTTACAGTAAAAGTGAGATATTATCAAAAAAATGTAAGCAATTTGAAAAGACATTATGGAAATTCAAAACGGTTTTAGCATTATTTATTTATTTTTAAGAGTTGGGGTCTTGCTGTGTTCCCCAGACTGGACTCCAACTCCTGGGCTCAGGTGATTCTCCTGCCTCAGCCTCCTAAGTAGCTGGGCCTATTGGCACGTGCCACCACATCTGGCTAGTTTTAGCTTTATTTTGGAATCATTAGGTTTAATAAATTTCATCAGAAAGATACTTCATTTACTAAATCCTTTTCAGCTTTTTTTGATAGACATTTTTGTTACTCAGAGTATATTGTACTTCATTAATAGATGTTGAAGAAGAATAGTGATAAAAGTACAGGATAACTTTCTGATAAATTTTAGCAATGACTAAGACAACTTAGAGGGGTAAGGGAACCTGTGAAAGGAATTTTTGATAGATAGTTGGGGCATATCTAGAGCTTAGTGAGATTTCTAGACTGAAGTTCTGGATTTGGGATCTGCTTATTGATATGATTTGGAGCCAAGGAGATTGTGTAGAGTGGTTTAAAAAGGGACATGGAGAAGAAAAGAGCCAGAAAGGAATAGAGAGGTAGGAAAACCAGGAGAGGCTGAGAACTACCTCAATAGAGGTCATTTGAAAATGGATTTAGAATGGAAACCAGATAAAGCACATCCTAATCAGGATTATTTGCTGTAAACAATTTGATATAATCTGGTGACAAAGCATCTGTTAGATTTTTAAGTTAACTTTGTTCAACTGGACACATCTGTGTAATAATTTTATTTAATATAATAGGATTTTTCCAGTCCTATTTAAGTTTCTTTTTTGTTTCATTATTTTGTATTTGAGATTGAAATTTGTATTTTGGGTTTTTTTTCCCCTTGTATTAGAGTTATATGATTTGTTCACTAATTAACTTAATTAACACCTTCACAAGTGCCTCAAAATCAACTTATTGAAAACAGAACTTACCTCTGTGCCTCAGTTTCCTCACCTGTAGCATTGGGATAAAAATTGGGGAAATCATGGGTTAATATATGTAATGTGCTTAGTGTCTAGTGGATAGTAAATACTGTAAAAGTTGTTACTATCTTTTAAATGTTTAAAAGTCTTTAATGACTTCTTACAGGATAAAACTTAATGTCATACAAGGTGTTCCACACTTTCAGGTGGAAGGTCAACCTACCTTTTCAGACTTACCTCTTGCCTCCCACCTATCCTAACATACACATACCCTGTACTCTGAGTATATTGCATTGTTTAGTTTTCCTCATGAATTGTGCTTTTTTTCATTTCTAGCACTTTGTAATGTGTGGATACTAACTCCATTTTGTAGGAGAAAAAACTGAGGCTCAGAGACCTTAAGTGCTTGGTACGGGGGTATAAACAGAAAAGCTACAATACACCCTAGATTTCTTTGATTCCAAATGCTGTGGGCCTTTCTACCACCAGCCCCCTCCCTCTATGCCCAATTAATAACTGTCAATTACTGATCACCACTTATGGGCACACATATCAGGTGCCATGCTTTATGTCGTTTAGCTTTTTTCCACATTTATTTGAGATCTGCATATACACAAAAAATGTATAGAGAATTGCTTAATAAACACTATTACCCCTAACACTCAGCCTAAGAAATAAAATATTAGAGATACGGTTGAAGCCTCTTTGGACCTGCTTTCTCTTCCCAGAGTGAACCATCCTGATTTTGTTATCATTCCTATATCTGCCTTTATATTTTACAAAATATGTAAGTCAGTAATTATAGTCTTATTTTGTATTTAAAATGTTTTTAATGTATTTTTTGAATAGGTAGTACATGATTCAAAATTCAAAAAGAGTATAAATGGAAACATCTGTCCCCCCTGTATTCCAGCCAATCAGTTTTCTTCCCCACATGCAACCAAAATTATTAGGGTTTTTTTAATGTAACTTCTAGAAATGTAACACTCCAAAGTGTATAAAAGAGATTTTTAGATACATACAAGCAAATACATATATATATATATATATATATATATATATATATATATATATATATTCTTTTATCTCTCTTTTCAGTATAAATGATAGCATTACTATACACACTGTTCCTTAGCTTAGCTTGCTCTTTTACTTAATTTTTCTTGGCAGTTGTTTCATTTCAGGGCATTAAGATTATCCTCATTGTTACAATCATGTAACACTCCATGATGTGGATCAACCAGAATTTCTTGAACTAATGCCCTACTGATGAACATTGAGGTTGTTTCTAATGAATGTTTGTGCTACAAATACAGTGTGAGACATAGGTGATTAGCACAAGTGTGAGTACATCACAGGGAAAATTCCTTAAAACAGAATTGCTAGGTCAAAGCAGTACCTTTGTAATTTTCATAGATATTGCCAAAGTTCCCTCCATTGAGATTAGTTTGCACATTTTTAAACTTTATATAATTATATAAATGGTTTCATATTGTGTATATCTTTTTGCAAATTGTTTCTGTTAATTTATCATGGCATTTATGAGATTTATCCATGTTGACAGAGCTTTAGATCATTTATTTTTATTTCTGTATAGTATTGCAGGCATGAATATTCCACAATTTATTTTCATTTCCCTTTTGATGGGCATTTAGGTTGTTTCCAGTATTTTGCTGTTATAAGCATGCTGCAGTGAAAAGTCGCTTGTTAATCTTTGTTGTGTACATGTCCAAGATTTCTCTAGGGAATATATATTAAATATGGAATTGGTGGATCAGAGAGTGTGTTCTTTTCCTGCTTTAAGAGATATTTCCAAATTGTTTTCTAAAGTGGCTGCACCCGCAGCAGTGTTAAGTGTGTTGCCCTAGTCCCATGTCTTTGCCAACACTTGCTAATATCCAACTTTTACATCTTTCCCCCAGTATATATGAAATGGTCTCCCATTGTCATTTTAATTTGTATATGTGATAAATAGCGGGCTCAAATATTTTTTCATATGTTCCTGGGCTTTTTTAGTTTCCTCTCCTGTGAACTGCCCTCTTACCCTTTTCTCATTTTTTTGTTGGGTTGTTTGTCTTTATCTTAATGATTTATAAGCCTGTGTTTTTGGGGCTATGCAGCACTGCCCCTTGTGTAAAGAAGAGCATGAGCATGTTGTTGAATGTAACTGAGCCTGTGTCATTTGTTGTTCTTATAGGCACAGTGTCTTATAAATGTAAGTGGTGACGCAGTGGTTTTTGTTCGCGAATCTGATTTAGAAGTGGTACCAGCCCAGCAACCTTCTGCCAACTGCCAGCCGTCATGTACTGAAGGAGAAGTTACAACCTGAAGACAATTAGAAAGAAAGAGCTCAACCAACCAAATGAAAATCATCTGTCTCCATTGTTTTGTCGTTAATTACCTTTGTAGACTTAACATTGAACTTAATTTAAGATAATTAAGAAAACTGAGTAGATTTGATTTGTCTGGAGTCTCTTGGAGGCATGAGAATTTTCTAATCTTGATGTTTGACACTTTGTTTGCCTACTCTAGAGAGACAGGCCCTTGGAATATTCACCATTCAGTAAGTTAAGATAAATTTCTAAGAGAACTGTAGCAAAGATGGAAGCTATTTGTAATTTATATTGATTTTAATAAAATCATAATTTAAAAGATGAAATGGGAAGATTATCTAGAATCTGGGATAGCTGCCCTAGTTTAATTTAGAAAAACTAAACAAGAAGCCCACAAATTGTTAATTAGTAAGCAACCTGATTTGAGATATGTATGGGGAAAATGGAGAAATGTTTTTAGAAAATTAGTGTATGGGTTTCTTAGTGTGTGTTATTTTGATGGGGAATTCAGTAACAACTGAAAGGGAAAAATGCTTCAGCCATCATATGAAAAGAAGTTAAAATTCTGCAACTTGTATCCATAATACATGCTAGCTATGAAAAGAGGTGATTTATCATAGCCAGTGTCCTTTCATTGAAAGTTTTCATATCTCTAAGGAAGAAAAAAATACAATTTTACAACTGGCCACATTTGAGTTAGTATTTAATTTGTCTAGAAAAGGCTTGGCTTCAACTGGAAGAAAATGTCTGAATTTTGTTGAAGTAGTAAAAACACAGTTGATCTAGTAGGAACATACAATTATTTTTTAATAAAATTATACTCCTACCAAATAAACAATTTTAATGATATCTTAGGGGTTTTTGATGGTGAGTTCGACTATTTGGCATAGAATTTGAAGATGTAACTTGAATGTAAATATGCTGCAAAATGTTGAATGTATACATGGAAATACTTTTTCTGTCAATGCCAAATGCCCATTGTAAATGAACCTTAAAATATTACATTCCTCCTTTGCACAATAAAATTTCTTTATAAAAGTCATGATTTTGTTCTTCCAGGACAACAAACTGCCCTCAAGATTAAGAGTCATTTCCTTGTTATCACAGGTGTCAATATTTTTCTGTATTTTGTTTATAATTTTATTTTTTAAATAAAAAGTTTATAAAGATAACCTGGAATACTCCTAAATCTTTTTTTGCCTCCGTGATGTAGTACTGTCAGTTTTCTGAATCACTTTCTGTCTGATCATCTCCATTCCTTCAGTCAACAAATATCTGTGGAACACCTACTATATATGCAAGGGCCTGGTCTTCATTTTGGAGATATATGTGTGTGTTTGAATTTGTGGCACATTCATTGTTTAGGAGTAGGTAGGTATTCATTCAACAACTATTTATTGAATGGCTGATTGCAGGGCACAGTTTTAGGCAGTGAACAAAGCCCACATAAATTCTTGTTCTCATAGAGCTTATAGTCAGTGGCTACACAAAAAAATTTGTTTAAATTGTATTAATGTAGCATGTAGTATTTTAACAATTAAAACTAATATTTATCAAATGCTTACTCTGTGCAGCAAGTCTAATAAATATATTTTTGTATTAACTCTTTTAATTCTTATTGAAGCCTTATTGTTAAGCACCTTTTTATAGTTGAGGTAGCAGAGTAGGGAGTTTGTGTGAGTTGCTCAAAGGCACAAATAGTGGAGCCAAGATCAGGCACAGGCAGGCTGGCCCTAAAACTACAATAATAAATAAGAAAAATGTGAATGTAGCTTGGAATGGATGTAGTTTCCCAAGCAGGTGACATTTGAGCTCAGTCAGGAAAAATAGTTCGCTGGAATTGACTGTTCATAGTTTTATTCATCCATCCTCCATGCAGGCCATTTGTCTCTACAACAGCTATTTTGTGATTGCATAGCGTGTTTCAGAGTCCTTTCTAGGCAGACAAATAAGGTGGCTATCACTATTTAGTACCTGTTTTGTGCCATGTCCTGTGTTTATACATTATTGCTGATACTTACAACAACACATAAAACAAGCTGGATGGCATTATCTCTGGTTTAGTGTGAACAAATGTATACTCTCCAGGAGACCCGGACTGACTTCTGTCTAAGTTGGAGTTTCTGTAACTACTCAGGCTTGCTGCCTGTTTGCTCGTGTGGGCTACCTTTGAAGCACAACCATCCCATGTCAAAATTGGCTCTGTCCAGAAAGGGTAATGTTACCCTATTCTCCAGGAGCTACTGCTGTTCACTATGTGTGGGTTCCCCCCAAAACACGACCAATTGAAAGGGACATGCTGGGACTTACTCTTGGGAATACTGAGGCCAGTTACAGTATTTAAGCATTCTTCATATCCCTATCCTTCATTGCTGCTCCAAAGGTAAACTACCCAATTTTGCTAAACTCACTGTCTTACTTCCCCCACCTCCACTCTTGCATAAAACATAAGCATCTGGCTTCCATCTCCTGCTCAGCCCCTGAATTTTAACATGCCAAGGATACAAGTATCGGGTTGCAAAGTTGCAGTATTGGATAGTTGGCAAAGTTTTTTTATACATACAGAATTTTTCATAAATGCATAAATGGGATCATGTATACTATTTTTAACTAGAGTAGTTGTGTTTTTTACTTCTTTCCTGGCTTTCTCTTGCCCATCACATCCTTCCCAATCCATGTTAATAACTAGTACGTATCCTTACCTATTTTTTAAACTGTTAGGTGTAATCTATATTCAACAAAATTCATCTATTTTAAGTGTACAGTTCGTTTTGACAAATAAGATTGTCATGTAGCCAAGATATGGAACACGTCCATCACTATGAAAGTTCCCTGTGCCCCTTTGCTGTCTACTCTCCCTTCCATGTCAATGGGATCTCGTGCTTGGCAGCTTTCATTTAGCATAATGCTTCGAGGTGCATCCATGCATGTTCAACGTCTTTGGCTAGTGTGAAAAATAGAGCCATTTTTCATTTGAGTTTGCAGGGGGTTTTTTTGCAAAAGTTGAAATTTCTGTTCTGTGAGGTTGACATTTGTTGATAACTAGGTTATTAAGTATGAAATGTCCAATTTCCTTGAATACTAAGTTTGATGGTTGATATCTCTGACATATCACTTTGACATTTCTTGTTTTATTTTTATTGTGAAGGTACATTCTCAGTCTTTAAAACGCATGTTTTGGCTTGTGATTATCTTTAAAAAATTTTTTAGAGCAATTTTTGTGAAACCATGGATAAGTCAAAAATTTGTGTTATGTTCTAATAAGAGTTCCATTGTGGAACCGATGCAGTGCAGACAGCTCAAAGTATCAGCAAAGTGTGTGGGAAGGATGTGGCTAATGAACATACAGTACATCAATGATTTGAGAAGTTCCATTCTGATGATTTTAATCTTGAAAATGAGCCACATGGGTGACCTGAGACTAAGGTGGGTAATGATGAGCTGAAAGCTGTAGTGGAAGTGAATCCATCTCAACCTACACATGAATTAGCAAGATTTGACGTTACTATTCCAACAAAATTGGACCATTTGAAATACATTGGCAAGGTAAAGAAGCTGGATAGATGGGTTCTGCAAGAATTAAGCATCAGAAAAGAAATCATCTCAAAGCTTGCCTGTCTTTGCTGTCACGACATAAAGGCGAACCATTTCTACACTGTATTGTGACATGTGATGAAAAGTGGATTCTTTTTGACAACTGCAAGTGTTTGGCACAATGGTTGGATAAAGATGAAGTGCTGAAACACAGAGCAAAACCGAATAATCATCAGGAAAAGCTAATGGTGTCTATTTGGTGGTCCAGTGCTGGTATCATCCACTACAACTTCATGAAACCTGGTCAATCGATTACAGCAGATGTCTACTGCAACCAATTGGATGAAATGATGAGGATGCTTGCAATTAAGCAGCCGAGACTGGGCAATAGTGACAGGCCAATCCTCTTGCAAGGCAATGTTCAACCACATGCCGCACAAACAATACTGTTCAAACTACAGAAGCTGAATTTGGAAACTCTCTGTCATCCACCGCATTCACCAGACCTTGCATCAACTGACTACCACTTCTTCCAGGCTTTGGACCACTTCTTGCAAGGAAAAATATTCAATTCTCAACAGGCTATGGAAAATGCCTTGTGTGATTTCATTGCCACCTGCTTTTCAGGCTTCTTCTCTGTTGGCATGAACAACCTACCGTTAAGATGACAAAACTGTGTTGACAGTTTAGGTGCATACATTGGTTAATTGTACTGCTTCTTGTTTGAGATATAATTAATAAACTACACTTTTGATTTGATGTCAGACATGTCATATTTAATGACCTAATATATAATCTGTGTGTGACAAATTTTCCATTTATTTTGTTGTCTATCCACACAGCTTACAGTAGCTTTTACCATATATAGACTTTTAAGTTTATTATGGACAATGTGACTATCTTTTCCTTCTTTTAGGTTCCCTTAGTTAAAGTGACCTCCCTTCTCCCCTTGATTTTTTTGGCTATCTTGAATGTTCATCAAATTCAACACATCCCGAATTACTCTCATCTTGGTGGCTCCCCACCAAACTTGCTATCCTTCACTATTTCCTATTTCAATAAATGCCATCACTATTTTGCCAGTTTTAGCTTGAGTCAGAAACCTGGTAGATCAAAAGCCTGTGCTCTTTCCGCTACATCGCCTAGTCTCACGGAACCAGATGCATAAAGATGTGGAAGCATAAAAATGTGTGGCGTCTGGAAGCAAATGTATTTGCAAATACTTTTGTAGGACTTTTTTTTTTTATGGGAGGGTCTTTTACAGAGTACTTTGAGTAACTGATCTAGCTCTGGACCTTTACCTTCAAAAATAAACATACACATGAGCTTTAGTGTACTCCTTCAGGAGGTTTATTGAAATCAGGCTGGATAAGGCACCTTGCTAAAGGAAGTGTTGGGAATGATTGGGTAGATGCTATTTTCTAGGATAGAGTTTGGCTTTTTTCTGGTGGGAAAGCGAAGGCATTATAAAGACTATATATGTATTTAACTTACCTATTGTTTTAAAATTTTTTAATTGACAAAAACTTGTATATATTAGCATGCACAACTTTTTTTAATTGAGACAGTCTCATTCTGTTGCCCCTATAGAGAGCAGTGGCATCACCATAGCTCACTGCAACCTCAAACTCCTGGGCTCAGCTCTCGAGTAGCTGGGACTACACGCATGCCAGGATGCCCGGCTAATTTTTTCTATTTTTGGTAGAGACAGGGTCTTGCTCTTGCTCAGGCTGGTCTTGAAATCTGAGCTCAAGTGATCCTCCCACTTCAGCTTCCCAGAGTGCCAGGATTATGGGCGTGAGCCACGGTGCCCTACCATGTACCGTATGTGTTGTTTTGAAATATGTATACATCGTGGAATGATAAAGTTGGGCTAGTTAGCATGTATTACCTCACATACTTATTCTTTGTGTTGGGACCACTTAAAATCTATTCTCAGTATTTTAAAGAATGCACTACATTATTAACTATAATCACCATGTTGTACAATAGATCTCTTGAACTTACTTCTCCGGACTAATAGTAATTTTGTATCCTTTGTTCAACATCTCCCCAACACCCCACCCCTGGTAACCACCATTCTACTTTCTATTTCTGTGAGTTCAACTTTTTAAGATTCCATATATACAATGTGAGATCACGTGGTACTTGTCTTTCTGTGCTTGGCTTACTTTACTTAACATAATGTTCTCCAGGTTTATCCATGTTGTCAAAAATGGCAGGATTTCCTTCTCTTTAAAGGCTGAATGGTATCCCATTGTGCATATATATCACATTTTCTTTATCCATTCGTTTGTTTATGGACACTTAGGTTGATTCCATATCTTGGCTATTGTGAAAAATGCTGCAATGAACATGTGAGTGCAGATATATCTTACACATGCTGATTTCATATTCTTTGGATATATACCCAGTAGTGGGATTGCTGGATCATGTGGTAGTTCTATTTTTAATTTTTTTAAAAACCTCCAGACTGTTTTCCATAATGTCTACTAATTTACATTCCCACTAACAGTGGCAAAAGTTCCCTTTCCTCCACATCCTCTCCAAAAAAGACTGTGTTTTTCCTTATTTACTTATTTATTGAGACAGAGTCTCGCTCTGTTGCCCAGGCTAGAGTGCCGTGGCGTCAGCCTAGCTCACAGCAACCTCAAACTCCTGGGCTCAAGTGATTCTCCCGTCTCAGCCTCCTCAGTAGCTGGGACCACAATGCCCGGCTAATTTTTTGTTTGTGTTTTTAGTTGCCTGGCTAATTTTTTCTATTTTTAGTAGAGATGGGGTCTTGCTCTTGCTCAGGCTGGTCTAGAACTCCTGACCTCAAGCGATCCTTCCGCCTTGGCCTCCCAGAGTGCTAGGATTACAGGCATGAGCCACCTCGCCAGGCCTAGGGGACAGTATCTTTAAAAATAAAAATATAAAAATGTTTCCTCTGCTCTTTGAAAGTAATCTGTATAAATTCTTTTTTCAATAAACATATGTTCATTGGAGTTTTTTAAAAAGACTATATTTAAATATTTTTTAAAAACCCTCAAAATACCCATGGTAGGTAGAACAATGCTCCCCCCCCCCAAATGTCCACATCCTAATCCTGTGAATGTATTACATGACGTGACAAAAGGAACTTGCAGATGTGATCAAGGTTAAGGACTTTGAGATGGAGACATTATCCTGGTTTACCTGGGAGAATAATCACATGGATCTGTAAATGTGGAAAGGGGGCTGTAAGAGGAAGTCAGAAAATCTATGTGAGGAGGACTTAGCGTGCCATTGCTGACTTTGAAGAGGGAAGACGGGAGCCACACGCCAAGAAATGTGGGTGGCCGCTAGACGCCTGGAACGGCTCTTAGCTCACAGCCAGATACGTAGGGAGATCTTGGTCTACATCACAAGGAACTGAATTATGCCAAAAACTCGAATGAGCAAGGAAAATGGATTCTCCCTTAGAGTCCCCAGAAAGGAATAGAGCCGCACCCAGGACTTGGCTTTAGCCTGGTGACACCATGTCAGTTCTAGCCCACTGAATTGTAATACATTAAATTTGTGTTGTTTAATCCACTAAGGTTGTGGTAATTTGTTAAGGTAGCAACGGAAAACTAGCCATATAGTTTTGCTACTTGTGGTAACATCTCATACGAAATGCTTCACAAACCAAGGGTACAAGTAGTCATATCTGCTTTATTTTTCCAAATAATTGTTGTATACCCACCTGAATAATTAGAAGTCGTCTGGAATCGCCTGCCTTTGAGCTCGCCTCCACTTCTGGAATTGTCCAAGAACTCCAGGGAGACCATGCAGCCCCCAACGGTTAAGTGCGGCTATTAATTAGCCTGCAAGAACCTCCTTGGTTCCTGTTGCATTTGCTTCTTGCTGTCACATGGTGTCGCTGTGGGAATGGGTTCCACACAGCAAAACAGCGAAGAAGCCGCCCTCCTACCAGAATGATGCCTTAGAAGTCGAGACCCTGCACAGGTTTCCAGGGCTCTTTGGCCATAGTCTTATTTCTTCCATGCCTACTCCAGCCGTGGAAGCCTGCGCAAGTTTAGTGTCTAGTGCCCAGCCCAACCCTTTAGTTCTCATTCGCAGCTGCCTCCCACAGGACCAGGAAGCCCCAGGGGCTCCGGACCATAACTGACTGGGGTTTGCCCCTTCATACATCCTCAAGTGCTTCCAGGGGGCCTTACCCTTACTCTCCAAAGGGAGCCCTGTCAGGGAATTCCAAGGTATTCATACTTACCCTTAAAAAGGGAGTTTAGCAATGTTAGGATGATTTTCTGGTAACAGCCATAGGGCTTCCTGGTACTTTTCATGAAATCTTTTAGAGCATAATTCTGCTTTTTTAAACTTTAAGGATCAGATGTATTTGGAGAAAACAAAAAACCGACAACCCAAAACATGGGATTTTACATCTCAAGACATCTCCCAGGTATTAAGTCTACAGATTACAAATCATTTTCATAGAAGATATTTTTGTACAAATTTTACATGTATTCAGGAGCAGGGCACACATCAAACTCTGTTTCTATTTTAACAGTGGGGGCAAGGTAGGGGGTGGGAAAACCAGCTTTTTTGGATATAACTCTTTGGAAGGAGAGTAGACATGGAGAGGACAAACCCTAGCTTTTTATTATCTGCAATCAACGTGTTTTTTTTTTTTAAACCCTTTCAACCTTGTGTATTTCTCTTTAAAAGCCCACTTTCTAGCTACTAGCCAATCTGTGCCAATTATTTAAAGTTAATTCACTTAAGCTACCTTTTGTCCACTTTGTAAATTATTCATTATGCTCACTGCTGCAGCACACATAAACCAACACCTCTGTGTGGCTGGACAGGGTCTAACCTAGGACTGATGGGAAAAGGTCTTGCAAACAAGAGATCAAGATATCATTTCTCTTCAAGTACTGGTATATTGCCCACGATGGAGAAGGATACCATCTACGGAGCTGATCCCTACAAAGTTACACATAGAAGCAGGCAAGGTTAGCTATTGTGTTGCAAGAGAAACCAGGACCTTGTTAAATAGTTCTCTCCATTACTATTTGCTCTCTCAAGGGAAGCTTAAAAACCAACACACACACACACACACACACACACACACACACACACACACACACACACACACACACACACACTGGTCTAGGCCACATAATAAATCCAAGCACTGGTGTGGAATTTCAGCAGAAAGAAGGAAAGTTGAAAACAAACAAAGAAACAAACCCCAATCAAGGCTGTAAGAAAGGCTCCCAATTTAACTGTCCCTATTTGTCCACTTCTGTTCACTACCCAAGACTGTCAATTCTAGAGTAGTCTGATCTGTAAAAGAGTTCCAAGCAGCAGGAGCAGACATGGATGGAGGGAAGGAGTGAGAGTCAAAAGACATGAAGGAATCAATTCTCTTGAGAAAAGCAGTAATTCTTCCCTTCACAGCTTCCAGTGGCTGAGATATAAAATGCCATAGAGATCAGGTATGTGACTTAAACAGAGACTGCTTATAGAGAGGTAAGAGGACCGTGAAGAACTTAAGACAGTGACAAGAATCTAAATTTTCAAAGCTTCAAGGTTTCAACAGAATATATTTGGATATATTTGAATTTTCAAAAAGGACAGTGTGTAGAAAGGGCAAAACCAGGACACATAAAAGACTGGGAATTGCCACAACCCCTAAGTGCTTCCTGCTTTAGGAAATAACCATTATGTGTTTATTGGAGGTCACACCATTTTCCCCATTAGTTGGTGCAAAATGATTCATCACCTCCCAAAAGCTTCTTTTCAAACCATGGTTTTCCCATTTATTTTGGTTCCAAGCAGTCCTATTTTTTAGTGGCCTGTAGACTCACTCCTAACTGCCCCCCTAGGGGGTAAAAAATGAAGGAATTCCCCCTATGCTGGCCCTAATAACTCAGGATTAAGTAAGAGGAGGAACTAGCAACCTCCTGGCGACTAAAACTACTTGAGAGGCTAAATCTACCTTTCTAAGGATGGAAAGTTATTCAGATAACGTTTAAGAATTCATATTAATATATTCCACAATAGGATAAGAAGAATTAAAATTAGAAATCTCACATTCCTCCTTATACCTCCCTGACTGCTCAACCAGATTCTAATCACTATCATTACATTTGTGCTAAATGGAGTCCCCCAGGCACTAATCACACAGGCAACTGCATGGTGTCATAAAAAATGCACCACAACTTTTCCATTAAAAAGCTGTAGTCTCAAATACTTCTTCTGCATCTATTGAAATGATCATATGATCTTTGTTTCTGCTTCTATTTATGTGGTGGATCACATTTACTGATTTTCGTATGTTGAACCATCCTTGCATCCCTGGGATAAAGCCCACTTGGTCATGGTAGATTATTTTTTTGATGTACTGCTGAATTCAGTTTGCTAGAATTTTATTGAGAATTTTTGCATCTATATTCATAAAGGATATTGGTCTGTAGTTTTCTTTTTTTGTTGTGTCCTTTCCTAGCTTTGGTATCAAGGTGATACTGGCTTTGTAAAATGAATTAGGGAGGAAATTATGTAGTATGGATACCAATTCTTCTTTGTAGGTCTGATAAAATTTGGCTGTGAAACCACCTGGTCTGGGACATTTTTTTTTTTTGTTGGGAGATTTGTATTGCTGCTTCAATTTCATTGCTCGTTATTGGTCTGTTCAGGAGTTCTATTTCTTCCTAATCGAACTTTGGGAGGTTTTGTGTTTCCAAGAATTTGTCCATTTCCTCAACGTTTCCAAATTTATGCGACATTAGGCTGTTAATTTGTGATCTTTCTGTCATTTTGTTGTAGGCATTTAAGGTTATGAATTTTCCCCTGAAACTGCTTTTGCTGTATCCCACAGATTTTTTAAAGCTTGTGTCCCCTTTGTCATTCAGTTCAAGGAATCTTGATTTCCATTTTAATTTCATCACTGACCTAAGCATCATTTAGAATCAGGTGATTTAATTTCCATGACTGTGTAGATTTGAATTCTTCTCTTGGAATTGATTGCTAGTGTTTTTCTCCTGTGTACTGAGGAGATACATGCTATGATTTTGATTTTTTTACATTTGTTAAGACTTGTTTTGTAGCCTGAAATATGATCAATCTTGGAAAATGTCCCATATGCTGATGAGAAGAATGAATAATCAGAAGTTTTGGGGTAGAATGTTCTGTAAATGTCTGTTAGTTCCACTTGTTTTTGAGTCCTATTTAAGTCCAATATTTCTTTATTGATTTTCTGCTTTGATGATCTGTCCAGTCTTGTCAGTGGGGTGTTGAAATCTCCAGTAATTTCAATGCTACTGTTTATTTCTTTGCTTAGATATAGTAGAATTTGCTTTATGAATTAGGAGCTCCTGTGTTAGGTGTATATATATTTAGGATTGTTATATCATCTTGTTGAATTGCTCCCTTTACCATTATATAATGACAATCTTGGTCTTTTTTTTTTTTAACAATAGCTGATTTAAAGTCTGATACGAGCATGGCTACACCTCCTTGCTTTGGGTTTCCATTTGCATAGAATTATTTTTCCATCCCTTTATCTTGAATCTGTGAGTACTTGTGAGTTAGATGTATTTCTTGGAGACAACATATACTTGGGGTGTCTTTTTTCATTCATTCAATCAGTCTATGTCTTTTAAGTAAGGCAATCATAGCATTCATATTGATATGTGGGATACATATTCATCATGTTGGATGATACCTTGCTGTTTTGTTTCCCCTCTTGTGCTACTGTTTTATTAGAGCTGTGAGCTTTAACTTTTGGATGTTTTTACACTGGTAAGAATTTACTGTGCTTTTCCATGTACAATGCAGCTTTGAATATTCCCTGTAGGGCAGGTCTATTAGTGACAGATTCCCTTCGGGTTTGTTGGTCTGGAAATGTCTTTATTTCTCCATCATTTATCAAACTTACTTTTGCAGGATACAAAATTCTTGGCTGGCAGTTGTTCTGTTTAAGAAGACTAAAAATGGGGCCCCTATTCCTTCTGGTTTGTAAGGTCTCTGCTGAGAACTCTGCTGTGAGCCAGATGGGTTTTCTTTTGTAGGTTAGTTGTTGCTTTAATCTTGCAGCTTGTAGAATTTTCTCTTTCATTTTGACTTTGGCCAGGGTGATGACTACGTGTCTTAGAGATGTCCTATTTGCTGTGAATCTTCTCAGTGTTTGATGGCCATCTTGTATCTTGATATTTGAATCTCTGGCAATACCAGGGAAGCTTTCCAGGGAAATTTTCCTCAATAATTCCCTCAAGTAGGTTTTTCATGATTTTTTTTTTTCTTTTCTATCAAGGATACCTATAATTTGTATGCTGGCTCATTTCATATAGTCCCATATTTCTCTGAGTGATTGTTCATTCTTCTTTATTTCTGCATCTTTGACTGGTGTAGCTCGAAAGCCTTGACCACAAGCTCTGAGATTCTTTCTTCTGTTTGGTCAAGGCTTTTGAAGCTTTCTATTGTATTGGAAATACCCCAAATGACTCTTTCATTTCTTTAAGTTCTATTATATTTCTTCGTATGCTGTCTATCTCTTTAGCAAGTTTTTCATTTTTTTATTTATGTCCTGAAACTTTTTTTTTGGCTTCTTTGTGTGGTTTTCAACTTTCTTTTCAATCCCATTCATTTTATTTGCCATCCATATTTTGAATTCCATCTCTGACATTTTGACAATTTCCTTTAGATCGGAGTCCATTGCTAGAGACTTACTGTCATCTTTTGCAGGTGTTGAAACAGCTTGTTTTTTCATGTTGCCAGAGTTCTTATTTTGGTTCCTTTTCACCTGAAATTTCTTCTCTCAGCTCAAGACAGATAAACCTTCAGTGCACTTGTTTTCCGCTGGGAACTCTCCTACTTACTGCAAAGAAGGAGAGGTTCCTGGATGGTGTGCTCGTGTCCTGCTCTGGAGTTTTGACCCAGCACGAGATGGGCAGATGCACTGGGAGCGTTTAACATTGCAGCTCTCCTGCATCTCCTACCTCATTGTTCCCCTGTGGTTGTCACGGATGGTCCCCACATTGCAGAGTGACTGAATGCCTCACCTAGTTCTGTCAGCAGTGGCAACTGTCAGCCCAAGCTGGCTTGAGAGCTGCTCCACTCATCTGTGAGTGGTGGCATTTGTTGCCCTGCGCGTCCTGAGTGCAGTCCTGCTCATGCCCTCCAGAGGTGGCAATGGATGATCTGCGCCTCACAGACCCGCAGATGGCAGCATTTGTCAGCCCGGCACTGGCTTGAGCACAGCCCCACCCACATCGAAAGGCAGCGGTGATCATCAGCCCAGCCAGGTCCCCCAGTCGCAGTGGAAGCTGCGTGCAGGAGCTGCCTGCAGAACTCAGGAAAGCACCTGGCCTCCCTGCCTCCTCTCCCTCCCTGGACTGGCAGGCGTGATGGGGAGGCAGCAGAAATAGGTCTGTCCTCTGGGTAGAGGCATTGCTCTGGGTCTAAAATTTTAAAATGGCTCCAGCCACAGTACCCAGGGTTTGCGAGCTAGTGGGTCACCACTGTGCCGCCTCTCCAGAGCCACAGTGCTGCACAGTCTCCAGATAGATCCCTATGTCAATCATGCAGCCATCTACAGTGGAGGGTCCCGCCCGTAGCTCAGGTAGCAATGATCCTCGGGGGAGTGTGGAGACCCAGGGTTTTCTCCTTAACATGTGCGCTCGTCTTCCTTGTGTACCTCCAAACCACAGAGCAGGTTGCCTCTCTTCCTTCTTTGCTTTGAGTGCCTCCTGTCCCCTCTCTTTTGGTTCACAATGCTCTCTTAGATGATCGATCTGAAGGTGGATGTCCACGCACCACCTTCAAACCTCCCCATGAGAGTAGCACCTACAGGCTGCTTCTGGTCTGCCACCTTGGCCCTGTCCCTCCGTTTCTGTTTTTTAAATTGAGCTGTGTTTCAGTTGAATTGTGAGAGTTCTTTATATATTCTGGATACCAGTTTTGGGGGGGTTTTGGGTAAGATCTGTTTTTTGCAGACGTTTTATTTTAGTCTGTGGCTTGTCTTCATATCTCTTAACATTATCTTTTGAAGAATAGAAGTTTTTCATTTTGGTGAAATGCAATTCATCATCATTTTTTTTCTTTTGTGGTTCATGCTTTTTGTGTTCTACTTGAGAAATTTTTGCTTAGTGCAGGATCACAAAGATTATCTAGACGTTTTAGAGTTTTCAGCTTTACATTTAGGCATATGATCATTTTAAACTACATTTTGTACATGGTGTGAGATATGGTCAATATTTGCTTGTTTGTTTATTTTTGCATGTGGATAACCAATTGCTCCAGCACAATTTGTTGAAAAGACTAACTTTTCTACATTAAATGGACTTGACATCTTTGTTGAAAACTGTTTGGCCACATATATATTTCTGGATTCTGCCACATGTTCCATTGATCTATGTGTCTATCTCTTTTCCAGTATTGCACTGTTTTGATTGCTGAAAACTTACAGTTAGTCTGGAAATCAAGAAATGTGAGCCCTCCAACTTTGTTCATGTTTTTCAAAAAAATTTTTTTGGCTATTCTAGCTTCTTTGTCTTTTTTTTCCCCATATACATTTTAGAATAGGCTTTTTAATTTTTCTTTAAAAAAGACCCAGCTGGTATTTTTTTTATTGAGATTGTGTTGAGTCTATACACCAGTTTATACAGCATTCACAGCTTAACAATATTGAGTCTTCTAATTCATTTCTCTCTGTTTATTTAGATCTTGTTTGATTTCTCTCATCAATGTTTTATAGCTTTTAGTACATAAATGTAAATTTTTGGCTTTATATTTAAACATTTCAGTTTTTTTGGTCCTATTGTTTTTATTTTAATTTCAATTTTCAGTAGTACTTCAAATATACAAATATAATTGATTTTTATATTATTGATCTTGCATCCTACAGCCATTTAGTAATTTGGGCCTAAGGTAGAATCATTGGAGTTTTCTACATAGACAGTCATTGTCATGATTGTGAATAGGAACAGTTTTATTTCTTCCTTTTTGGTCTGGATGATTTTTATTTGTTTTTCTTGTTCCATATTAAATTGGCCTTATTAATAATTACTGTATTAAATTATTAAGTACAATGTATAGTGATTACAGTGGGCTTCCTAGCCTTGCTGTAGATCTTAGGGGAAAGGCATTTAGTCTTTCACTATTAGGTATGATGTTATCTGTGGGGTTTTCCAAGACACTCTTTGAATTTTCTCAAATGCTTATTCCATATCTATTGAGATGATCATATGGATTTTCTTTTTTAGTTTGTTGATATAGTGAGTTATACTTATTGATTTTCAAATGCTGAACCAAATGTTCACTCTTCCTTTACTTTATGGAAGAGTCTGTCTGTAATTGATGCTATTTGATCCATAAATATGTGATAGCATATGTCAGTAAAGCCATCCAACCCTTGCATTTTTTTTTATTGGAAGGTCTTTAATTATGAATTAATTTTATTAACAAACATAAGGCTATTCAAGTTATCTTTTTATTTTTGTATAAGCTTTGGGAGTTTGTGTCTTTAAGGAATTTGTCCAGTTTTTCTAAATTGTTGAATTTATTGATACAGAGTTGTTCATAATATTCTCTCTTTTTTAATATCTGTAGGATCTATAGTGATATGTCCTCTATCATTCCTGATATTGGTAATTTGTGTCTTCTATCTTTTTTCTCAATCATGAGTTTGGCCAGGAGTTCCTCTTATCTAATCTATTGATCTTTTCAAAGAACTAGCTATTGATGTTATTGATTTTTCTTACTTTTTCTGTTTTCAGTTTAATTGTTAATTGTTTCTGCTCATATCTTTATTTCCTTTTTTATATTTTTAGTTTAATGTGCTCTTATTTTTCTAATTTCTTAAGATGGAAGTTTAGATCATTGATTTGAAGGCTTTCTTCTTTTTAAATACAAGCATTTAATATGATACATTCCCCTCTATGCACTACTTTAACTAGACCCACACACTTGGCTATCATGTTTTTAAATTTTTTTCAATTCAAGTATTTTATAATTTCCCTTTTAACTCCATTTTTGACATATGTGTTATTTAAAAGAGTATTGTTTAACTGCCAAATATTTAGGGATTTTCCAGGTATATTTCTGTTGTTGATTTTTAGTTTTATTTATTTGCAGAGGACATAGATTTTTATGGTTTCAACTCTTTAAAATTTATTGAAACTTATTTTATGACCCCGAATATGACCTATCTTATTAGATTTTCCATATGCACTTGAAAAAATGTTCATACTCCTTTTGTTGAATGGTATTTTCTATGAATAGTAACTAGGTAAAGTGTAGAAGAGCATTGAGAATTCATATTAATATATGTCACAATAGGATGAGAAGCAGATAATCCAGGATAATCCCCCATCCCAAGAACCTTAATTTAATCACATCTGCAAAGTCGTTTTGCCATATAAATTTACAGTCACAGATTTTGGAGATTAGGATATAGATACTTTCACAGGTCATTATTCTGTTTACCATACATATATTTAAGGTGTACATCATGATATCTGTAATATTTATATACACAGTAAGGTGGTAAGTATTGTCAAGCAAATTAATATACCAATCACCTCATATAGTTATCTTCTGTGTGTGGTAAGAGTATCTAAAATCTACTCTTTTGGCAAGTTATCAGTATATGATACAATATTATTAACTATAGTCCTCATGTTGCACATTAGATCTCTAGCCTTATTCATTCTGCATAACTGCAACTTTGTACCTTTTGACCTACATCTTCCCATTTATTTTTTTTCGTTTTTTTTCTTTTCTTCTTTTTTTGTCTTTTCCTTTTTTCCTTTTTTCTTTTTCTGTTTTCTTTTTTCTCTTTTTATTTCCTTTTTTCTCCTTTTTTTCCATTTATTTTTAAAATTTTATTTCTCTAACAAGTCTAAACTTAGACTTCTACACTCCATGCAAATAAACAAGGAATTAATGTTACTAAGTAAATATAAAATAATTAATATCAATTCAGAAACATTTCCAAAATACTGATTTAAATCTATATCTACTTATTGAGTTTGATAATGTGTTTGGCAAATGATTCAGAATATTTGATAAAGTTGGTTTATTTCTCCTTGCTAAACAGTAGAATCTTCTATTATGTTTAATCAACAACTCTTATCTATGGGATTTAATTATATGAATTAGTGTCAATAGTGGCTTTTGTATATCACTTCAGCTGATCTTGGTGTATTAAGAAAAGTTCTACCACTAACAGCACAGAGATTGGTACATAATAAGGGTACAGGAAATATTAATTACATATAAAATTTATTACATATGAAAAGTGTACTAAAAGATGTGTTCTGCCACAGCAAGACTAGGTACTGTATATTTCAAGACCCTCCTCCAGCATATCAATATAGTGTTTTCATTGTGGTGGTTTTTGAAGTAGGTTCAAGTATAAATGGTTAATTGGAATACTTGATCTTTCTAGCAGTAATGTTTTCTTGACAGGAAATTATTTATTTGAGATTGTTTAAGGGAATTGATTAGATTTCTAGAGAAGATGACATATGAAGCTTAGGATGAATAATGACCCATCATCTATAATGGTTAGAAGAGTTTTTCTCCTCCTTTTATATTGCAGCCAGTCACACACAATATTTTATCCTCACAGATAAGAATTTTGAAGAAACTGCTAGAGATCAGGTTGATGGAACAGGCTGGATTCTTTCTGACATAAGGATGAAGGCAACTATTCCATACCCCACAAGATAGAAACACACACACACACACACACACACACACACACACACACACACACACACACACCATTTTAATAGCAGAGTAGCCTCATTAAGTTATTCTTGCCTGCCTTGGGTGGTATTTGTTAGGCTTATTTAGAGAAACTGGTCTATTTACAGATGTCATTTCTATCTCATTCTCACTGTCCAAAATTGAAGAAAAAATGATTTCTATTTTTGTCTGGCCACACTCAGTTATGTTTGATGGGCCTCCTCAGAATTTAAATTGTTCAGTGTCCTAATCTTCCACTTTGAAATAAAGCACTCAGCCACTGTGGAGTCCCAGTATAGATATTGACAGTACTTATTGGTCTATAAGGTTTTCCTCCACATGTTGGCACAAGTATCTCATTTACTGAAGTGGTTGTAATGATGGAAATTAAAGCTGAAGCATTGATTCGTAATGGGTGAATGCAGTGGGTTGCAGCTGGGCTCAGTACATTGATTGCTATTTGTCCTCTTGGGCATTTTCCAGAAAGGCTTTTCCTATTTATTCTTATTATGTTACTGAGGCATCAATCCAAGGGGTCTCCACTTAATGGGTCCGAGCTAGAGAACGGTTTTTTTGATACTCAATGGAATGGACATAGGCACCACTTTACCCCTCAGATTCGGGCGGTGCAAAGGCAACATATGTAACCTAAATGTTTGTACCCCCATAAAATTTTGAAATAAAAAAATAATAACCTGTCTATAGTGGCTTTTGTATATCGCTTCAGCTGATCTTGGTGTATTAAGAAGAGTTCTACCACTAGCAGCACAGAGATTGGTACATAATAAGGATGCAGTAAATGTTTATTACATATAAGATGAATAAAAACTTTTCTTTTTTTAAAAAAATTAAATGCTGCTATTTAGGGTCCAAGATAGACTTTGAAGCATAAAGCTCTTTAAGCTAAAAACCAGTTAATCCTCTTAATGCTTATGTGTTTCTAATAGCTTGTTACCATTTTAAGATCATTCTATTTGAGTTTTAATCTACCCTAGGCGTTACCGTGTGTGTATGTGTGTGTGTTTTAATGTTTTACCATTCTTTGCTCCCAATGTTTCATTATCTTTTAAAGTTATGTCATTTCTTTTGCAGGCTTGTTTTTAGAATCTTTAAAACTAAGGTTACTGGCCAAGAACTTTTGAGCTAATGCCTTCATAAACATCCTGGTTTTAAATACCTGCTATTTAAACATCAATCAATCAAGGAAAATAATAAAATGCCAATGAGGTCAATTATCCCTTGGCACAATCCCCAAATTGATACACTCTTCAATTCTAATATTGGTTTTGTCTAATTATTTAAAGATTTGGCAAAAGTTCTGAAGAGTAAAAAAGTTGACATTAAGCATTACTTGCATTGTTTGCTTTTTGCATTTCACAGAGATTTGCAAGATTCATTCTCCCTGTCACCTGTGGCATCAGAAGTTGGACATGTTTTGTTGTATAAAAATACCACCCATCTAAGATAGTTATATTTCCACTAAAGGTGACCAGAGGAAGTAGTTTCCTCAAAAGTCCACATTCACTTTGGAATGAGAATTATATCATGAGTGAAATAAAAAACTGTAAATAGGCACAATGATTGTACCATCAGCCTGCCGAGGTTTGTTGGCAAGAACGCTGTCATTCAGGAGACTCCTACAGTTCTGGCTCTTCCATTCATTTGGTATTATTACTTATTCAGCTTAAAGTCACCTTCTCCACAAAGTGAGAACCTTGACAATCCAAAGAAGCCACCCAGTCACTCTCTTTGATGTCACCTAATTTTAATTCTCTACAAAGCACTTATCACTCATTACTGGGTATTTTTCTTGTTTGGTTCTTTTGATTATCCTCCTGGAATTTAAACTTCAGGGACTTTAATCCATCTTTTTTCATTGCTGAATACCCAGCATCTGGAAGAAAGCCAGGAATATACCATATCTCGGCAAATCTAAGATGACGTCAATTGTAAGAGGCACCATCATGGTAGGTATGTAAGACCATAGATTTACCATATATCTTACTGTACACTCTAAAAATGAAAAATAGTGTAATCAAAATAAATAGCCTATTTTTGAAATAACTTCTCATTCAAGTCTAACTCTTCAGCATTAATTTTCAGTGAAAAGTTGCCAATATATGCTGTTTTCCACACAATATCATTGTGCTATCAGGAGTGTTGGTGAAGCTGGTTCTTTGAAAAGATTACTCCACTATTGTCTTTGAGATCTTCTTCCCAGACAGTGACATTCATTCTTTAAGTTTTCATGCTCTTTGGTCAGCAGTATCTGGCAGACAGCAACTGTAAGACTCACCTTGATTTCACAGATGTCAAAATGTGAAAAATTGCACACCTTGGCCGGGCGCGGTGGCTCATGCCTGTAATCCTAGCACTCTGGGAGGCCAAGGCAGGTGCATCATTTGAGTCCAGGATTTTGAGACCAGCCTGAGCAAGAGCGAGACCTCATCTCTACTCAAAATAGAAAGAAATTATATGGACAGCTAAAAATATATATAGAAAAAATTAGCCGGGCATGGTGACATATCCTTGTAGTCCCAGCTACTTGGGGGGCTGACGCAGGAGGATTGCTTGAGCCCAGGAGTTTAAGGTTGCTGTGAGCTAAGCTGATGCCATGGCACTCTAGCCCGGGCAACAGGGTGAGACTCTGTCTCAAAAAAAAAAAAAAAAAAAATTGCACACCTTAAAATTGCAAAAATAGGGTTATAGATAGTCAATAAATAAATAATTTTTGAACATCTGAATAAATGACTTGTTAAATCTATGTGCACTTGGGCAAGCCAGTTTATTCCTTGAGCCTTATTTTTCTCATTTAGAAAATTAAAACATTGCACTTGAAGTCCTCTAAGATCACTTTTTGCTAAAGAAAATTGTAGATGCTTTGCAAATGGCTGGAATTTTATAAGGTAAAGATCATATAATTTTAGTGAACTATTGAAAAAATACTATGCCCAGCCTGATCTTCAAGGGTTCAGGTTTCCAGATCAAACAGTAAGAAGCCCACCCAGCTGTTTTTTTAGATAATTGATGAGAGGGGCAGGATCTCAGCTCAGAAGATATAAGTGATATGAAGTGTAAGGCTTCTTGTCAGACTTAGTTGGTCCCTTTCTGTCTCCCCGGTTGTAGCTGGTTAGTATACAGTGTGCAGAGCATTGCCACCAGCGAGAAAAACCAATCCATGAGAGGATTTATAAACAGGAAAAAATGTATTCTTAGCCTCTCTCTGGCCCAGTTCCCATAATGTGGGAAAGGGATGAACTCTGGACCCTTTGCCAAGGTGAGAAAACATTTGAGACTCCAGGCAGAGACCAGGCCTCCAGTTGCAGCCATGGTGGGTTCTCTAGCCCACGTGGGAAGAGCTAGCCTGCCAGTGGGTGATCCAGTGGGCAGATGTTGAAAAATCTTTGCCAAGTAAGATCTGTCTGTGCTCAGCCTCAGGGTCCTCTATCTCTAGATGTGGCTGAAATGTCACTTTCTGGGTACAGTATTGATCGTTTATAAGCCTCAAGTCAATGTTTAAAAAATTAGGGAACAATTGCATGATCCACCAAATAAGGTGTATGTAGATACGCACCATCTAGCTAGAGATGTCAATAGGCCCTGCCCAACATGGCTACCTATAGCAATTAATTTTGAGGGCCTTAAACTTGCTCTACATCTACCTGTGCTATGTTTTAGGAGGCTGTATCTTGGATACAGTGACCTTCTGCACATCAGTGAAAGGACTGAAACTAGAATAAGGAAAATTAGGATCCATTTTTTTTTTCGCCACACATTATTTGGTTTCCCATACATTCTTCTGTTACCTCAAGTATCTGGCTCTATTATAGTTACTTGCTTCCTGCCTGTTTCTTTCTCCAGATTATGAGATCCTCCACAGAGAACTGTAAGGACAATGGACTACTTCTTATTAACTAAAGTCAGCACATTCCTTGGTTTTATGTATTTTTGTTTGTTTATTTTAACATTCTGGAGGGAACAGATGATTTATTGTATTTTGTTGCCTCAGAAAACATTTCCTTTTGGTTACATGACACAGAGTTTACATGTCTTAAACTTGCCTCAGATCCTTCATATACTTGGCACGGTGCCAAGGATTCACACTGATGTGGGAATCTTCTCTTCCCAGCAAAATTTGAATTTCTACTTTCAGGTCAAAATAAAAGAAATATTAGAAAGGAGTTCATTTCAATATTTAAAGACCACTTCAGGAATACTTATCCTATCCTACCAGCTCTGAATATATTACATTTGCTAAAAATGGCTAAGTACCCTGCCAAAATTTTGTTAATATAATCAAAGGTACTTAGTTATTGGTATTTCTACAGCCACTGAAAATGCCATGCAGTTATATATAGAATATATTTTTTTTTCTTTGAAACTGCAAAGCCTCAGAGATTGTGACTAACAGCCACCCTCTTACAGATACATTATTCATTTTAAACTAGTATCCTAGAATTCTAGATTATGGAAAACTAATTACCTGTCACATTTTTAACCACTTACATGCTAATTTGTTTTCCTCCCTGGGTCAACTGTTTTTTTGTTTGTTTGCTTATAGTAACAGCACTGAACATTTTTTTGTAATGCTTAAAAAATAAAAAAATAACAAATTGGAGATTTTGACACAATTCATTACTAGATGAACGACAAACAGGTAAAATGGAAGATGGGCAAGAGACTGATTTACTGTATCCACTGTTAAAATGCAAGCCTTTATTGCTTATGATTCTGTATAGATGCTAGGACTGAAGTGGAAGTGATAAGAGGTGTATCTCCCAATTAAGAACATGAAAAACAAGACTTATCAGTTGTGGGGAACACTTTTTTTTTTTTTTTTTTTTTGAGTCAGAGTCTCACTCCGTTGCCCGGCTAGAGTGAATGCCGTGGCGTCAGCCTAGCTCACAGCAACCCCAAACTCCTGGGCTCAAGTGATCCTCCTACCTCAGCCTCCCGAGTTGCTGGGACTACAGGCATGTGCCACCATGCCTGGCTAATTTTTTCTATATATTTTTAGTTGTCCAGAATATTTCTATTTTTTTAGTAGAGATGGGGTCTTGATCTTGCTCAGGCTGGTCTCGAACTCCTGAACTCAAACAATCCACCCGCCTCGGCCTCCCAGAGTGCTAGGATTACAGGCGTGAGCCACTGTGCCCGGCCTGTAATTATTTTAATGGTGGTGTTTTATAGTTTTCAAGGTGCCTTTGCGTGATTTTTTTCCCTTTGAGCTCCATCTTGTTCCCTAGTTTCTTGAAACTCCCATATTCTTGCTATTAGATTACTAGGACACTAGTAGTTGGTACAAGTAATTGATAAGTTAGATGAATCATTCAACATGGCTTGGTACTGGTATTGGAAAAAAAAAGACTATTACAGCAATAGTTGGGGAAAATGTGTTTATTGCTGTCAGAAAATACATGAAAAAGTTAGTGGCTCTGGTCAGAGAAGTCAGACTGCAAGTGAATATTTTAGCAGAGTCCTCTGGAAGCAAAGTACATAGATACAAGATGGAACGACTCAGCTAGCCAAGATTCAATTAGTGTAAGGTATGAAGGCTGCGTTTAGGGGGAATTTTGTGAATCATAGACAACAGCCCTGAATCAGAGGAAAAAGTCATGCGTCCTTACGCTGGGAAGTCTGTTGTCTCTGTAAAACTCATTTGTGCCAAGGTGGAGACAACATTTTCCATCATGGCAACACTTAATGATTAGAAACCCTGGGCAAATGTACAGTGACAGGCAGAATAATTACAAGTGCATTCAGATTCTCTTTATGCTTCTGCTGTGAATGGAAGCTGTTTTCTAGGGTGAATGGAAACAACCTTACTGGCCTCGTCCTAGCTCCAATTCCAGCAGACGTGACCGGGTATTGGCCACACTGGCTGAGCTCACCCAGTGCTGAGCTTCCCCTCCCCTGCTTGTGATGTGACAAAACATCAACAGACAGCACCTGCGTGTACTTTACATATCTCTGAGGTTCAGGTGCGAAATGAAACGGTTTGGTTTAAAAGCCCAGATCACCTCAGTGTGTCAAATGAGGGCACTATAAGCAACAGGAGAATGACACACCCTTCTCCCTCCCAGCCCAGTTTCTATCTATAAGCATTTAAAAGAGATACTGGCCCAGCTCAGGAGGGTCGAATGAGTTACTGCCATGAGTTACTGTGCGGCAGATTATATCTTCCAAAATTGACACTACAATATTTTCAGGCTCACATGGTTTTCAAGAATCTTGCCTTTACCTACCAAGAGGGGGGCTAGTTCTCTTCCACTTGAAATTGGACACAGAACAGAAAAAAATAGAGGAGATGTTGCCTGAATTCTGAGGCTAGGTCGGTCCTAGGGGGTGACACATTCAGTTTCTCTCTCTCTCTCTCTCTCTCTCTCTCTCTCTCTCTCTCTCTTTCCCCCGGCCCCTTCTGTCTCCTCTCTCTCCCTCTCCCTGCTCACCTTTGGAATCTAGCCATTATGTTTTCAAGAAGCCCAAACTGGGCGACGTGAAAACACCATATAAAGATGCTGTCAGCCCCAGCTAAGTTCTCAGGAGACAGCAGCATCGCTGCCAGAGGTGACAGAGTGAGTTTTAGTTGATTCGCACCCTCAGCGTGTTATGTGGCAATTGATAACTAATATAGATTTTATGCTCTTTGCTCGTTAACTTTCATTCTGGCGAGTTGCCATAGCCAAATTCTACATGATTTGCTTTGGGCTTTTGCATGGTCTCCACTTTGGAGTATAAAGTGCGTGAGCTATAATATATATGACAGTCCTTGCTGTATATTAAATGCTATATAACTCTTAGTTACCACTATTACTTCTTTGTGCAAGTATTATATGTAGTATTATATACATATATGTATATACACACACATGTATAGACACATACATATATGTATAATATATGTTTATACATATACATACATATTATATACATATATGTATATACATTCATATATAATATATTATATATGTACTATTATATGTAGTACCCAGAAAAACTTGCACTGTTCATAATTTCGGTTTATTAAAACTACTTCTGTAAGGAACGCTGCTTATGTTTTGCTGTAAGAATCTTGACAGATAAGTGCATAGAATCCATCCAACTATGGTTTCTAAAAGTCAGAATGCTTTTTTCTTTTATGTTGTTTGTACAATAATTAAAAAAAAAAGACTTCTTGAGAGCAGCTGAACCCGCACTATCACAATAGACAATTAGCCATAAATTATGTAAAAAATGATAGAAATTTCCAGCCACTGCTCATTATGGAACTGCTGATAATCTCTAATCAATGAGCAAGGAAACTGGTTCTGGTCTGGTGTAGGTTCTTCTTCCCATTTCTGGGTTTCCTCTCAAATGTCCCACAGAATAGTGGGACAGCTACCTCTTGAGTCTAAGCCCTATTACCAAGCCCTAATCTTTATTAATGTACATAAAGTATGAATGTATAATAAATCTAAGTCTTTGCCAATGGCTTCTATGGAAGACTTTGCTTCACCCCAACTTGCACCTATAAATCTAGGCATCTTGCTTTCCAGGGAAGCTGCCTGATGTTAATGCTGTAGCTTAGTGCTTCTCTCTTGCACTTGAGTGATTGGTCTTATGTTTCTGTTCTTCCAGGCCGCTACTATCTCCTGAGAATGCAAGGATGAGGTGAAGGCTTACAGTCCATCTATTGGCAGAGAGAATAATTTCCTCATTGTGGTACAAACTGGAATGGATTCTTTTGCAAAACTAGAATTTGGTCTTCTCTCTGTTAAAAGGCCAAAGTTTTCTTGGATTATTGGTCTGCTTTTGATAAGAGATTATAAAAAGTTTCTCTTTGCCTCTTAAGTGATTTGCCTAAATACCAAGATTTTTTTGTCTTATCAAAACAATTTCCTGTGCTTCATGTTGTCTTGACCAAGTCCTTGATTACTTAAAAAAACTGAGGCTTCTCTTTTAAAAGTTTTTTTTTTTTCCAACTTTGTATTTGCCATTGAAATCTTTAGCTTTCCTTTTGGTTATACAGATAACTAAGTACTGTTTCACAGTGACCAGTGATCCTATTTAATCAGGTGTTTAAAATCTTTTGACATTTATGACAATTTTGCCTTCTCAAAACCAAATCTTAAGTGCAATTTTCTTTTTTTTTTTTTTTTTTTGTTTTTTTTTTTTTTGAGACAGAGTCTCACTCTGTTGCCCGGGCTAGAGTGAGTGCCGTGGCATCAGCCTGGCTCACAGCAACCTCAGACTCCTGGGCTTAAGCGATCCTACTGCCTCAGCCTCCCGAGTAGCTGGGACTACAGGCATGAGCCACCATGCCCGGCTAATTTTTTGTATATATATATTTTTAGTTGGCCAGATAATTTCTTTCTATCTTTAGTAGAGACGGGGTCTCACTCTTGCTCAGGCTGGTCTCGAACTCCTGACCTTGAGCAATCCACCCGCCTCGGCCTCCCAGAGCTAGGATTACAGGCGTGAGCCACCGCGCCCGGCCGCAATTTTCTTGACCTAAACCTAACTTTGAGATTGCCCAGAGGGTCGGTGGAGAACCTCAAAACATTTATCTCTCAACTTATCAAAGAGAGATGCTAAAGTAATTAAGTTTATTTGGTATGTTAAATTATGTGGGAAGCATTATTAAATACAAAATGGTGATAAACCTTCTTTAGGTTATATTTATGTTGACATATGTGTTCCAGAAATTGTATAAAGTTCCTAGAAATTTTTCAACATTCTTACTGGCTGTATTATGCATTATAATTCAAGTTGTTACCTTAAAATGTTATATGTCACAGAAATAACCAAATTTCTTTGTTAATATTATTTAAATAAACTCTCATCAGATCTTTAACTGTGGTCACTTTGAGTCTTTTGTCAATCATGAACAGTTATTGTTTTATTCTCATGATTTCTTAAAAGCTTTTGCAAGAAGCTATGTTATAAAATTGCAAGAGAACTCTGACACGTACAAGTTTCTGATAACTTTCAGCTCATACCATTGAACTGGAGTTGTTCCTACACTTGCAGGCCTACAGCTGAAGCTGGATGCTTTGATATAAATGTCAGTGAAATCACCACAACAGCTCATACACGCACAACCTTCATGCCTTTTGCTGGGTGGGCCATGCAGAAAGTTCACTGGAATACCCAATGACATTGCCAGAGACATTCCAACTGCAAACAGGAAAATCCATTACGTTGGAACTTTCATATTAGAAAAAAAATATGCTACTTCTACATCAGTAAGTCAGGAATTGTAACCCAAAATATTAGAGATCTAAAAGATCACAAAAGGCCGGGTGTGGTGGCTGATGCCTGTAATCCTAGCACTCTGGGAGGCTGAGGTGGATGGATCGTTTGAGCTCGGGAGTTCGAGACCAGCCTGAGCAAGAGCGAGACCCCGTCTCTACTAAAAATAGAAACAAATTATCTGGACAGCCAAAAATATATATAGAAAAAAATGAGCCGGGCATGTAGCACATGCCTGTAGTCCCAGCTACTCAGGAGGCTGAGGCAGGAGGATCGCTTGAACTCAGGAGTTTGAGGTTGCTGTGAGCGAGGCTGACACCACGGCACTCTAAAGCCCGGGCAATAGAGCAAGACTCTGTCTCAAAAAAAAAAAAAAAAAAAGATCACAAAAATAAGTTAGGGTATATTTTAAAAATAACTAAAAGAATGGAATTGGAATGTTCCTAACACAAAGAAATGATAAATGCCTGAGGTGATGGGACACCCCAGTTACCCTGATTTGATTAATTCACACTGTATGCCTGTAGCAAAACATCACATATACCCTTTAACAACATACAGCTGTTATATGCCCATAATAATTAACAATTCTTTAAAAATTAAAAATAAAAGATCAGATCTAGGCATTCCACCAGATTTGGGGGGAGGGACAATCAATTGATTTATTTAATTGGTTAAATCTTGGCCATTGGGGACCTTGGGTTTGGGGCATTTTTCAAAGCCTTAATATTATGCTCCTGTTACTCATATTCAAAATATCCTTTCTGTGTCATTTTCTCTCAAGAATTTTGAATGCTTGTCAGCAGCCACTAACTCAACAGATGATCTCCATCAGGATTGAATGACAAAAACAACAAGAACAAGAATCACTGAAAAAACCTAATGAGATTCTATTAATTAACAACTGTAGACCAACAGATGTCTACAGAAAGAAAGCATGCGGTGACTGAGTAAGGCTAAATAACCGGTCAAACTCAGTTTAGCTGGGAGAATGACCAAAGGGGAGAATTGTTAAAGAAAACTAAAAATGGAGACCACAGTTGAGCTATACCTCAAGGCCAACCATCCATAACCACATAGCCAAAACTAAAGTCACTCTGATTTCCTTGAAATGCCAGCTCTAATCATAAACGAAACACAAAATGTAAGCTTTTGCCCCTGTCAGTATGATTCAATGAAATTAAATCAATCAGCTACAGACAAATCAGCTTAAACAGCTCTGCCTGCCTGAAAAAAGAATGTTAACATGTAACAGCCAATCAGGAAAAAGGTCAAAATACTTTCTCATCTATGCTTTGTAAGCTGCACTGAAACCCTGTGTGAGAGGGGGCTTCATACCACTTTCAGTTTCATGTCTGCTGATTGCAATTTGTACTTTCTTGTATTGTATGACAATATGGTTTACAATTTTTCCTAACCTAATCTCACTTTATTTTTTTGACACTACTGGATACCCAAAACGCAATTAAGAGCAAGATGTTAATGATGGTACTACAGGGGTGTGCAGGGGAGGTGGCTGGCCTTGGAGCTAGGGGAGGATTTGCAAGAGGGTTGGAGAGTTTCAGGAGCAGCTGAAATTCCCTTTACTGAATGGCATTTTGGACATTTATAATTCTTTTAAAAGAAAGATACACATTGGTTTCTATTTTCCGCTACATCATTGAAAACTGCTAAAATAGAAATTACTGTAAATGCTCAGCAGATGTGGGAAAAAACATCTTCTGACCGCCTTTTACTGGCTAAATACAAAGTAACATCTTGCTGATATTCCTTGCGGAAGTTGAGGTGCTTTGATATTTGTGTCATTGAGGTTATAAAAATGCAGAAGTGGAAAAATTGTATGTGTGAAACAACGAGAAGTTTCTGATTATGGAATATATTTTTATTTTAAAATCAAAACATTTTTTTGAATGACATGATTTTTCTTCCCAAATTCCAAGATATTTCTTTCTTTCTTTTTTTTTTTGTTTGGATTCAGATTCCACAGGAGGGTGGATCTTAAATGTAAATTAACAAGGAGTCTATTTTTATGTTTCAGTAATAAGCCTTCACAGTCTCTGTGTGGATACTTCTGTTAGGTAGATAGCCAAGAGGCCTCCGGCTCTCTCTGGGATAGGGGACAAGTGCCCCACTTGAGCAGGAGGGAGGAGCAGTAACCTGCTAATCAGAACTCAACATGCTAAGCCAAAAGTGGCTGGGATTCTCGGAGAAAGAAATTCCCCAAAAGCCAAGCATCGCAGGTGCAGATGCGTCTGGAAGATGACCAAAAGTAACCTCGGGGCAAATTATCATGTTGTTAGCATAAATTTGCATTGGGGTTTTGACTTGCCCCGCAGTGGGCTTTCAGAGAGGCTCACAGGAAATTTGCATGCACGGTAAGACTCAGGTCATATAACTAACAGTTGTCCATCAAGGTGAGGCATTAAGCATGCCTGCCTGGGAGAGTCCAACCTGCACGACATAAAATGAAAACTTGAGTTCACAGTTGGGGCCATCTGTAGCACAGGGGGGCCGCTAGCTGTTTGTGGCGAACGTGTCTTGCCTTTACTCAATAAAACTCAGCTTCTGGCTTGCTTTGCAATTGGGGAGTCTTGTCATTCTTTGCCAAGAGTGTACCAAGAACCAAGGACAGATCACGACCTGCTGTGGTCTAGTAGATAGGATTCAGAACTCTGACTGCTGTGGCGTGGCTTCGGGAACCAGATTGAAACCCCACACTTCCTGTGACAAGAAGCTTAGTACTCACAAGGCTGCTTATTCTATTTTAAAAATGCAACTCAAAGTATCAAAACACTGATATTGGGTAATTTCCCAAAGATGTATGCATACTTTGCAAATAAAAAATATTTCTCATGGTTTGTGGTTAAAAATAGCATCTGACAGAGGTATGGTAAGACGTTGTTTCAGATCTTTAAGATCACATGAAACCACTAGTCTAAGGGACCCCTCATCTCCTCCCTCTTTCCCCACCCCTAGGGTTGGCCCCTGTGGCTGCCGCCTTGCTGCTGTTCCTCTTCCACACTCGCCCAAGACTGGACCTGAATCCTGCGTACATGCTCTAATGAGCCACCTATACAGTGACACTATACTACCTGAAAGGTGTGGCCTTGCAAAAATAACAGGAAATTATCTAATCCCATCATTTCCACAGTAACAGTTAAAGATCAATTCTATGAGTTCTCTCACTAACAGGTACCCTGCAGGAGTTGTTTTGCACAACTTCTGAAAAGAGCCGAATGAACGGAAAAGTGACGTAAATCTCTCTTTCAAAATTGTTTTTTTTGAGAATCTGTTTTTACAGAGTTCCTGAGTAAACAGCAGGACATCAAACTCCAAGCCTCAACCATCACTGGAGGTCAGTCACATCTCCTGTGATAATCCTTTCTCCAAGGAAAGGCAGGAAACCAAGCCTTGGACTTTGACATCCTTGCAGTTTTTGTTATCTACCTGCTGCCGCTTTTGATATCAACTGACAGCCTTCTCTATTTTTTTTTCTCTTTTTGTCCCTGTAAAAGCAGCAAGCCACTTGGTCTTGCTGCTGGCATGTCCTTCTCTTTCTTTGGGATGCCATGCCGTCTCTTTCCTCTCTTTCCTCTTCTCTCTCTCTCTTTCTCCACTGAGAAGGCAAAAATAAACTTTTTTTACTTTTATATATCTTAATTCCTACGTGAGAACTCTTTCTCCACCGGTGCCGTGAGCACCCACTAGCCTTTCCACCCTCACACTACCAGTTTTGACATAGAGAAATTCTTCATGTGGAAAGCGTAGAGTAGCAAACCTCTATGATTATATAACATTTCCTAATTTTCTATATGGGATTATTTTTAGTTTTTCTGATTTTTTTTTTTTTGAGTCTAGCGGCTTTTTATTAGTTTTGTCTCCTATGCCATGAACTCACAGGGCATAGGTTCCAGCAAGGCTCAAGATCCTTTTCTTATGTTTCTCACAAAGTGTGCTATATACACAGATCCGGTCCCAGCACCTCAGGCTCCTCTCCACTGCTTCTCACAAGGTGTGAGACATCTATTATGCCATGAATTCATAGGGAATAGGTTCTAGCAGCTCGGGCTCCTTTCCATTGGTTCTCACAAAGTGTGCTTCTCTGGGTGGAGCAGGCTGGCGCTCCAGTTGAACCCAGGTACCTTTCTCTTTGGCTTCCTTCTTTTTCTGATCATTTTCCTTCACACGTTTCAAGAAGCTATCTCGGCTCTTAGAGTGCTAATGTGCTCAATATGCACATTAATCCTCTTGGCAAGAATCTTGCCCTTAACTTGTTTGTTTACAATTCCAACAGCATGCTGGGTAACATTGTAGACTCTTCCAGTTTTACCATGGTAACACTTGTGGGGCATGCCTTTTTGAACAGTTCCCATTTCCTTGATGCCTACAATATCACCTTTAGATTTGCATGTATGTGGCCAAAGGAACAACTCCATGTTTTCTAAAAGGCCTAGAGAACATGTATCGGGTACCTCTCCTCTTTCCCTTTGTATTCATCATTTTGGCGAATTACTGGAAGATGGCAGCTCTGGCCGAAAGGCAGTTTTTCTGATCTTAACAGCCAGACTTCTAGCACAAAGAGCAGGCTTGTTTCAGAAATCTCATTGAAAAATTGTACTGGTAAAACAGAAAACTTGCCATTTTAATTGTAATAGTGACAAAAGCAAGTTAAAATTCTAATAAGAGAAGGGATTAAAGAAAAACCCCATAAAAATAGCTTCATTGAAGTTCTCAGAGGGGCTGTAAGACAATGGCTAGTACTCAACACTCATCTGGGAAAAAGGGCCAGAGAAGTAAATACTGGAAGTTGTCATATAATGATGGATTTGAATGTCATCCAAAGTGTTATCATTGTCCTAGAGAGAAAAGTTATGATATCTCCCCCTAAAACATAATATTTGTTACAAGTAGTATCTGAGGAATATGTGTGGGAAGAAAACATTACCAGTATTTTTAGAAGCTTTTCTGCAGGGCTGAGAGTGTAAAGGATATGCATTTAAAATAGTAAAGTGATGTATTTCCCTCCCTTTAAATCATGGTGTTCGGAGACTTTCTACCTAATGAACTAGTGGGTTTCAGTCCTTCAAAGGAAGGTCAGAACAAGCTATTTACCGCACAAATGCATTTAAGGCTCTTGTCAAAGTGGGCTCTTGAAAGGCAAGGTTTGTTAGAGAAAAAGGATTTATACATTTCCAAACTCTTTAAAGATTGAAGGTCTGAACATATTTGACAAGGGATCACAAGAAGAGGGAGAGTACAAGCTGTGACATGGAGAGGCTGCTGTTTGTTTGGGAAGAGAAAGAGATCTGGGAGGGGGGGCAGGAAAATAATTGGAGAAGAGGAAAGAAAAAAAGGATGTGGTCGGATCTGTGACTTCTTCCCTCCTCACTTCAGGCCAAACAATTGGATATGCAAAGGAAACAATCAGCCGAGTGAAAAAGCAACCTAACAGAATGGAAAAGAGTATTTGCAAAGCATGTATCTGATAAGGAGTTAATATCTAGAATATGTAAACTCCTACAACTCAATAACTACAAAAAAAACCTGATTAGAAAATGGACAAAGGGCTTGAATAGAGATTTCACCAACAAAATGCAAATCAAAACCATGAGCATCATCTCACACCTGTTAGGATAGCTACTATAAAAAAACAAAACAGAAAATAGCAAGTGTTAGTGAGGATGCAGAGAAATTGGAACCCCTGTGCACTGTTTGTGGGAATGTAAGATGATGCAGAAACTATGGAAAACAGCATGGCAGTTCCTTAAAAAATTGAAAGTAGAATTACTGTATGATCTAGCAATTTCACTTCTGGGTATGTATCTGATAGATTTGAAAGTAGTATCTTGAAGAGATATTTGCACACCTATGTTCATAGCAGCATTATTCACAATAGCCAAGAGCTGGAACCAGCCCAAATGTTCATCTATGGATGAATGGATAAACAAAATGTGTTACATGCAATACAATGAAATATTATTCAACTTTTTTTAAAAAAGAAAATTCTGACACATATTACGACATGGATCAACCTTGAGGATATTATGCCAAGTGAAGTAAGCCAATCACAAAAAGACAAATACTGCATGATTCTATTTATAGGAAGTACCTAGAATAGTCAAATTCACAGAAACAGCAAGTTGCTAGGGGCTAGGGGAAGAGAGAAAAGGGGAGTTATTAATGAGTCTAAAGTTTCAGTTTTGCAAGATGAAAAGTTCTGTAGATCGGGTGCATGACAGTGTGAATATAGTTAACACTACTGAACTGTACATTTAAAAGTGGTTAAGATATTAAATTTTATGTTATGTGTATGTTGCCACAATTAAAAAAACCAAAATGTGGTTCAGGTATGTGGGAGAACGGTCTGTCTCAATTGATAAACATAATAAATAAACACTAACATAATAGTTATTTCTTTTACTCACAACAAAAGTGCCAAGTGCTAAAAATATTGTTATAACAAGTGTTATGGAGAAGAACTAACAATATGACCTTCTGAAATATCAAGGGCAAGCTAGGAAGATCATTAGAAAGTGTCTCTTCTCCATGAGCTACAAAGGTGAGTTCTTTTAATATTTAATGCTGAGCTAGGAAAATTTTTTTTAAAGGCACAGTTTTCTGTAAAAAATAGGGTGCATAAAGTTGTTACAAGGTCCATATGGTATAAAAGTTAGTTTATCTCATATCAAAAGTGAAACCATAGGTTATATTTCTTGAAATGATATTTAACATTTCCTACCACTGAAGAGTATTAAGTGTCTTCTGTGCTTATAATGATGGCCTCTCTTCTATTTTAATGATTGCACTGACTTGCCACCTGCAGGAGAAGCCATCGGAATAGTTTTCCAGTAATAGAGACAGATTCGTACATACTTACGGCCCCTTCCCACCTTTTTTTTGTCTTGTTTAAGGGCAAATTGCACAACGTAGCATGAAAACAAAGAAAATTAGCCCACTAGGGGATTGAACACACAACTTGGACTTCATTACGGGAACGTCAACACCATTTTCTACTCAAAAGAGCAAATCTGTTACAGATTCCAGGTCTCTGTTCATCATAACAAGTATGCAGTTTCCTGCTTTTATGGGGTTCCATAGTGGGTACAATTTGACTCTCTCACCCTTGATTATATTTCTGTTCAAGTAAAGGAGTGTAACTTATTCTTTTCCTCCTAGAATCTATCATTCTGGGATTCTATGTTTTATAAAAATAGAAATTTCCTGTTTGGATTTCTGGATGATTTAATTTCTGACTATCCAACTGACTTCGACGACTGATACCTGCTATGGCAAAACTGGTGACCGTCCATAATCATACACAGACAGATGCTATTTCTTGAACTCATTCACGGATGTTTGTTTTCCAAGCAGATTTACGTTGTCTGTTAAGTCTTCCAGCATCATCTGGTATAATTAAGGACTGTACAACTTGCCTCTTGCAGCACAAAATCCATCTCGTGGCAAACAATGCAGATGGACATTCCATGAAAGGAGCCAAGATTTTGGACACAAAGGCTTCCTCAGAGCTGGGAGCAGATATGCAAAAACCTCTGCCACCTGGACTTTATTCTCCTTCCCCCCTCATTGTCCCAGAACACAGAATAGCTATAATGTGGCTATAACTGAAACTGAAGCTTCAGTTAGCAACATCAACCTAGCCCAAACCCACACAGCTTCTGGATGTTGACTCCAGACTTCACTGTCTGCCAGTATCTTTGTTTCCTTGTTCTTTATTCACACCTCCATTCTCCCTTTTCGCTCTCCTCTGACTTCACAAATCACCATTTTTTCTTTGCTCTTTTTTTAGAAGTAATACATGCTTATGATAAAAAACATTCAACATTAGAAAAGTATTACAAAGCAAAATTTGATATCACAAAACACAAACATTGTTAATAGGTTCTCTCTCTCTCTCTCTTTTTTTTTGCTTGAATAAAGTTTTTATGCATGTTGCAAGTGTAAATAATATTATACTTCTATGTCTTTTACCCAAATGAAAGAATACTATATTACTACTTTGGATTTTCAAATATGTTTCAACATATTTATTGAAAACAAACTATGTTTCAACATCTTTCCATATCAGTACATACAATTTCACCCCCTTTTTAATACAATGAGGGACATTTATTATGTGAAGAACAAGAAGTCCTGAGATAAGAAAGCTTACAGCAGGTTAATTTAAAGGTGCAAGAATATCATCAAATACCTTACTCTTTCCAACTTTCTACTCAATTGATACCGGCGTGTTGGCTTTCTCCTCCTGGTTACAAAATGACTGCAGTAGTAGCAGGGATCACTTTCAGAGAGGCCAAAGAACAGTATTAGAAGAGGAGCTGTCTTCTCTTGTCTCTGTAAGAGTGAAGAAACCTTTCCCGGAAGGCATCCAATAGGCTTTCTCTCAGGTATTATTGGCCAGATCACATCCAATGCCCACACCTAACCTAATTACTGGCAAAGAGAGTGGGCCCACATCATTACCTAAGATTGATCAGGATGTACTCTGAGAATGACCTGCAAATAGGGTTATTCCTTCAGTCACGTGGAAGCAGGTAAATAAAAAAAGAGCTCTGCTAATAAGAAAGAATGGGGAAATGGTTGCTGTGTAGGCAACTAACTGTGTTAGTTACGTTCTCTTTACTCTTCTTTTTCAAAATTGTGCCAGTTATCCTTAGCCATTTATTCCTTCACCGAAATTTGAGAAAATCTTTGTCATTCTCTTTCGCAGTCCATTGAAATCACAGAGATTTTATATTAATAGATTATTTTCTGTGTGTGTGTCTGTGTATGGGAAAAATGATATTTTATCTCTCCATTTATTAAGTTTTTTTTTTTCTTTTTTCCTGAGACAGAGTCTCACTCTGTTGCCTGGGCTAGAGTACCATGGCAACAGCCTAGCTCACAGCAACCTCAAACTCTTGGGCTCAAGTGATCCTCCTGCCTCAGCCTCCCGAGTAGCTGGGACTGCAGGCATGCGCCACCATGCCCAGCTAATTTTTTCTATATATTTTTAGTTGTCCAGTTAATTTCTATTTTTTTTTTTTTTTCAGTAGAGACAGGGTCTCACTCTTGCTCAGGCTGGTCTCAAACTCCTGACCTCGAGCGATCCACCTGCCTCGGCCTCCCAGAGTGCCAGGATTACAGGCGTGAGCCGCCGCACCCTGCCATTTAATAAGTTTTATTTTAAGTCCTAATAGAGTTTAAAATTGTTCTTTGTAGGGGCCAGGTGTGGTGACTTACTTATTAAGTTTTAAGTCCCAATAGAGTTTAAAATTGTTCTTTGTAGGGCCAGGTGCGGTGACTTACTTATTAAGTTTTAAGTCCCAATAGAGTTTAAAATTGTTCTTTGTAGGGGCCAGGTGTGGTGACTTACTTATTAAGTTTTAAGTCCCAATAGAGTTTAAAATTGTTCTTTGTAGGGCCAGGTGCGGTGGCTCAGGCCTGTAATCCTAGCACTCTGGGAGGCTGAGGTGGGAGGATCGCTCGAGGTCAGGAGTTCGAGACCAGCCTGAGCAAGAGCTAGACCCTGTCTCTACTAAAAATAGAAAGAAATTATCTGGCCAACTAAAAATATATACAGAAAAAATTATCCAGGCATGGTGGCGCATGCCTGTAGTCCCAGCTACTTAGGAGGCTGAGGCAGGAGGATCACTCGAGCCCTGGAGTTTGAGGTTGCTGTGAGCTAGGCTGATGCCACGGCACTCTAGCCTGGGCAACAGAGTGAGACTCTGTCTCAAAAAAAGAAAAAAAAAATTGTTCTTTGTAAAATTCTATATATACTTTGTTAGGTTAGTTTCTAGACATTTTATAGTTTTGTTGCTACTCTTAAGGGTGTTGTACATCCTACTACATTTTCTAGGTGGTGGTTGCTGCTGCAAAGGAATGCTGTTGATTTTTTTATATGTCAATCTTGTATTGAGCACACTTGCTGATCTCTCTTATTCTAATAAGATTCTCTGGTACCAATATTGGTTATTTTGCCTCTTTCCTTCCAATTCTTGTACCTATTATTTCTTTTTCTTTCCTCTTTATGTTGGCTAGGACTTCTAATAATGAAAGAATAGATAGGATAGTAGATAGTGTCTTAGTTCCAATTTTAAACAGAATGTATCTAAGGTTTATTTATAAAATCAGATGATTACTATGGTTTTTCAGTAGATAGTTTCTATTAAATTAAGGAAGTTCCATTCTTTCAGTTTTCTAAGAGAAGTATATCTTTTTTAATGACTACATTCTTTTGCACAAATACATCCAAATTTATTTATTTTTTAATTAAAAATTTTTATTTTTCTTTTCTTTTTCTTTTTCTTTTTTTTTGAGACAGAGTCTCACTCCATTCATTGCCCAGGTGAGTGCTGTGGCATCAGCCTAGCTCACTGCAACCTCAAACTCCTGAGCTCAAGTGATCCCCCTGCCTTGGCTTCCCAGAGTGCTAGGATTACAGGTGTGAGCCACCTTGCCTGGCCTAAACATTTTTATTTTTAATTGTGGGTACATAGTTGTATATATTTATGGGATACATGTGATGTTTTGATACAGGCATGTAATGTATAATAATCAAATTGGGGTAATTAGGTTATCCATCACTTAAAGTATTTATCATTTCATTGTGTTAGGAACATTCCAATTCCACTCTTTTGGTTATTTAAAGTATACCATAACTTATTGTTGATTATAGTCACTTAGCTGTGATGTCAAATATTGTTCATTCCATATAACAATATTTTTGTACTCATTATCCATCCCCACTTTCTCCTCTCAGCCCTATTACTCTTTCAAGCCTCCGGCAACCATCATTCTTCTCTCTACTTTCATGAGATCAATTGTTTTAATTTTTAACTCCCACATATGAGTGAGAACATATGAGATTTGTCTTTCTGTGCTTAGCTTATCTTATTTAACATAACGTTCTCCGGTTCCATCCATGTTGTTGCAAATGACAGGATTTCAGTCTTTTCAGGGCTGAATAATATTTCATTGTGTATGTGTACCACATTTTCCTTATCCATTCATCTGCTGATGGACATTTAGGTTGCTTCCAAATCTTGGCTATTGTGAAACAGTGCTGCAATAAACATGGAAGTGTACGTATCTTTTCAATATACTTATTTCCTTTCTTTTGGGTATATACCTAGCAGTGGGATTGCTGGGTCATATGGTAGTTCTATTTTTAGTCTTTTGAGGAACCTCCTCCATACTGTTCTCCGTGGTGGTTGTGCTAATTTACATTCTCACCAACAGTGTACAAGGGATCTCCTTTCTCCACATCCTTGCAAGCATTCATTATTGCCTGTCTTTTGGGTAAAAATCATTTTAACTGGGGTGAGATGGTACCTCATTGCAGTTTTGATTTGCATTTCCTGGTGACTAATGATATAGAGTATTTTTTAAAATACCTGTTGGCCATTTGCAAGTCTTCTTTTGAGAAATGTCTATTCATATCTTTTGCTCATTTTTTAATTGGATTATTTGATTTTTTTTCCTATTGAGTTGTTTGAGCCCTTTATATATTCTAATTGTTAATCCCTTGTCATAGGGGTAGTTTGCAAATATTTTCTCCCATTCTGTGTGTATCATGATACATTTAAGCAGTTTCCTATTGAAGACCATTTTGGTTATTTGCAGAATTATGTTTTTGCTATTACAAAAAGTGTTGCAGTAAAAATCTTTGTACATACAGCTTTCCACATTTGTATATGTGTAGGAAAAATTCCTAGAGGCATAGTTGCTGAGTAGAAGAATATGTTCCTTAAAAATGTTGATATATGTTACCAAAGAGAGAAAGAGCTGAGCATGTACTCATCCTCTTCTGTATGTACTATATTTTAAGGTAACCAAAGAACCTTAATTGATGAAAGCAATTGGTTTCACAGAATTCCAGATTAAAACATAGGCAGGGTGATAGCATTTAGTGGAATCATTTAATAATCTCTAAAATAACAATTGACTCAGATAGTGATCATTAATGGAATTCAAAATCATCAAGAGAAAAGTGGATGACTATAACACAAGGATCAGACAGCCCTCATCTGAACATACTTGTTAGTATTAACATTTAAAGACAACCATACTTTATGAAGTAAGCAGAACAACATATGACGCACTCTTGCAAAAAAACGTCAACTTTAATTTAAACAGGGTTATGTTAATAGATCAAATCTCCAGTTTAATGGGGGGAGTGGAGGAGAGAACAGTTAAACAGCACAAGGGGAAGTTATCAGACAAATCCAGAATGTAGGGGATTCTGCAAAAGAACCACCTTATTTCATCCACAAGTCAATGACATGGATATAAAAGGGAGGGGTGATAGTTGTAAAATAACAGAAACTTAGGAAAAGGAATATAACTATCAAACCCCATTTGAGAACCTTGTTTGGTTTCTATTTCAAATAGTCTGCAAATGATATATATTAAGACAATTAAGGAAATGTTATTACAAACAGGGTATTAAATGATACCACACACTTATTATTAATTTTGTTAGAAATGAAATAGGATTATGGTTATGTAATTATGTAAAAAAGTCCCTATTTTTTCATGAAAAATATGGTAGTGTAAGTATCAATGGTTAAATGAAACAATTTTATCAAAAAAATAAATAAAAAAGGAAAAAAGAATAGTTGAAGCAAGTATGGAAAAGTGTTGATCATTGTTTAATCTGGGGCATATGTAGGTCAGTTATGCTATTCTCTGCATGTTAGTATATGCTGGGCAATTTTCATCTTAACAAGTTTTTAAGAAAATTATTGCAAATTAGCTAAAGTCCAAAAGATTTAAAATCTAAAGCCAAGTTATTTTGCTTTTGTGAGTTATACATCCAAAGAAAATTAAAAGTCCCAATCAAATTTTCGTAATCTTTGAAAGTTCAAAGAAATTATAATCCAAATTTCTTAAATTAAACTTTCCAAATTACAGTTTCCCAATCACTTTTCTGCTTGATCTCAGTCAGGAATCTCACTCAAATGCCTGAGTAGATTGAGTTTCTTTAACAAAGTGGTTCTTAATTTGATGTCCAAGCCCCAGCTCCAGAAGTTCTGTTTTCGTTTGCTTGAGATGGGCCAGATCCTCAAACTTTAGTGTACGGTAGTGTTCTCTGGAAGGTTAAAACCCAGATTTCTGGGCCTCACCACCAAGTTCACAGATGATGCTTATGGTTGTGGTCTGGGAACCACACTTTGATAACACCTTGGATATAGAACCAGCATTTTTTAAAAGCTCTAAGGTGGTTTTAATGCCAGGCAACCCTGAGAACCACTGCTTTAAAAACTTTAGCAAGTACTGTCTTTAACAGATATAGGTGTGGTTCTTTCAGCATCTCAGAAAGGGTGTTTTGTTTTGTTTTGTTTTGTTTTGTTTTTGAGACAGAGTCTTGCTCTGTTGCCCCGGCTGGAGTGCTGTGGCGTCAGCCTAACTCACAGCAACCTCAAACTCCTGGGCTCAAGCGATCCTCCTGCCTCAGCCTCCGCAGGAGCTGGGACTACAGGTGCGCACCACCACACCTGGCTAATTTTTTATGTTTTTATCAGAGACGGGGTCTCACTCTTGTTCAGGCTGGTCGCCACCTACTGAGCTCAAGCAATCCTCCCGCCTCTGCCTCCCAGAATTCTGGGATTTCAGGCGTGAGCCACTGCACCCAGCCTCAGAAAGTTAATTTAAACGTGCCTCATCTTTAAATGACAGTACACACAAGATAATCACAATTTCACCCCCTGCTCCCACCCCAGTACAAAATTAAAACAAAACAAAACAAAACAAAACAAAGATCCCAGGCTCCTAGAGAAGATCTATTGCAAGCAAGATGATATTCCCCAAATGATGTTTGGAGTACTTGGCAAACTCCAAAGATGGGAAATTTGTGGAAACAGAGTGAAGGTAGTGGACAGAGAGAGAAAACTTTGATTTCAGACTTAACAGAATGCCGGGCCTTCCAAGCCAGCTGTTTGGATTCCATGATCTGTAAATGCCAGTTCATCGGAGGTAGTCGTGGTACTTCGTGTTTCCATGTGAAGGGAAAGAAAATACACGTGCATATATGATCATCTCTCTCAAGGATGGAGACTTTTCAGTGGTGGTAGCCCCAGTCACCAGGCCTTTTCTGGGTCTCTATCGTTGCCTTAACAAGAATATGCAAAATTTCATTTCCACTAACCTTTCGAGTGTGGGCATCGTCTGGCTTCAGCCTCCACTCTCTGGTGAGCCAAGTTCAGTTCGTGCCACTGAGGCGTCTGCAACTTCCTTTTGCTAAAGAAATGCCTGTGAAATCTGCAGGTTTTCACTTAGTCTCCACTTTTGTTCCAACTGGAGAATGAGCCTCAGCAGATTCCCGAAGCCAAGGTCCCCTTGTCAGATCTCAAGCACGTGCCTCTGGGGGCACAGGTGGACGAATACTTCTGCCATGTGCTCCTCAAGACGTGCTTCCCTCAGCCTTTGCATGTGTCGAGCCTTGAATGGCGCATCTTACTGGTACCTCTCTATTTTCTCAGCTGCGGGCTGGGTCTCCAGTGTTTCTTTTTCCCCTCTGCTCTTCCCCTACTCCTTTCAGAAAGCCCAGCTGAATCCCTCACAGTTAAACTGCTTTTAAAATTATATCCTTTATGCTTTTGTTCTATAGAAAAATCCAAAATTGAGGGCATTTTTGTTTTTAATTCCTCTTTTTATCCTGGCCCATGTGTTTGTTTTCTCATGTGCTCTTCTAGAATTTCTTTTGTGGGGTCTCCCATTGTCAGAGAGAGGAGTCATTAAGTTATGGATCGACTAAAAGCATCAGCTGTTGAAATAAACCTCATCCATCTTCACCTTTTTAAATGGACTAATCTGACACAGGAGGTATTTTTCTGTCCGACAAACACCAAACACAAGCTTACACTTGTGCTATTGTTGTCCTGCCTGGCTTCCTTTTATCTTACCCTATCTTGATGCCTTCCCTTAGGGTCCCAATTCCATACATTTTTTGGGCATGTCCCCACAAGGCATAGCTATCACCCACTTACAATAAACTTTGTGCTACTTTGAAACCCATCCAATAATTTTTTGAGTATTTGATTCTATTCTTCTTGTTTTTTCCTCTTGCATGGCCCAAATTTTATTTGGCAATTTTGCATACCTTTTCCAGTCTTCAAGGGTGATTCTTCCCATTGATCTCACTGTGGCTCTCTGCCCCTTTAAAGAGGGCTGCTTCATATTGGCTCCTGTGAAGAACAAGCGGTGGGTTAGTCCAGGCTGTCTGAGACCTCATCTCTCCTCCTTTCTCGGTTGTATCTGGGCTCCAGTCATCCCCTTTCTATTCTACAACTTGCACATCTCTCTCTTTTCCAATCCCAGGAGGAGGTCTTTTTCCATATAAGCCTGGTCTGGTCTTTACAACCTTGTTTCTCTAGTTTGCCCTCTGTCTTTCTTCCTGAGAAAATGTCTCTCTTCCTTCAGTTTAAACCTGTTTTCTTTTATTCCTTTATATAAATTTTTTTTTGAGAAAAGGCATACACATTTTATGAACGTGTATACAGGAGAACCACGGAGTGATGACCCTCTGTTTTCTTTAATTTTGTTTTCATTTTTCTGCTGTTTCTGTTCTGATAGTAAGTCAGTCAAACTAGTGACTTGAAATCTATATGTGGTGTTGGTGTTAAGAGAATGTCCATATATCACCACTTTACTGAGTTAAAAAAAATCAAGATTAGATAGAAAATTTCATCCACTCTGCTTTGCTTTCAAAAATTCTCAGTTCTTGGTGGACAGTGGAGACTCAGAGGGTTGGAGGGTTGAGGAAGTGAGAGCGGGGTGCATGGTGTGAAGTTGCAGGGTGGGTACAATGTGTGTTGCTCCAGTGATATGTACATTGAAGACCCTGACCTCACTGGAATGGCAATGTATCAATGTGGCAAAATTGCACTTGTACCTCATGAATATATACAAAGAAAAAATAAAAATTCTCAGTTCTTATTATTTTAGTTTTCTCCTGTTGTTTCTAAAGAGAGTCTCAATGTCCACAACCCAGTATTTTCTTTTCCTCATTTTATATTTTCAAGTGATCTTTCACTTCCGTTTATATTTTTAAGTGTTCTTTCACTTCCTTTATTCCTTTTTTATTACATTATTATGCAGTCCTTCCTCTCCATTTTTAGTACAGTTTTACTTTCTTGTAATCTATTTCCATTATGATTTATTAATTGGACCATAGATCAGTAAGAAGCATATTTCTTTATTTACAAACATGGAATTTTTCTCAGTTATATTTTTGTTACTGACTAGGTTAATTGAATGACAGTCAATGAAATAGCATATCATCTGTATAACTTTAAACCTTTGGCAGTTGTTTTGGGGCCAGGTCAATCAATTTTTGTAATTTGTTCACGTGTTTTTGAAAGAATGTGGTTTGCAGTTTGTAGAGTGTGCTATTTAAATATTTTGTAGTTTTCTTTTTTTTTGGTCTTTATTCTACTAGGTACTGAGAAAGATTTGTTAAAAAAAATTTCATCCTTATTGTAGATGTGTTGACCTTCCCTTACAGTTATGTAAAATTTTGCTTTATATATTTTGTGGTTATGTAAATAGGAACATATACATTTTAAAATTGTTCTATTTTCTGATATTAAAACTTTTTATTTTTATGAATAAAATTTTTCTCTAGATCTTTCAGTAGAATGTTGTATAGAAGTGGTCAGAATGGACAAGCTTCTCTTGTTCATGATCTTAGGGGGAAGGCATTTAGTCTTTCAACATTAATTATGATATTAGCTGTTTGATTTTTGTGGATGGCGTTTATGAGGTTGAGAAAGTTTCCCTTTATTTCTGATTTATTGAGTGTTTTTATTATGAAAGGGTGTTGGATTTTGTCAAATGATTTTTCTGTGTCTATTGAGATGATTGTGTAGTTTTTGTGTTTTATTACCTTACTTAGTTGTTACACATTAATTGATTTTAATATGCTAAACCATCTTGCATTCCTCAGATAAATACCACTTCATCATGTTATATAATCTTTCTTAGAAAATCAGCTTTATTGAGGTATAATTATATACAAAGAACTGCACATATTATTGTATACAGTTTGATGAACTGGGACATAGGCACATACCCATGACGCCATAACTACAATCAAGGTAACAGACATTTCTAACACTTTCTAGAGTTTCTTGTATCCCTTTGTTTTTTCTGAGAGATGTGTGTGTAAGAACACTTAATATGAAGTCTACCTCTTAACAAATTTTGCAGTGCATGATACCATATTGTTAACTATAGGCACTTACTTATAAGTATTAATAGATCTCTAGAATTTATTCATCTAACATAACTGAAATGTTATACCCTTTGAATAACAATTCCAAGTTTTTACTGTACCTCCAGCCCATGGCAACCCGTATTGGATTCTCTGTGTCTATGAGTGTGATTATTTTAGATACTTCATACAAGTATTTTTCATGCAGTATTTTTCCTGTGAATGGCTTCTTTCGTTTAGCCTAACTAATCTCCTCTGGGTTCATCATGTTGTTGCAAATAGCAGAATTTCCTTCTTTCTAAAGGCTGAGTAATATTCGATCGTATGTATATACCACATTTTCTTTTCATCCGTTGATGAAAATTTGGGTTGTTTCCATATCTTGGTTATGAATTGTGCTGAAACGAACATAGAAAGTGCAGATATCTCTTTGGGATTCTGATGTCAATTCTTTTGGATATATTCCCAGGAGTAGGATTGGTGGATTACATGGTAGTTCTATTTTTAGTTCTTTAAGAAATCTCCATACTGTTTTCCATAGCTGCTGCACTGGGTTACATTCCAACCAGCAGTGTATTAGAGTACAATTTCTACATAACCTTGCCAACATTTATCTTTTGTTTCTTTTTTTTTTTAAATAATAGCCATTCTAATGGGTGCTAAGTAATAACTCACTGTAGTTTTGATTTGCATTTTATATAATCCTCTTTATATGTTGCTGAATTCAATTTGGTGGTATTTTGTTGAGGATTTTTGCATCTATATTTATACTGATATATTGATCTGTAGTTTTCTTTTCTTGTAACATATTTGTCTGGTTTTGTTGTTAAGGTAATACTGGTCTCATAGAATGAGTTGGGAAGTGTTCTCTCCTGTTCCTTTTTTTTTTTTTTTTTTGGAAGGGTGTGTGAAGGATTGGTATTAATCTTTCTTTAGTTGTTTGGTAATATTCATCATTGAATCCATTTGGTCCTTGACACGTGTATGTGCGTGTGTGTGTGTGTGTGTGTGTGTGTGTGTTGGGGAGGGGAGATTTTTGATCACTAATTAAATCTTTCTACTTGTGATATGCTTATCCAGATTTTCTTTTCTCCTTCAATCTGTTTTGGTAGTTTTGTGTCTTTCTGGGAATTTGTCCATTTCATCAAGGTTTCCCTAATTTGTTGATATACAATTGTTTATAGTATTTTTTTGGAGTTCTTTTTATTTCTGTAAGATCAGTCCTGATGTCCTTGCTTTCACTCCTGATTTTATTAAGTTGAATCTTTTCTTTTTTTAATTTTCTTTTTTTGTCAGTCTAGTTAAATGTGTCTCAATTTTGTTAATCTTTAAAACCAACTTTCGTTTTTTTATTTTATTTCTTTCTATTCTGTATTTCATTTATTTCCACTCTAGTCTTTTCTAGTTTTTAATTTTTTAAATTGGCAAATAACAGACATTATGTACATATTCATAGGGTACATAATGATGTTTTGATACATATAATGTATGGTGGTCAGATAAGGGTAATTAGCATATCCATCTTCTCAAACATTTATTATTTCTTTGTGTTGGGAACATTCAGTATCCTTATTCTGTTAATAGCTATTTGAAACTATATAGTATACTGTCATTCTGCTTGTTTTCAGTTAGTTTGCCCTTCTTTTTTCTAGTCTTAAGGTGTGAGATTAGGTTATTGATTTGAGATTTTTCTTCATTTTTAAATGCAGGTGTTTATAGCTAGTAATTTCCTTCTAAGCCCTGCTTTTGCTGCACCCCATAATTTTTGGTATGTTGTATTTTTGTTGTTATTTATTTAGCAATATTTTGTAGTTTTCCTTGTGCTTTATTTTTGGGCCCATTAATTATTTAGTAGTGTGTTGTTTAATTTACACACTTTTTTGTGAAATTCCAAAATTTACTTTGATTATTGATTTTTAATTTCATTTTTTGTGCCCAGAGAATATACTTTGTATGATTTAAATTTTTTTAAACTTGTTGAAATTTGTTTTATGATCTAACATATGGCCTAAGGTGGAAAATATTCCATATATACTTTCAAGAAATGTGTATTGTGCTGCTTTTGGGTGGAATGTTCTATAGATATTCAGTTAGGTCTAGTTGGTTTATAGTGTTGTTCAAATCTTCTATTTCCTTGTTGATCTTCTGCTTTGTTCTGTATTGAATGTGGGGTACTAAAGCCTTCAATTATTATTATTGAATTATCTATTTTTCCTTCAATTCTGTCAGATTTTGCTTCATGTATTTTGGGGGCTCTGATGTTCACTGATTATGTGTTTTTAAACATATTCTGATATGTTTAATAATATATATACTGTTATGTCTTGCTGATGGTTTGATCTTTTATCATTATAAAATGTCCTTCTTTGTTTCTAGTAACAATTTTCATTTAAAGTATATTTTGTCTAATATTAGCAAAGCCACTCCACCTTTCCTTTACTTACTGTTTGCATGGTTTATCTTTCTTTGTTCTTTTACTTTTAACCTATTGTGTCTTTGAAATGTGTCTGATAGGCAGTTATGGCTGGATCGTGCTTTTTAAATTTATTCTATCAGTCTATTCCTTTTCATTGGTAAGTTTAATCCATTTACACTTAATGCAATTACTGATAATGTATGATTTACATCTAGAATTTTGATATTTGTTTTCTACATATTGTGTCTTTTTTGTTTCTCTATTTCTCCATTTTTGCTGTCTTTTGAGTTAAGTTGATATGTTGTAGTATATCATTTTAATTCCCTTGTTTCTGTTAATATATTAAATTGTTGAACAATTCAAGTATACATATTTGAATTACAATATATGATATAAATATATTTTTATGAATTATTTTAGTAGTGGTTGTCCTGGGAATTACAATTAACATCTTTACCTCAAACAGTATAGTTTATATTAATAATGACTTAATTTCAATTGCATATAAACCTTGACCCAATATAGTTTCATTTCTTCACTGGTCCTTTGTGCTATTATTGTCATGGAAATTTTATCTTTATTTATTATAATTCATTCAACGCAGTTTCATAACAAGTGCTTTATGTAGTTGTCTTTTATTTTTCTTTTTTCTTTTTTCTAAGAGTCTGGGGAGATATGCAGTTGTCTTTTAAATCAAATTGGAGAAGAAGAGATTTATGAACAATAATACATTTATGTCTTTTATATTTCAAAGTATATTTACTTTAACTGATGCTTTTTATTTTTTCATATGGATTTGAGTTACTATATAGTGTTCTTTTATTTCAGCCTGAAAGATTTCTTTTAGTATTTCTTGTAGGATTGGTCTGCTACTGATGGATTATCACAGTTTTTGTTTATCTATCTGGGAATGTCTTAATTTCTCATTTCTTTTTGAAGGATAGCTTTGGGGGATATAGAATTCTTGATTGAAAGTCTATTTCTTTCAGTACTTTGAATAAGGTGTCCCACTGCTTTCTGGCTCCATGATTTCTGATAAGAAGTCATCAATGTGTGAATTAGCTGAATATAATTTAAAAAATATTCTTTTTTTCCCTTTTTTAATCTCCTCTCCTTCTGTTATGCTTATTACTTGTATGCTGATATGCTTGATGGTTTCCCACAGGTCTCTGAGGCTCTGTTCATTTTTCTTTATTCTTCTCTTTCTGTTTCTAGGAATGGATAATTACAATCAACCTAAGGTTAAGTTTGCTGGTTTTTTCTTCTGCCATTTCAAATCTGCTGTTGTGCTCCTCTAGTAAATTTTCATTGCAATATTCTTTTCAACTCCAAAATTTCTCTTTGGTTCTTTTTTATAATTTCTATCTCTTCATTAATATTCTCTATTTGGTGAGACATTTTCTCATACTTCCCTTTAATTCTTTAGACATGGTTACTTCTATTTCTTTGACAATATTTGTAAGAGTTGATCGAAAATCTATGTCTAGTACATCCAATATCTGGGCATACTAAATCAATTTCTATTGACTGTTTTTTTCATATAGTGTATGGGCCATACTTTTCTGTTTCTTTGCATATCTCATAATTTTTGTTTAAAACTTATTTTTGTTTAAAATAATACCAATTGGAAACTTGGAAATTACAACCCCTTTCATCCTCAGGGTTATTTGCTTTTGTTATTGCTGTTTGTTTGTTTAGTGACTTTCCTGGACTAATATGTACAAAGTCTGTATTCTTTGATTGATCAGGTAATGATTCAACTGTTGTTTTCTTACATGCCTTGAACCAATAAATACACTAGTCTTTGCTGAGCACCTCTGTCTGTACATCTGAATATGTTTTCAATGCAAGAGTAGGCATTTCAGAAATCTGCCTTCACCTTCCCTACTTGCTTGCACAGAGCCTCAGGATCTGCCAGGGGTAAGAGATTAGGGCCTTGTCAGGTCTTCCAGGACCACTGAAATCTCTGGTCTGTTAACTTGTTGATCAGGTAATGGAAGGCAGATGAGACTAGGGCAAGTTGGGCTCTGCCTTACTTCTCTACAGTAGCCTCATAACCCTTGAGGCAGTGAAAATAATATCACAGGTTTTCCAGGTTCAGCAAATACCCTAAGAGCAAAATTAGCTTCGGAGCTCAGTTTCCACTCTGGGTACCTGCCTTCACCTAGATTTAGGCCTGGCAATTGCTTCTCATCTTCTCTTCTCTTCTAGGCCCTTAAAATGATGTAAAAACATATAAATGTATTCAGCATTTAGAGTTGTTTTCAGCTGGAGTGATGGTCCAGAAACAACCAGCCTGAGCTCCAGAAATGGAAATCACAAAAAAATTTTTCCTTTACCTGGACTTTGGAGGGCTATCACTTTGCATGGGATTCCCAGGAGCTTAACTACCCTAAATGAACAATTTGTTTGGAGATGGTAAGTATCAGGCTCTTGTTCTGCAGATCTCAACAATGTATATATGCAGATAGGACAGATAACACTACATAAGGTTTAAGTGATTGCACCTCTTGGTTTTATACCATCAATTTCCAGAAGGGCCACTTTGTCTTTCTAGGTGATTGGAGAAGACCCATCGTGCCACCCTCCTAGCTGGGGCAGAGATTATCTGCTTTTCCATAAGGCTAATCACAATTATCCATTCTAGCCTGCATCTACCCCTCCTGTTCTTGGACCCTGCTTTGTTTCTGCAGTTTTTCTCTGACACTTCCTTTCAAAATTGGTTCTGTCAGCTTGGCTGTGTTCAGGCTCTGCATGTGCAGGTATGGGGGGATCCATCGTCTTATGGAGTTTGGTCACCTGGCATCAGCCTTCGGTTTGAGACCCACTCTCTCATCTCTCACTAGTTTTGCTTTCAGGATCCTGAAATCTGAGCTAGTGATGCATGTTGACAAACTCTGATAATACATTTTTTTCTTTTATTAATACTGTCTATTAAACATCCCTCTCTTCTTTTATGAAAGAATGTAAGAAAGGAGCAACTAACCTTCCACTTCTTTCCTAAATTGTTCAGAAGCCGTGACCTCCAGTGAAGACCTCAAACTAACCTAAACCATATTATTTTTCCCCATTGCTTGAAATGTTGGTGAGATCTGGGTATGATGCCAGATTTCTTCTACCATAGTTTATGAAGACCATTCATACCTAAACAGATTTGTATCTGAAACAGAAAAGCCAGTTATTTAACATTATAGTTGTTTTGTCTCAGTGCCATTTTTTGTGTGTGTGTGTGTTAGAGTCTTGCTTTTGTCACCTGGGCTACAGTGCCATGGCATCAGTCTAGCTCACAGCAACCTCAAACTCCTGGGCTTAAGCGATCCTACTGCCTTAGCCTCCTGACTAGCTGGGACTACAGGTGTCTGCCACCACACCCAGCTAAATTGTTTTCTATTTTTAGTAGAGACAGGGCCTTATTCTTGCTCAGGCTGGTCTTGAACTCCTGACCTCAAGTGATCCTCCTGCCTTGGCCTACCAGAGTGCTAGGATTACAGGCATGAGCCACTGCGCCTGGCCACAGTACCATTTTTTAATTTAGTCAAATAGACCTTCCTGCAAGTAGTGAAACTTACAAATGTCTCAAAGACATTTAATCCAAATAATATTCTATTTTACTTGGCCTAGATCATGTAAAAGCAGAGGTTTTAAAAAGAAATGATGTTATGTACACTTTGGCAAGGGAAGTTTCACGAATCTATTTAATATCTGCTTCAAACAGAGAAATATTTTTAAAGCTCTGTCTTTAAACAGAGCTTTTTTCTTTGAATCTAATTTGTTTGTATAAATCTCAGTGATCAGAGCAGGATTGTCACTAAGGAGAAAGATTTTAGTATACATTTAAAAAGCATTAGTTAAGAATTTATGAATCAGCATTGGTACTCAACTATTTTTCCTGTAAGTAGGCCTTTTTCATTAGTTTCAAATATACAATATGCATTTATTGCTTAATATTTTAAAGACTGTTTTTTCATAGTAAGAGGAAGTATCCCTTTTTAATCCAGATTATCTGGTGTATGACCTGATCCCTTTATCCGCCCCGACATATGTATACCTTGGACAAGTCACTCAGCTTTCTCGTGTCTTGGTTCCTTAGCTACAAATTGGGTTTAAACAGTAATCCCTTTCATAGAGTTGTTGTGAGTATTAAGTAAGCTAGTATACGTAATAAAGCATTTAAAACAGCTCTTGGTGCATCGTAAGCTCTAAGAGTTACCAGTTATTAACAATAAGAGCATTTTATTAACCTTGTTGTTTTATAGAAGCAAGTTGTTATTACTGTGACAAAAGTAACTTAAAAAAATATGTTGTGTTCCCAGAGTGACAGGTCTCAACATTTTTGTTGTAATGACTTCTCTGTCATTTACCACTCATTCAAACCTAGGTAAGCTACTCAACTTCTCAGAGAAGTTAAAGAAGCTCAATGTGTTAGCTTCTTTATTCACAAGATTGGATGTCACAGCAGAGCCCATTTGCAAGGGTGCTCTGAGGACCGTGCGAGCAAACGTATGTCAGGTACCCTGACGAGAGTGTGGTGTGCAGTAGGCATCCTTGCCAATGTCAACCTCCCCACACCTTTGTCACCGTCCTCGGGAAAGTCCATATGTCTCCTTTCATCTGAATTTTATCTCATTCTGTCCTGTTTGAGTGTTAAACAGAACTCAGTGAAATATCTTAGGTTTTATTTTCAACTCTGTAAATAGTTTGTATCTGTGGAATGAGTTAATAAAACATTTTAGTGAAAGTAGCTTTATATTTCTTTCACAGTTTGCTGAAGTCAAAGGTAAGTTTTGAAAGATTTTGGTTAGTTTCCCTTCTGATTTTCGGGATTGGGTCTCTAACATGCTAAAAGAATCCTAACAACCCTGCCTATCCTAAGGCATAGGGAGAAAGGTTTCAGCGATTAGAGTAATATAATAATGCTACCCAGCTTTCAGGCATTATGCAAAGTCTCTCAAAATGTTACCTCATTCAATTCTCACAGTAACTCTATAGGGCAGGTTCTGTCTTTATTATCATTTAGCAATGAATAAACTCAATCAGAGAGTGGTTAAACAAATTAAATAATTTGTTCAAGATGGTACCACTATTAAGAGTTGGAGCCACAGAAATTGAACCCAGGAAGTCTGGTTCTCAAACAGGGACTCCTACACATGGTGCTGTGATGTGCAAGGAGAAGGATTTTGTGACGGGGTAATGCAGTCTTCTCTGACCGGGGCTTTCTCTCTGTGGGTTTTCTTTTTCTTTATGATATTATAATCAGAGAGACTTAAAGCAGGGGCAGACACCAAATGATATTTTGTAAAACACACAGTTTTATAGAGGACTTTTTATGTGTGCAGACGAATTTTCACTTTTTGTTGTATGTCCATCAACATCTCTTCATTCAGGCTTTTCCAAATATTCACAAACTCTTTATACAACTATAAATAAACCCTTATTAATGTAACCCATTAAAATTTCCTAATATTTAAACATAGATGGTCTGTTACACTTCGGAGTTTATGTGGCAGTGCAAGGACACTGCAGCTTGAGTCAGAAACTGGCTCCGAATGGTGAATGTTCCTGAAGGCATCATTCAGGGCCTCCAATGTGTCTGCTAGTGAGTCTGGCTATCTCTTCTCCAACCAAACACACTTATCAGAAAACCCCAAACATCTCAAACTGCAAAAACTACCAGAAACTCCAAACAAGTACCTGGTTTAAAAATAGATACAGATAAGGATATGGGTGTTGAAATAGATACAGATCAGGGTTTCCCAACCATTGCACTACTGATATTTTGCATAGGATAATCCTTTGTTGTGCAAGGCTGTCCTGTGCATTGTAGAATATTTAGCAGCATTCCTGGCCTCTGCCCATGAGATGTCAGTAGCTCCCTTTCCCCAGTTATCACAGCTAGAAATGTCTCTGGACATTGCCGAACCCAGAGAATGAAATCTCTTTGGCTTGAAAACCACATGTGCTGCTGTATGGAGAATCAGACCCATCAGACCCAAGTAGAAAGGTTTTTTTTTTATTTTAGAGATAGGGTCTCACTCTGTGACCTAGGCTGGAGTGTAATGGTGAGATCATAGCTCACTGTAACCTCAAACTCCTTGGCTTAAGTGATTCTTCTGGCTCAGCCTCCTGAATAGCTGGGACCATAGGTGTGCCACTATGCCTGATTAATTTTTTAATTTTTTTGTAGAGATGGGGTCTTGCTATTTGCCCAGGCTGGTCTCAAATTTCTAGCCTCAAGCGATCCTCCCACCTTGGCCTCCCAAAGTGCTGGGATTAAAGGTGTGAGGTATTGCACCTGGCTTCCAAGTAGATGGTTTATTTCCTTAGTTCCATACAAATGTAAACATGAACCCTTTTGCTGGATTTTTTTGTGTTCTTACATCCTTGTCCTGTGTCAGCTAATTTCATTTTTCTGTCTTCACTTTAGCCAGTTCTCCTCTTACGACTCCCCGCTCCTGTGTCAGCAAGGCTGCGCATTTTCAAGTTTTTGAGGGTGTTTAGTGGTTGCCTACTAAATTTTCATGGTTTTTGTAGAGTAAATATTTTCACAGTTCTGTTCTTCCTGTTCTTTGGGAGAATGTTTTCTTGTTTTAAGACTGAAGTAGTTTTTCATAGGCTCCATATTACATATTATTTTTATATATTTACATATATACACATACATACATGTGATGCACACTAGCTTTACTACAGTAATTGACAGGTCTGAATTATTTAGCAGTTTTGTCCTACTAAATGAGATATTCCTGCTTAAATCATAAGATCTAAGATGGGAAGACATGTAGAGTTTTCAGTTAGGAACAATGTGCTATATCTCATGCACGCACTATTCTCCTTGTCTCTTTTCCTACTAACTTTTGCAATTAACTAATACTTCCACTGGTCCTTTGCTCTTTACTGCTCTGTTTTTTTTGTTTGTTTATTTGTTTTTAGAAACTTGAATGATAAATGTAGAAAAGAGTAGTTTATGAGTTTTATTAGTTGGATGCTTTCTATTAGATTGGGCAGAAGCCTAACTCAAAGAGTCTAATAAAAAATAGTAAACTTATTCACTCAAATAATTGGAAAATCCAAAGGCAGATCTATAGGAGTAGAGGCAGAGACTTACACAAGGCTGCTAGGACTCAGTCTCCCTGTATATCTCTCAGCTCTGCTTTCCTTGTAGTGGTATCTTTCTCAACTCTCTCCATGTGGCAGTGAGAGATGCCAATATCTTTAAATACACATACCTGTAGTTCAAGTCCAGAAGAAAAAGATCTTCGCTTTCCCAACAGTTTCAAGAAATGTCCTAAACTGGAGTCTTTTTTGTTCTGATTGGCCTGGGTTGGGTCAGGTGCCCATTCCTCAATCAATCACTGCAGTGAGGGAGCAGAAGTGTTCTGACTCTCCACGCTTAGGTCACAGGCCGGTCCTCGAACTGGCTGCAGTCAGCCTTCCCTGAGTTACAGAATAGGCACTAAAGGAGGGTTGGCTCTTGCTGTGCTGGGACTAGAAGAAGGCACATTAGAGAATGGGAAGGCAAAAAATACAATGTCTATTCTAAGGGTGCTCATTGGGAATGCCAGGAAGAAAATTCTGCCATGTTTTAGGTTGTAGGTTGGAAAACATAGTGTATCATTCAAGACCATTCTTCTCAATTCATCCCAATAGACAATGCATTTAGTGGAAAGCCTCAGAATTTGGAATACTGTCTTCTCTTAGCTTTAATGTATAGTGCTCTTGCCAGTCTGTCTTTCTATGTCTTTTCGTTGGTACTTTAGTGAATATAGTTTGATTTGAAGAATTTAGTGTTTTATTTTAATGAAAAAAGTTATTTCCTATGCTATGTTTCACTGTGTGAGAAAGTTAATTCAACTTACCAACAAGAAGGAACACTTAGTACTCAGTTGACTTTGTTTTTGCTTTATAGCTACAGAAGTGGGAAATATGTTTTGCATAAGAAACATAAAAATCTTATACACTCCCTACTTCTTCTATCATATTCTCTTCCCCCTTAATCTCGTCTTCCCTTTCCAGCTCTCTCTCTCCTCCCTTTTACACTGCACTCTTCTCTTTTTATCCTGCCTTGCACTTTCCTGTCTATTCCTTTGGAGTTGGTTTTCTCATCTCTTAATAGTTTATCGAATAGCCTGCCATGGTTTTACTAAGTCCCTATAAGGAGGAGAGACTTTTTTTTTTTTATTCTGCCATCCGCAAAGTTTTAATCTCCTCATCCTTTCTCTTTATGGGCCTATATAGAAAGGGTTTGCATTAGTGAATAATCTCATGTAGCATTAAACTTTCTATAGTGAAGACTACTGATTGTTCACAAAAGTCTATTCTCCACTTGCACTATAGTAATAGAATTGTGCAAGTAATATATACAAGGCAAAAGCACACTGGAATGGAAAACTACATGGAGGGAGGATCCAACAAGATTAGAATTTAATGTGTTATATTTTAAACTATATGTCTATGATTATATTTTAATTTTACATATAGTAAACTTTACTTTTTAATGTACAGTTCTATGGGTTGTGAAACATACATCGAGTCAAATAATTGCCACCAGCACAATCAAGATACGTAATAGTTCTGTTAGCCAAAGAAGTTTCTCATGACACTCTCTGCAGCCCAAACTCCTGACAACCACTGATCTGTTCTCTGTCCCTGTAGTTCTGCCTTTCCCACGATGTCATGTATTTGGAAACATGCAGTATGTAGTCTATTGAGTATATGCCTTTTAAAACCTAGCATGATGTATTTGAGATTCATTCTTGTTCTGTATCAATAGTTTGATGATTTTTTTTAAATTGTTGAGTCATTTTCCTTTTCATGGATCTACCAGAGTTTGTTTATCATCTACCAGTTAAAGGGCATTTGGGTTGTTTCCAGTACTTTGCAATTATTAATTAAGCTGCTACAAACATCCACGTACAGGTTTTTGTGTGAACATAAGTTTTTATTTCTCTGGGATAAATAACTGGAAATGGGGTTGTGGAGTTTTATAGTTGTTATGTTTAGCTATAAAAGAAACTGCCAAACTGTTGTCCCAAGTGGCTATGCCACTTTGTATTTCCGTTAGTCATGTATGAGAGTTTTGGTGCTTTGCATCCTCACCAGCATTTGGTATTGTTAATGGCTTTAAATTAAATTAATTAAACTAATTAATTAATATTTAGCTATTTTAATAGGTGCTTAGTGATATCGCACTGTAGTTTTACATAATTATTCATAAAGAATAATGATGATATGCATTTATTCATGTGCTTATTTTCCCATTTGTATATCTATTTTGCTAAAGTGTTTTGAAATCTTTTGACTTTTTTCCCCCCTGGATTGTTAATTTTCTTATTGCTGAGCTTTGAGACTTCTTTATTCCTCACACAAGTCTTTTGTCAGTAATGAGATTTGTAAATATTTTCTCCCAGTCTGTGGCTTTCATTTCACTGTCTTCACAGTGTCTTTCAAAGACTAAAATATTTTAATTTTGATGAAATCCATTTCATCAGTTTTTTTTTAGAACAGCTTATGTTTTTGGTGTCGTATCTAAGAAATCTTTGCCTAATTCTGGGTCACAAGAATTTTCTCCTTATGTTTTTTTCTAAAAGTTTTATACTTTTATGTTTTGCATTTAGGTCTGTAGTCCATTTGCGTTAATTTTTGTATCAGGTATGTGCTATGTGTTGAAGTTCTTTTTTTTTTTTTTTTGCATATGGAGGTTTCGGCACCATTTGTTCAAAAAACTATTTTTGCTCCTTCAAATCTCCATTGTGTCTTTGTAAAAAGATCATTGCCTATATTTTTGGGAATCTATTTATGGATTTCCTACTCTGTTCCATTATTATATATGTCTGTCCTTTCACCAGTACTACAGTTCTCATTACTGTAAATCTTGAAATTATATGAATCCTCCAATTTGGTTCTTCTTTTTCAAAATTGTTTTGGCTATTCTAGTTCCTTTGCCTTTCCATATAAATTTTAGAATAAGTTTGCCAATATCTATACAAAATCCTGCTGGGATTTTGTTTGGGATTGCCTTAAATTTATAGACAAATTTTGAGAGAATTAAATACTCAATAATATTGATTAAACAGTCTATGGACATCGTATATTTCTTCATTTGTTTAGATCTTTTTGACTTTTTTCATAGGTGTTTAACATTTTTAGCATGCCTATCCTGCACATATTTTGTTATATTTATATGTATTTCATTTATATGTATTTTTGATAGTGTTTTAAATGATACTTTTCTCCTCTGAATTTTTGTTTCCACCTGTTTGTTGCTGGTATATAGAAATACAATTAATTTTTTTATATTGACCTCATAGCTTGCAAACTTGCTAAACTCATGTACTAGTTTTAAGAGTTTCTTGGGTGGGCATGGTGGCTCACACCTGTAATCCTAGCACTCTGGGAGGCTGAGGCGGGCGGATTGTTTGAGCTCAGGAATTCGAGACCAGCCTGAGCAAGAGCAAGACCCCATTGCTACTAAAAAAATAGAAATTATCTGGACAACTAAAAATATATATATAAAAAATTAGTCAGGCATGGTGACGCATGCCTGTAGTCCCACCTACTCAGGAGGCTGAGGCAGGAGGATTGCTTGAGCCCAGGAGTTTGAAGTTGCTGTGAGCTAGGCTGACGCCACAGCACTCTAGCCCAGGCAACAGAGTGAGACTCTGTCTCAAAAAAAAAAAAAAAAAAAAAGAGTTTCTTAACAGATTATTTTAGATTTTCTATGTAGACAGTCATGTCTCCTATAAATAGAAGCAATTTTATTTGTTGCTTTCCAATCTGTAGGACATTTCTTCTTTTTTTTTTTTTCCACATTATGGCACTAGCTAGGACTGTAAATATGATATTCAACAGAAGGAGTGAATGCAGACATCCTTGCCTCATTATTGATCTTAGGGAAAAGACTTCAGTCTTTTATTAGTAAATATAGAATATGGTATACATGGTTTTGGGGGTTTTTTTTGTAGCTGCCCATTATCAGGGGCAAAACAATCATTCTTTCACCATTTAGTATGATGTAGGATGTAGAGATTTTTCAGATGTTCTTGATTAGGCTAATAACATTTGTATTCATAGTTTGCTAAAGGTTCATATCAATGGCTGTTGAATTTTGTAAAATGCTTTCCTTTTTATATCTATATCATCATATAGTATTTTTTGTGTTGATAATGTGAACTACATTAATTGATATTTTACTATTTAATTAGTCTTAAACTACTGGGAAAATACCACTTGGTCACGATACATTATCTTTTTAACAGGTTTCACATTTGCGAGATATACTATTGGTAATATTTTGTTGAAAATTTTTGTGTCCATATTCATGAATGGTATGTTTCTATAGTTTTTATTTCTTGTAATTTCTATGTCTGGTTTTGGTATCGGTAATGCTGATCTCACAAAATGAGTTAAGAAGTGTTTCCTTTTCTTCTATTTCCTGGAAAAAGATTATATAAAATAGATATTTTTTGTTCTTTGAATGTTTGGCAGAATTTGCCAGCCAAATTCTCAGGGGATGGAGTTTTCTTGTGGGAAGGTTTGTAAGTACAAATTTAATTTCTTTAATGAATATGTGATCATTCATTTTTATCTATCTCTTCTTGAGTCAATTTTGGTGTTTTCTGTCATTCAAAGAATTATCCTATTTTACCTACCTTTTTATATTTATGTGCATAGATTAATTTGTAGTGTTCTTTTTGATCTTTTGGGTGTTGTATTTTTAAAAATATTCTATTTTATCTTATTATTGAGTTTTTCACTACAAGTCGTGTGTGTGTGTGTGTGTGTGTGTGTGCATACATTATATGCATGTGTGCCCTAGGGATTGCAAACACCAATGAAACCATTAATGAGTCTTCTTAGAGTTAATATTTTGCCATTTCAGGCAAAGTTTAGAAATCTTCTCTTCAACCTTTTTCTTTTATGTTATTATATAATAATTGATGTATGTTTTAATCTAAATAAACTGATAAGCCACCCCAGAAAATGCTATAATTTCTGTTTCTGATAGCTACATATATTAAAAGAACTTAAGAGGAGAAAAGTAATTTTTAAAAATATTTACTCAGATATATACCCACTTACGTTGCTCTGCCTTCATTATTGAACTTCCTAATATTTGCCTGGTATCATTTTCCTTGAACTGGAAAAACTTCTTCTATAATTTATTTTAGAGCAAGTCTACTGGCAACAAACTTCTTAATTTTCTTTCATTTGAGAATATATTTATTGTGCTCTCATCCCTGAAGGATATTTTCATAAAACTGAGGGTTGGCAGTTATTTTCTTTCAGCACTTTGAGGATGTTGTTCTACAGTCTTTTGGCCTTCCTAGTTTTTGATGAGAAATCCATGTTCATTCAAATTGTTATTTCCCATATATAGTGTGTCTTTTTTTATGGGTCATTTTATGGCTTTTCTTAATCTTTGGTTTTCAGCAATTTTCTTCTTCCACGACTGGGTTTCCTTTGAGTCTCCCAGTGTGTAGCTTGCCAAACTACTCAAATCTATCTGATTTATGCCTTTCTTCAAATTTGGGAAGTTTTCAGTGTTATTTCTCCAGGTATTTTTCCCTTGCTAATTGTTTCTTCTCTTCCTCTGCGATACCAATGATATGAATATTAGACCATTTAATATTGTCTCACAAGTTCCTAAGGCCCTATTAATTTATTTTCAACCTCTATTTCTCTGTTGTTCAGGTTGGATAATCCCTTTCTTATCCACTCTTCCCCCTCTCACCTCCATTCTGCTATTGAGCCCATCCACTTATATTTTTGTTTCTGATATTATAATTTTGGGTTCTAAAGTTTTTATGTGGTTTATTTTTATAGTTTCTATTTCTCAGCTGAAAGCTTCTATGTTTGCATTCATTTTAAGAGTTTTCACCTTTACCTCACACAGTGGAGTTATAATGGCTGTTTTATTGTGTTCTTCTGATAATTTCAATATCCGAGTCATCTCAGGGCTGTTATCTCTTGATTGTCTTTTCCCTTGATAATTGGGCACATTTTCCTAGATTTTGATATTTTGAGAAGTTTTAGATTGTTTCCTAAACATTTTGGATATTACGTCATGAAACACTGAGTTCTGTTAAAATTCTCCGGTGAAAGTTGATTGTTCTGTTTTAAAAGACAATTAGGAAAAACTTACTTATTGGGTACAGTGAACACTATTCTGGTGACAGGCACATCAAAAGCCCTGACTTAAGCATTATACAAGGTATCCATGTAACTAAAACATTTGTACCCCTTAATATTTGGGGGAAAAAAAAGACAATTAGAGTTTCTCTGGTTGTAAGACAAGATGGAAGAGACAAACTTTTCCCTAGTGCTTTCATCAAGTACAGCTAAAAATCCTGAACATTATACATGAAGCAAACATAGAAGACTTTGAAAAGTAGAGAGAAGACAGACAGGCTATGGACCTATGTCTTGAAGAAAACCTTGCAGAGTTCCCTGTGTTGTGTTGTTCTTGTTGCCGTTGATGCATATGCCCTGGACTGGGTGCTGAAGAAGGAGGCAATCTGGAAATATCAATGGGCATAGACAAAATAATTCCCAAAGAAAACTTATTCTCTCTAGCTAAAGGACCAGGAAAGTGGCAGTCTAGAATGAAACATTTTAGATACTAACCACCCTAATGCAATCACTACGATGCAGCATAAACAATGACTACATCCCCTTCAACACATGTTGCATGAGGAAGCTAGACTTTCACCCTCATCTGGCTGTAATGAACCCCTTTCCTCCCCTGTAGTGGCAGTAGAGAACACATGGGGAACTTGGGCTTCCGTCCTCACTTGGGCGTAACGAGAAGGTTCCTTCTCTCTCCTCTCCCTCACTGATCTGTGTCAGAAAAGGACTGCTAAACCAGCATATTTAAATAAGATTTAGAGTCTCGTAACAGTGCTCAAAATGTGCAGAATATAATAAAAAATCACTCATCGTAAGAGTCAGGAAAATCTTAACTTGAATGAGAAAAGACAATTAACCAGTGCCAATGCTGAGATGATAGAGAGGTTAGTATTACCAATATCTGACAGGAAATTTAAAACATCCATCATAAAAAAAAAAAAAACTTCAGTAAGCAATTTCAAATATACTTGAAACAAATGGAAAAAAATACAAAGTCTTAGCAAAGAAATAGAAGATATAAAGAAGGACCTATTTTTCTGGTCCTTTGGCAAGAGAAAGAGGGGTATCTTTTGAAGTTCTTGTTCCCTGTGCCTGCCGTGCAGTGGTCACCCTTGGGTCACAGGAGGGTGACAAAGGAGGGGAAAAATGAGAAAACTCACTGCTATCCTGGTCATTCTTCAAGTTTGGTTTCTCTTCCCACTCTGCCTCCTATTGTTTAATTTTTAGGGCTCTTGGGTGGTTGCTTTTTGTACCTTGCCCAGAGTTCTTATGAGGCTACCATAGACTCACTCTTTCTTGGCTGGCATGGAAATAGGACAACATTCTGAAGCCAGGATGGTTGCCTACCCACCCTAGGTTTGAAGTAGTAAAAGATCTTTGGAAGATTTACCAGGGACAAATATTATCAATGGAATTTGGATGATAAAGCTTTGACTGTTGTAGAACTGACCAAACACATTAAAAAGGAGAGACAAAACGAGAGCGAAAGAGCCAGAAATACTGGTTACAACAAAAGCGCTTTAGTGAAAATTGCGTCACTAATGGGGCTAGGGGAGAAGAGTCAGACCCCCACGAAGCTGAAGCAAGTATTTAGAAAAGAAAGGAAAATGTGTCAACTTTGCACCTTGCCAGGTTGCACATTATTGCTAGCTGGGAGGGATAAAAATTACTTCTGCAGAGGCAACCACCCTGCCTAATTTGTCCTGTTTATCCCAGCTTGGATGAATTTAAATGCAGTGATGCTGATGGGAAGTGGGAGAAGGATGTGTCTACCCATTGAGGTGGTGAAAGAAAAGATGATTGACTTGAATTCCACTGGGCAATCCAAGGCTGTATGCTATGTCTAAATTGCATAGCCTTGGGGTGATGGGACTATCGGATACTGGTGAACAACATACTAAGATACTTGCTATATAATGGGGGGAAAATATCAGAGACCAAAAATAAGCCTTTAGGGATATTTTATTATTGTGATGTTAAGTACTAGGGTTATGGTGAAACCACTGTTTTGAAAGTGAAAAATAAGCAAAACAAAAATGAAAACCCAAATCTGCAAAACCTGCAGTGTCTTGACTTGTACCTGAGTGCATAGTTGGAATAAATGTAATTGTGAATGGAGGGCTTTGCCATTGCTGGTGGTTCTACCCTTTGCCTGATTTTAATTGGTAACGTTAATTAGGAATTTTTAGAATTGCTCAAACTTTCCTCCATAATGAATATTAAGCAGTACCAAATCCCAGGAGGATAACAAGAAATTTCAGGTTTAATTTAAATATATTATAAAATTGGTGGGAATGTAGATTGGTACAGCCATTATGGAAAAAAGTGTGGAGGTTCCTAAGGAAATTAAAAATAGAACTACCATATGACCCAGCAATCGCTCTTCTGGGCATATACCCAAAGGAAATGAAATCACCACTTCATCTGCACTCCCGTGTTCACTGCAGCATTATTCACAATAGCCAAGATATGGAAACAGTACTCAGGATACCATTTTAATTCCTCCAAATTTGATGCAATATATTCTTAAGGGTGCAGTGAGCTGGGCAGTGATTTTATGTCGTATGGCTACTGAGGCCTGACCATAAAGGGCTACCTCACTGCCCAGTAGTAGAAGTAGTCCCATCATTCTTAACCTTTTTAACACAACTCTTCTTTCCTGGAGAGGGGCAAAAGAGAAAACTCTGGCAAGGTTATGTCTGCTGCCTGCCCTGTGGTTGGGCAGAGACTCCCACCCAGGGAGGCTGAAACTAGGTAATAAACAAAAACAAGCGAAAATCGTGGGAGATGGGAAGGAAGTATATAACTGGCCACAATGCCAGGAAATGGAAACATCATTATTTTCTTGAGACAACATCTTCAGAGCAAGAGAATAATGCTTTTAGCCATCTCAAATGTGGTATTGAATCTTGGCCAATGCTAGGCAAAGCCCCTAGGTTTGTTTTCCCCTGAGAAGGAGAACTGGAATGGATCCATACTATAAGATTTACCCAAAGAATGTACTTGGGAAATTTACAGAAAAGATACTAATCTGCATCCCTTGATGACTCTCTTGAATATGAGCAGGTTGCAGTTGCCATTTGGGTTGTGTTTATGTTGGTTGCGTTTATCATATTGATACTTTTATAGTTTTTAGAGGAAACCTATTTTTGAACTGGAGGATACATTGTGAATTTGGCCTCTGTAGCTGATACTATGCATTGCTAAGAATCGAGATGACAGCCTGTTCAAGCAACCATGTATGATGAGAAATGTCTTGCTGCATTGCTGCCTGCCTTACATATCAGGGTCTACTTTGCTCATTTGACAGTACCAGATGCGAATGCAGATAGCGTGCTATTCGAACTCATCTTGCTGGGGCTGTGCCCCAGATGATGACTATTGGCTTGATATGCTTATTATACATCAATGATAATTCATCCCTGACACTTCAAAAAGGACAATTACGGGAAATTTCATGGCTTACTCAAAATGAACTGCACCTTGGAGGCTCAACTAACACAATTCTTGAATTTCCCTCAAACCAAAACTACACAGTGGTAACATTTGTTGTGCCTTAGCCAGTGTTGGCTGGAAGCTCCCCATTGTGATGGGAAAGACCTGCCCAGCCAGATAAGGACATCCAGAGGGACTACTGTGGGCTTGGCAGTTGGTCCGGAAAGAAAATAAAAACAATATGCAAACGAATGTTGCCAATTACTAAGCTGATGGATAATCAGTCTTGCTAAGATCTCTGGGTTTAAGCATGTTGCTTACAGTAGAATCTGATGTAGTTACAGGGCAGTGCCCCAGTAAAAGAGAGGATCAAGCTGGAAGGATACATTTGTGAGAAAACTAGGGTCAGCCCCAAACTCTGGCAAAGCTATCACTGGTAGGTGTGTTCTCTGTATCAGTTCCATCACACTCCAGTATCACAAGTTATTAATAAAAAGATATTTATATTCTCTGTGGTACAAATTGGTTGGGTTTTGGCAAATTAAGTATCATTTCTTACCATTCAGAATAGCAGGCCCTCACTCCAAACCTTCTGAATCAGAATCTGCATTTTAACAAGATCCCCAGGGGACTTGCATGTATGTTAAAGTTTGAAAAACACTAGAATAGGCTTTATCTACCTTTCTCATGATACGAGATTGCCTCCCTTTCTGTCTGTAGAGCTGAAGGAATAATCAGGAACTTTACCTAGCTTTGATATTTTCACATGTATTATGTTGCACAAAAGAGATTTGTCAAAATCCAAGTATTTATTCAAAACCATCAGGTTAAGTTTTGATTGATCCATTTGCACCCCGACGTGTCTATCTGTAGTGGCTGGGCAGTAGTTCTAGTAAGGACAGTGGAAGCTCAGCTGAATCCACACACTGGCCCCTCCGACCACACCTCTTCCATTCCATTTTCATTGACGACTACAGAAATTTTTTCTTTGTTTCTCATTGTTACTATATTTACCACTCTGATTCTACCTCTAGGAGGTATGTATATAGGTATAATCACAGAATTCTATAACTTGAGAAACCTTAAATATTATCAAGCATAATTCTCTAATTTTAGAAGAGCAAAACACGTGGGCCCAGAAAGATTAGGGGACTTTGTAATCCATTTGGTATAGTGTATATGTTGACATTTAGAAAAAAAAAGAATATATTATGCCAGAGGGAGCTCACATTTAGTCTCTACTGGGTCTCATAAAATAGATTACCTTACAAAGTACACCAAGAACTTATTTGAATATGGCTCCCATGATAAAACCACCCACCCTGGGCCACTGCTATGGCTTGAATACTTGTGCCCTCTAAAATTCATGTTGAAATTTAATCTCCAGTTTGGCAGTATTGAGAGATGGGGCCTTGAAGAGGGGTCATAAGGAATCTGCCCTCATGAATGGATTAATGGGTTGTCGTGGGAGTGGAACTGGTGACGTTATGACGTTATGAGGAAGGAGGACCCAAGAGCTAGCATGTTAGCATGCTAGCATGTTGGCATGTTAGCATGTGAGCACACTCAGCCCCCTTGCCATGAAGAGAGTCCCCACCAGCAATAAGGCCCTCACCAGATGTGGTACCTAGACCTTGACCTTCTTAGACTTCAAAATTTTAAGAAAGAAATTCATTTTCTTTATAAATTACCCAGTTTCAATTATTTTGTTATAAGGAACAGAAAACGGACTAAGACAGCCACTGAAACAGGATTCAGTACAGATTTGCTTCTGGATATTTTTTCTGAGAGGAGAAAAGATATTTGGGTAGGGAGAAGGAGGGAATTTCTTTGTGTTAGACTGTAAACTTGGGCATACAGACTTGTCTCATAATTTTTTTTCATGTTCCATGGGTACTTTGTATAACATAAAACGTCTGATGTATGATATGCTAGCAGGAATTATGTAAGCATAGTTGCCGAACACAGCCTTAGCTCCACTAACACACAAAAGGCTGGCTGGTGCTAGAGAGGACAGAGACTATATGCGATGTGTGAACTGGGACGGTCTGTCTTGTTTATAGTGGTATCTTTTGTCTACCATAGTGGCTTGGCTTGAAAAGGTGGCCTTTCATTTGTATTTTATTGGTGCCTACTCTGAAGTAGTTTAAAATATAACTGAGAAGCTAAATCATGTAAATCTACTACGTTCATAAGAAAACAAAATGAAAATTCAAACCATGTTGCAATAGTTTTTGATGCACTGCTGGAAAAGGTTTATAGATACTGGCATAAAATCACAAGGGGAGAGATGAACGGGACCTGGAATGCTGTCGGGGAAAATAAACATTCGTGAAAAGGCTGAGATTTTGAATACAGGTGAAATATGGATAGGCAGAGAAAGTGGAACAGAATTTCAAATGAAGATAGCCAAGCATGGGTGGCGCATGCCTGTAGTCCCAGCTACTCGGGAGGCTGAGGCAGGAGAATTGCTAGAGCCCAGGAGCTTGAGGTTGCAGGAAGCTATGATGACACCACTGCACTCTAGCCAGAGTGAGACCCTGTCTCTAAAAAAAAATAGAGAAAGCGAGAGAGAATTTCAAATAAAGAAGCTTACATGAATGAAGCAATCACAGGAAAGCTGGGACACAGGACACACTATAGAATGACTTGGATGGAGGCAATTGTGTGTATAAGGATGTGAGGCTGAGAATAAGGGTTGCTGAGATTGTGGTGCATCCTGCCTTCTGGGTTATGGATTTTAGACATATATGTAGGCAACTGGGAGCCCTTGTTTAAGTGCAGGATGGTGCAATTAAATGTGTCTTAGAAAGATAAATATGTCAGTGGTACAAAAGAGGGATGAGTTAAAGAACTGTAGGCAAAGAGAATGTTAGGAGATAAAAGGAAATTAGCATCAGAACTGGGATGGTAGCAAATGGACCACAAAGGAAAGATTGTATTCTAAAGACAAAAGAAAGGAAGAACTGGCAGAACTTAATACTGAGTAGTTGGGAGGAATTCACCAATGCTTCATTCTTTCTGCCCATGACCTGGGACCTAGGATTTTCTTAAAGTTAAGACAAATATTTACCATATATAAAGTTAATCAATAATATATTCTTTTCAGTGTAAAGAGGTTAACACATTTTTATTAAATAATCTTTGAATATACATGGGAAGATTAATACCCTAAGCTCCTTCAGTTCTGTTGCTCAGGGTTACTTAATAAGGAAATCGCCCATTTAAAAAAAGTTTTTCTCAAGATATTTCTAGGCAGACCTTGAAAAAGAATAACATGATGTAAGTTGTTTGATCTCTACATGCCTCGAATTGCTCCTTTGAAAAATAGGGATAACAATAAGTAGTACATCCTAGGGCTGGTGTGAGGATTAAAGGAGTCAATACATGTTAAGTGTCAAACCTGGTGTCTGAGTAAGTATTAGCTCCCCTCCTCCTTCTCCTCCTTATTTTTTTTTGAGACATAGTCTCCCTCTCTTACCCTGGGTAGAGTGCAGTGGTGTCATCGTAGCTCACTGCAACCTCCAACTCCTGGGCTCAAGCGATCTTCTTGCCTCAGCCTCCCAAGTAGCTGGGACTACAGGCGCATGCCATGATGCCTGGATAATTTTTCTATTTTTTAGTAGAGATGAGGTCTTGAACTCCTGAGCTCAAGCAATCCTCCTGCCTTACTTAGCCTCCCAGAGTGCTAGGATTACAGGTGTGAGCCACTGCGCCCGGCCGAGATCTTTTGTTTGAAATAAAAAAAAAAAGAAGAAAATAGAAAGTAAACCAGACTTCTGGGTTTTCATTCCACCTCTTGGGCCAACCTTTTCTAACTCTTTTACACACTTCTTTTCTTCTCTCCTGCCACCTGCATGTTGAGTATTCATAGCTCAGTCTTAGGCACTCCTCTGCTCTCTGTGTTTTCCTCCACTAAACAGTTTCATCTGTCATCATCCACAGGCTCCTGATTTCCACATATATATCATGTCCAAACCTCTCCTCTCAGTGCCACGTACAAATACCTCCCTGCCTAGAAGATATTTCTACTTCGATGTCTCAAAGGTACCTCAAATCCACATGTCCAAAACCAAACTCAAGTCCTCAGACCCAACTTGCTCCTCTTCTCATCTTTGCTGTCTTTAAGATGTTTTTAAAAGATGCTCATCTTTTATTATTTAGCCAGAAACCTATGAGTTACTCTCAACAGCCACCTCTGCCTCATGTTTCTTTCCAAATTCATCTTCAACTCTCATCAGTTTTATCTTCTAAATGTTTCTCTAATCTACCCTCTTTTCATCTGTACTGCAAGCATCCCAGACTCTTAATGATCTCCCTGGACATCCTTTGGCTCTTCTCCTGCTTGTCTTTTTTCTTTTTAAAAGTTATATTTTTTTGGCCGGGCGCGGTGGCTCACGCCTGTAATCCTAGCACTCTGGGAGGCCGAGGCGGGTGGATCGCTCGAGGTCAGGAGTTCGAAACCAGCCAGGGCAAGGGCGAGACCCCGTCTCTACTAAAAATAGAAAAGAAATTATCTGGCCAACTAAAATATATATAGAAAAAATTAGCTGGGCATGGTGGCGCATGCCTGTAGTCCCAGCTACTCAGGAGGCTGAGGCAGTGGGATCGCTTAAGCCCAGGAGTTTGAGGTTGCTGTGAGCTAGGCTGATGTCATGGCACTCACTCTAGCCCAGGCAACAGAGCAACACTCTGTCTCAAAAAAAAAAATTAAAATAAATAAATAAAAAATAAATAAATAAAAGTTATTTTTTTTATTTAACAAAATGAATAATAACACATATTTTTAAAAGTCAGGTATTACTACCAGTACTACTAGGCTTGGGATAATAAACAAATAGATAAACACACAAGTAAACAAATAAATAGTACTACTGGCTCCCTCCCTAATTCACTACTCCACAGAGGCACTTTCATCTCTTTTTGTTGTTTCTTTAGGCAGTTACTTCATTAATTCTAAATGTTCTTATGTTGCCTTTTCTTGATTTTTTTAAAAAATGTTATCTATTGTATTCTTCCTAAGGAAGATGAGGATTTTGTTGTCTTATATCCCCTTATTTGTTGAGTACGTATATGCTCAAGCCTGAGTTGGTACCTGGAGGAACATGAAGAAAATATGAAATATTGTTATTGCTCTTCTCCTAGGCATTAGGCATGCCACGTGGAGTCCTAATTTCATCAAAAGCACAGGCTTTTCATTTGATATATGAGACCAAATACTCTCCCTGCATAGTTGGCAAGACAAGGTTACATATGAAAAATGCTAGCAACACAACACAACACGTCTAAGTGTTTAATCATCTGTCAGGGCCAGCAAATACTACGGCATTCAGACCAGGAGGGCAAAGGGAATAGGAGCAGAAACCACAAATATTTATTGAGTTCCTGCCCCATGAAGCCTGTGTTTTAGGTGGTCTGGGAACACATTATCGAGTGAGAAATTTCTAACAATGTGGCTTGGTCTTGAATGATGCATTGGATTTGTACAGAGAAAGAAAAAAAAAATGCATCCCATGCACATAAAATGCAGATGGCAACACAGTGACAGAAATGATCCCTGTGTGACTAAGAAGGGTGAGGGGAATGGCCTGATTAGATTTGGTGTTCATGCTAAAGAAAATCAGGGAATAAGGTTGGGTTGTGGGGTGGAGCAAGAGTCCACAAAAGTAGAATTCTTAGCTTGCAGAAGAAAGGAAAATAGCACATTGCATCACAGAAGTCTTTTGCTATAAGGCATGACGTTAATGCATTTTTATGATATTAAATGGGGAAACATTTACACAACCCCTTCATAACTGCAATATGCCTTATTTTCATTAGTTTATTTATTTGTTATTTATTCTGCAAGTATCCCTTGGGCTTGTGGAAGAAAAGAGAAATTGGGATGGTTTGTGTTTTATTTAAATTATAAAAATAAAGGTGGAAGATGATTTATCCATAGCCCTGGCAACTATAGGAAAAGCCCCTCCTTCCTTCCTCCTTTCTAGAACAGAAGAGGGTTGGCTGGTTCCTTTGCAGGACTTAAGGTGATCTTCATTTTAAAGAATCTGCATTAAGCTCCACTGTGGCAAGATGTAACTTTGGGATTTCAGGGATTCCCGTCTCTCCCAATTTACCCAAGTAGGAGAGATGTTTCTGGGGCAAGCCTGCCAGTGGAGGGCAGTAGGTTATTCAACTAAAAGTGCACAGTAGCGTTGCGAGAATGACACAACGGTAGTTATCTGGGATACTACTTCGTTTTTGGTAAATAACTTTGCAACAACTTGTCAAGCTTCATCTCTTATTGGAGAAAGATGTTAGAAAAAGATACCAGGCCACCTAGCAGTCAGTGTAGGCTATTCTGGGCACGACAGCCTGGACAGTTGAGTAAATGGATTATGGCCTTTAGATTCTGGTTTCGTGAAGACTAAGCTGACCAGGTTAGTAGGCTGCCGGCTTTCCTCTTTGTCCTTGCACACTTTATGCTTGACGAGATGCTTAAGCAAATGGAATGGGCCACCGCTAGGAGGTACCCGAGCTATGCGTCGGCAGCCCAGGCGAGCAGAAATGGCTAACAGTGGCTCCCTGGGCTCGGCGGGTCCAGGCGGGTGGCGCTTTTCCAAGGTCAGGGTTGCGATAAGCTTATCAGTGGAGCGAGAAGGACTATCAGGAACTAACGGTCTTTTAATCTAAACCGCGGAGGAGGAGAGCGCGCCTCTAAAGCGTTGCCACATCCTGAGGTCTGCGTGCTTGGGCACCAGCTGCCTGCACATCTGGATGCAGCAGTGCCTTTCCCCGCAGGGCGGAGGCGACGCGGAGGACCCGGTGTGCACGCACCTCCTCGTGCGCGCGCTCGCTTGCGCCCGTGAGCGTGTGTGTGTCTGTGTGTGCGCGCGCGCGCGCGACAGTCGGCTGGAGCCGCGGCTCCGGCACCGGCTAATGGGGATGGGGAGGAGGGGGGGCCCAGGAAGGAATAAATCTCCGCCGGCGTCCTCGCTCCTCGCTGCGGTTTAGCAACCACCCAGTTTAGGAAATACGAGGGTGACGGGGGCAGGGTGACAGCCAGGGCACGCCGGCTGCGTGTCGGAGGGTCGCAATATCAGCCAGTCTCCGCCACACTCTGTGATTTATGTATTTCCATCTCGGGGCGGGGGCTGTTATTCCGTATTGTCTGCCTCGATCTCCGGAGAACAAGGGCAGGAGAGCGGGGTGCGCGCTCCGGGCGAGCGCCGCGGCTCCGCACGGGTCGGAGGAGGCAATTTTGCGGGTGGGGGCGGGAGGGGAGACCTTGATTTCCGCCAATCCCCGCGCGCGTGTCTGCGAAGTCCGGGGCGCAGCGGAAGGCTGCGGCGCGCCGCGGGATGAACTGATGAGAGCGAGTTCTTTTCTTCTCCGGGCGGGGCGGGGAGAGGGGGTCCCGGCGGGCGAGGCGGGAGGGCGCGGGGCAGGATAGCGGTCCCGGGCCGCCGTGGAAATTTCCAAGGACTCGGTGCGGCGCGGAGAGCGCGCCTGGGGGGGGGGGGTGCCTGGCGGCGCGGCGGCGCGGGAGGGGGCGAAGGGCGACGGAGAGTCGCTCGGAAGGGGCCGCCGCGGGCCAAGTGTCTGGGCGGGGGCCCAGCCTTTTACCGGACCCTCGCCGACGGCGACCGTGATGCTGCAGAACCGGCGGGAGCGCCCCGCCACTGCCGCGCTCTGCCCCTTCGGCGACCCCGGCGCCCGCCTCCTGCAGGGGGAGCGACCGTGGCCATAGCTCATGACTCGCGTCCCGGCCACGTCCCCTAGAGAGAAATCCTTCAAAAAGTTGCATTTTCAAACATCCTTGCGCTGACCTTTGGGGCCGTGGGGGCCGAAGAAGCGTGCGTGCGTGCGCAAGCAAGAAAGCCAGAGGTGTCTTGTGCATGGGGGGCTGGCGCTGGGGGCACCTCCCGCGGCCACTTCGCCTAGCTTTGTGCTGAGGCTCCGGCCCCCGCCCCCGGGACGCCGGGACTGTGATGACCCCCTGCGGGCGGGCGCGGCGACACACAGCCAGGGGGGCCATGGCCGTTCTGGCGTGGAAGTTCCCGCGGACCCGACTGCCCGTGGGTGCCAGTGCCCTCTGTGTCGTGGTCCTGTGTTGGCTCTACGTTTTCCCCGTCTACCGGCTGCCCAACGAGAAGGAGATCGTGCAGGGGGTGCTGCAACAGGGCACCGCGTGGAGGAGGAACCAGACAGCGGCCGGATTGTTCAGGTACTCCTGCCCTCGCGGCTCCTCCGCCCTGGTGTCCTTTCCTCCCGGTGAGCCCAGGACGGGGTCACCGGCGAGGACCGCCTCGCACCGTCTCGCAGAGGCATCCCTTTCATCTAGTCTTTCTCGTCCTGTCCCCCCCCCCCCCGCCCTTTTGTGCCATTCCCAACCCGGAGACTTTAGTCAGGGTCCCTTCCCATCCCTTACCCCAAGAGATGTGCAGACACCTGCTTTGCACACGGAGAGATTGTACACTTTTCTTCCCAACCCTGTGTTGTATTTAACAATTTGTTGATGATCAACGGGAAGGAGAACCCAGGATAACTTTAGTGGCTTGCACTGAATGAGAATTTATTTCTTGGGCTCTGCAGACATCTGAAGCTATGGAGAACCAGAAGCAGGAAAGAACCGTCTTTCCTAGGTTAGACGAGCAGTTGCTAACATAAGTCACCAGGGTGGGAGTGATGGGCAAGTCTCGGGCAGTGAAAACACGAACGGATCCTGCAGCTTTGTGCAGTGTGCCCACCGCAAACACAGAGCTCTCTTACTGACTGTGCAATTTTACGTTGAAATATCAACAACTTCCTAATATAATCTCTTCATTTTATGCACCACAAACTGATTCTTTAGAAGGGTGAGTTACTTGCCCAAGGTCATTACCTTTGACGTGTGGGTGCTGGAATTTTCATCACTTAAAGCTCCAAAGCTCCCAGTTCTTTTTCTTGGTATAGGCTATGGATGCCTCTGGAAGATGGGAGATGTACTTTAGGCAGGGATTTGGAATCAGAAAACAAACAGAAAACCAAAGCCAGGTTGGAAAGCAGAACTCTGAGAATCACTCAGAGGTTGTAGTTTCCCTACCTTTCTGGGAATTTTAGATTAAATGTCTAAAAATAAGTTCCTGGCAGCAGGGGGTTGTGCAGTGAAGATTGGAGGGAAGGCAGAGGTGCTTCCTTCCTCTCAGTCTCTCCAGGCGTGTTGAGGGTATACCCGTGCTTCCACCGCTGTGAGATGCCCCTTTCACCTTTAGTCTCTGGGGCTGAAGATGCTGCGGTTGGCTCTTCCTGTGATTGTGTGGTCTGGGCGGGGAATGTTTTCCTCTGCTCTGCAGAGGATTTTTCTCATCAGGGTATGGGCAGGTGAGTTCCAACTTCCATGTTTCTCACAGCAGTCATTTACAAATGTTCAGAAACATCTGTACATTTTAAAAAACTTTTTAAAACATAGGGTTTCCCTCCCCTTCTCAGGCCTGCTCCCGGAAAGGTCAAAAAGATAATATAGCTCATTCTTTCAGATGAAGGTAGCTGAATTCTCCCTGGGAGGGAATGCTTTTCCTCTCTCTTTTTAGAACTCCACTATCATTATGTTTAAAAATAACCCCACTCCTCTTAGAAGTGTATAAGGGTTAATTTTCCCTTTGCTTCACAGTATTGATTGTTGGACTCAAAATCAGGCAAAAGGCATAGCATCCAGCAATTCTTTTCTCTAAAGACAGAAAGCACTTTCATTTCAAGTAATACAAGGAAATAAGTTAAGAACTTTCCATTGGTTTGCAATGAAAGAGTCCATTTTTTTTATATAAGAGGGGGAATAATGATGCTCTGTTAGAGAATAGATTTCCTTTTAGAGGACACATCAAGTGGAAAATGCTTCATATGCTGAGAAATGCAGGCTGATAGTTTCTGAGACACATTTGCTCCTTGCTGTCTGTAGCCTGGAGTAATCTTCAGTGTGTTTGGCTGTCATTTGGTCTGGTCTCTATGTGCAGAGAATTACTTATGAAAATCCATACACTATAAAAACTGCCCAAGCACACATCTTTCAAAGTTAATGTGTGTGAAACTGTTTTAAGGGGCATCATTGCTCATTGAAAACAGTTTGAACTTCAGACTAGAATTCTGAATTTGTACATTGACTGTGCCATGAGTAGATAAACAGCATATTATCTTTGGCAAATTATTCTAGCTCTTTGAGTCTTAGCTTCCTTATTTATAAAATGAGGATAATAACATTTACCTTGCAGTGTTGTCGTTATAAGGTTTAAATTAAAAAAAAAACTGATGCCAAGTGTCTGGTACATTGTGTACCCAGAAAAATGGTTGTTTTATAATTGCTATAAGTTATAATTTCCTATATATGTTGCAGCTTTAATAAGGACATCTAGCCAGCCCATAAGAATTTGGAATATTCCACCTGCTAAATTTACAGAGAAACATTATTGGTCCCTATTCCCATCCCCACCCACATACACTTAAGCTAATAAACAGGGTCAAGGAAGGTAGGAAAAGTTTCATGGTTTATGTTAACAATTTGTTTTACTCTGCACATTTAATAAGATCCATTTTTTTTAGCACCTGGATTGTTAGTAGGTTGTTAGTATATGGGTAGTAGTGCATGCTTGTTAGATATTAGGTCAGCCAGGAGTCTATTATGTTAAGGAGACACAACTTTGGCAGACAAGTATCTGTGTTTCTCCAGTCTGAAACATCTGCACAAATAAAAATATATGTACAAAAATGTACAGTGTGTACTTATATGTGGAGATATGTGCACATTTATTTATAAACCATGGAATGGTGTCAGATATATGTATAAATATATATGTAGATACATCTATACAAATATTTGCAATCAGCCAATCGACCAGTATTTAATGAGTGACTACTGTGCACAGATACGAGTTAGACCCTTGGAGATAGCAGTGAGTAGGAAGGACAGGTGCCTCCTATAAGAGAGCTTACCTCCTACTAGTGGATGACTGACAAAAACAAACAAACAAATAAATATGATGATTTAAAGTACTGTTAAATGCTGTGAAGACAAAAGAGTCTTTTACTGTATTTATAAGCATCAGAATTTCAGGTTTTGTTTTGCCCTCTGTGCTTCTGTTCACTGTTGTGATTTTCTTCTTCTTCTAGCTCAGCAGTTGTTCTGTACTGACTTCTCCTGGAAAATTGCACAGGAGATGGCAGCAAGAACGTAATAAAGCTGCAAGAGTTTGAACTAAATAGGAAGTTTTCCTGATATTTATTTGGTAATAGAAAGATAAAGAAACCAATTGACCCTGTCATTAAAAGACTGTCTTAACTCTTACTGCTTCTGGCTGAGTAGTATTGTGGGAATTGTCAAACCAAAGCAGTGTTTGTCTTTCCTGCCAGATCCTTACCCATTTCATTTGCTGCTCAAAAATGAAACTCAGCTCAGTATTTTTTTGATTGTTGGCACCTGACATGGTAGCAATAACAATAACAGCAAGAAGCCTAACAAATTTTAGGTGCTTGTTATCTGCTTGACAGTATGCTAACGTGTATTGTCTCATTTAATCCTTACAAGCACCTTGTATAAATGGATATCTTATTGTCCTCAATTATAAAAAAGAATATGCCCTTGTTCCTCATCAACGGACTTGCTATAATCCCATGGGAGAGGCAGATATGTGTATAATTAACTTACTAACTAGAAATAGGGCCATGAAAGAGAGACAGCATAGCAGAGTGAAAAACTTATGGATTTGGGAGTTGTCAGAACATGGTTGGAATTCTAGCTGTATCACTTTGTAGTTGTGTGATCAATGATAAATCCAACTCTCAGAACTTCAGCTTTCCCCTTTGTAAGATGGGTTTTGTAATTATGTCTTACAAGTTTGTAGTGAAAATTACATGACAGCATCCAGAGAGCACCTAGAAGGGTGCTTGCCACATATCTCTGTTTAATACGTGGTCATTATAACAACAGAAACACAAGCAAAGTCCTGGGGAAGTTTGTAGAACATGACACTTAATTCTACTGCGAGGAGGGAGATCAGAAGGTTTCAGAGAGGAGATGGTGTTTCTATGAAGCCTTGAAGGATGGTAAGATGGTCCAGGCAGAGAGAACTGTGAGGCAGAGAGCTTTGGAAGTGCTTGGGGTGTATCCAGTGTGGAAAGGTATTAAGTTGCCCAGTGGAAAGGTAGACTGGAAGGTAAGTGGAAACCAGGTTAGAATCTTTGGATGTATTTAAGGTGTGGCTCATGAGAAGTGGACAGAGATCAAGTACCCAAGGGTACTGGCTATGTGTTAGCTATCAGCAGAGGTGGCATATCACTGTTATCAGTGGATTTGGGGATCTAAAGTAGAGGATAATAAAGCAAAGTGGTTGTTTTGAAAATTCTGTTGACTCACTGGTTGGTAACCATTACTCTAAGCATTAATGTTCTTTCATCTTCCAAATTCTGAGCAATCCACTACTCTAAGCAGTTTTACCTTTCCATGGCTTCTTTTCTTTCACTATTTTCAAATCCATGGATGTTAAAAGCTTCAGATATTTCCATGGGTGTCATGGTGGTGGCAGATGGGCATTAGGGGTAGAGGGGATGAGAAATAGGTGTAGCCATCTGTACAGATGAGATATAAAGTTTTGTAAGTTGGGGATTTGTGGAATTCACTTTTAAAAAGTAGTTTAGGAAAAAGATGGTTTAATAAGTTTTAGTGCTTAAGAAAATAAGGTACAATTACGTTGTGAATTTACAAATATGAACACACCTTATCAGCAATAATCATAATAGAAAAATCAATTATTAACATTTATTCTTAATGTTACCAGGCCCAGTTCTTAGAGCTTACGTATGTTGTCTTATCTTTTGTCCTCAAAGTAACTCTATAAAGTAGGTTTGTGAATGTTCTTTGTTTTACAGATGAGGATGTAGAGGTTCAGAGAGATCTGTGAACAAAATAATGGAGTTGGATTTCCAACCTGGAGCTATTTAATTCTAAATCTCATGCTTGTTCCCTGATAATCTTGGATAAGTGAGGCATTGCTGTATATATTCTCTTACGATCTGGCCCTGAGTACTTCTCCAGTGTCATCTCTCATCACTTTTCCTGTTTATGTTTTAGTAGTATTGGAATCACTGGAGCTCTTGAACTAGGCAAGGCTGTGTTGGTTTTGCTTGAGGCGTTCCCTCTGCCTGGAATGATTATTTGAGGGTCACATCTTCATGCCCTTCACCTGGCCAATTCCTACTCATCTCTTGACAGTGCATTATAGTGGTTAGGAGCAAAGATTCTGAAGTTGGCTGTGCTCAAAACCTGATTCTGTTACTTGCTGTGATCTGTAAAATGTGGCCTGTTAGGACTGTTGTGAAGATTAGATTTGATAGTATGTTGAAAATGATTAGAACTGTTTCAGGCATATATTATGATGAGTGCTCAATCCATGTTAGCTCTCCTTCCTCCTTCCTCCCTCTCTGTTAGAAGCATTTCCTCTCTGCTTTTTTTGTTAATACAAAATACATATTATTGTATTTCTTTCAGTTATCCAAAATATCTACTCGTATGCGTCAATGACTATTACCATAGAAAATGCTGGGACTATGGCAGTGAATGTAACAAAATTCTCGCTTTCTTGGAATTTATAGGTTAATGAGGGAAGACAGAAAATAAGCAGATAAATATACAAATATCTGAGAGTGACAGGTGCATTAATCATGTTGTTTTAAAAGTTCTAGTGTATTTTTCTGCCCAAGCTCCTTGAGTGCAGGGACTGTGTCTCATGCATATTTTCATCTCAGAGCCTAGCGTGGTCCCTAGCACACCAAGTTTTGTTTAGCTATCGTGTGAATGAAAGTTTTAGAAAGGCTTGGAACCAGATATCCAATCAGTCAGTCAGCAAATATTTAATGAAGACCTACTGTGTGTCCAACACTCTGCTTAGCAGTTTGGGGGATCCAAGGAATATGGCGTCCTCTCTCTTCTCAAAGAGCTCTTACTCTCGAGCAGAGTTTCCTAGTCTGAACACACCGACATTCTGGGCTGGGGACTTGCTGTCGTGGAGGGCAGTCCCGTACATTGTAGAATGTTCAGCAGCATCTCTGGCTTCTGGCCCCTGCCCACTAAATAAGACAATCAAATATGTCTCCAGACTTAGCAAAATAAACCCTGGGGTGCAAAAATTGTCCCTGGTTAAGAACCATTGCTTTAGAGAAACAAAATCAACCCACTTGACAGGATTAAAAACCCCGTGAAAATATATGCAATTAAGAACTAAATTTGATAACCACAGTATAAATCCTTTGATTATTTAGGGAAAGGTGGTGTCTCTGCTGGCTCGAGTAGTTGGAGAAGGCTTCCTGTAAGAGGAATGAATGAACGGCACATGATAGATGGGCACATCCTGGTTAGGGAAGGATCAGGAGAGGGGATGCATTTTAGGATATTTACTGTAAGCAACTGTCTCCACTGAAAGCTTATGTTCTCATTAGTGACCCTGTAAGCCCTTGCAATAGGAGTCCGTGCTTTGTGCCCTACACTTTAGGGAGCCACACCCTGCTTTTCCTCTGGTTTTATCCCTTCTCAAGGAATTACCTGCCCAAATGACCCACACCCACTTCTACAGCCTGCCTGCCTGTGTGGGGCCTTTTCTCCAACCTTTCTCCTGAGAGCAGCTTGTCCTGCTGGTGTGGACAATCCTAGTCCCAAGGGATGGCCAAGGGGCAGCTCTTTGAGGGAGGGGGAAGCTGTGAAAGGAACTTGGATATGGGACTATGGGGTCCACATGTGCACATGGGGTGGTCTCTCCCTGTGTCCCCATGTTCTAGTGCCAAGCTTCCTAGAGTTTGAGAAGTCCGCATGTGAATCTGGCATTCCAGGTTGCTGTGCAGGTTTTGTCCAGGGAGGAGGATACAACATATTTCATCTATTTGTTGGTTTATTAGAACTTGTTAGTATTTAGATACATGTGTATTTTTGTCCCCTGCCTTGCAAATGGGGTTGGTTAGAGTGCCTTTGGTTTACACTGAACAATCAGTACTCAACTGAAAAATTGTAGTGGGTTATTTGCAACTTAAGAGTCTATTAGTTTTCATTTGAGAGAGGAGTATTTTATGAAACTAGTTGGATTCATTGAATGATTATATATGTTAATGTAGAGTATGACCAGTTAGTCTTTTGACAACGTTGTGAATCCTCGTGGAAGTGATGCTGTCTGTTTATGTTTAATGTACTCACTCATGATGAAGTTGATAGATTTCTAGTAAAATATAATACTTTTTAGCTTTTCCCTTCTAATCTGGCTCTATCAGGAGCTGTGTGACCTTGGTAAAGTTGCTTAAGCTCTCTGTACCTTTGTTTCGTCATCTGAAAAATATGTGTAATATGCTCATCCACTTCCTAGGTTTGTGGTGATAATTAAGTCAGATAATTAATGTAGAATCCAGAGCCATTCGTACCTGGCTGGGTGAGATGATAGGAAGCTTGTTCCCACCTGGAAAGAGTCTGGACTTTGGGGTCCCAGAGATCAGGATCTGATCCTGGTTCTGTCATTTATTAACTTTGTGACCTTGAACAATTTGCCTGGCCTTTTTGAGCCTTAGCCATGAGTGGCAATTGTTACCTTGAGAGGATTAGGTACTGAATAATTGCTAATTACTAGTCTATAATGAGGAGAGAAACCATGTCTTGGGACACATTCTGTGCCTATTAATTTTACCTTCAGTAAAGGAATATCTGACAATGAAATATGACCTTATGACACATCCTCTCCTTCCAGAGAGTTAGTATTAAGAATGCTGGAATATGGAAGATTTTAAGGAGGACAGCAGAGCCCAGCATTGTATCACCTGACTTCATTCATTCAGCCACATTTGCTCAATGCCTGTTACGTGCCCGTTAGGTGCTGGGGCTACAGTGATGAATCTAAGACATGGTCCCTGATTTTATAAAATTTGTGGTCTAATCAACAGCAGGCTTATCCTTAGCTTTGCTGTTCACATTTCTGTTGCCCATGGTCAAATGCAGTCCAAAAATATTAAATGGAAAATTCCAGAAATAAACAATTAGTAAGTTTTAAATTGCCCGCCATCTGAGTAGCATAATGAAATCTCTCAGCATCCTGCTCCCTCTCTCCCAGGATGTGAATAATCCCTTTGTTCAGCGTCTCTACTCTGTTGAGTTTCCTTATTGCTAGTCGCTTAGTAGCTGGCTGGGTTATCGGATCGACGGTCGTGTTAATGCAGTGCTTGTGTTCAAGGAACCTTTATTTGACTTGACGGTGGTCTCAAAGTGCAAGAGTAGTGATGTTGTCATATTGTTATAAAGGTTCTATTTAATTATTCTTTATTGTTAATCTTTTATTGTGCCTAATTTATAAATTAAACTTTATCTTAGGTATGTATACATAGGGAAAAACTGTATATCTAGGTCTTGGTACTATCCACGGTTTCAGACGTCCACTGGGGGTCTTGAAACATATCCCCCACAGATAAGAGGGACTACTATTCTATGATTTAACTTGAAATTAAAGAAATTGCATAATGCGATGTTCCAGGGGTGACAGTTTGTTGTGGATAATTGTGATGAATTTTGGAGTGATTGGTCTTGTCCCATGTGAACTGTCTTTTAGCTGTGGCATTGCGTGAGAGGGAAGCAGCCAACACCGTACGAGATGTCTCACTCCTTTAATTAGGTGCCAGGAGGAAGCTGAAATGAATTCAGAGCCAAACATTCTCCATTTTTCAGGTCTTGAGTAATGAAGTACGCTACCAGCGATTTCTAGGTGATCGTAATGAGAAAAGGGCACTTTTGAACAATGTGCTTGTTTCCATTATTGATACAGTAAATATATTCAGTACATGAGTTTATGTCCCTAATGTTCATTTTAAAATTTTGTAGTGTTTATTACTCATATTTGTCTGATTTTGGAAATAATATATATTTACTGTAGAAAAAACTGAAAACGTAGTAAAGAGGAGAAAACAAAAACCTGCTCATAATCCCACTGAAACCACCTTTTATATAATTAAGAAAAGGCCGTAAGGTGGAAAATGTGGTAAGGGCCTGAACTCTCCGAAGGTAAAGGCATAGTTAAATTATATATGTGTGTGTGTGTGTTTGTGTGTGTGTGTGTACACAAACACTCACTGCCCCCCAGCCATTTGTCCTTAGCCTGCTTTCCTATAATTGCTTACTACTCAAGAGCCATATAACTGATGGCCGTAAAGATTCTCAGCTTTCTTCATTGCCTCCGTAGATAACATCACCCTTGTGAAACCTAAGGGTGGTCTTTGACATACATTCCAGGCCCTGCATTCCAGTGGCCCAGCTGACCCCCCCAGACCAGTGGCCCACACCAAGGCACCAACTCCTGTGACCTGGGAACTGACTCAGCCTGAGAAGCAATTTCTACTTCCTAACCCTATGAGTTCATCCCCAGCCAGTCAGCAGACCCAATTCCCTGGTCCTTTGCCTGCCAAACTATCTTTAAAAACCCTGGCCCCCAGATTCTCGGAGAGACGGATTTGAGACCTTCCTCCCATTGATTGCCTCACATGGTGCCTGTGATATTAACCTCTTTCTCCTTTGTAAGCCCTGCTGCCTCAATGTATTGGCTTCCTCTCTAACAGCAGGCAGTGAAACTGCTTGGGTGGTAACAGATTTGGGGGCTCATCCAGCATCACCTTTGTGGGCGTTTGCCTGCTGTTTGGTGTCCTCTTGCTGGTGGGGTGGATTCAGAGATGTGTCCTACCAGCTACTCAGTTCTCTTGGACTGAGGGCCATCTCTGACGCCATCCGCACTGGTGGGACATTGTCGATCCATAGTGCTTGGACCTGTTCAGAGTGAAGAAATGGTTTTTGGAACTAGAAGACATCCTTGGTGAGCGTTCTAAGCCCACCCAGCACCCTCTTCCTTCTCCTGATTCTTGGCCCCTCTAGCAGCACTGTGGCTCCTTTGCAGGTCTTGGCTGGCTCTCGTATAGGTTAGGAAGAGTCTTGTCTTGGAGAGAGGTCTCCCCAGCTGGACAGAGAATAGAAGGTGTGTCTGGAAGAATACTCTTGAACTTTTGGGTTGACTTGTTTTGGAAAGCCTTTTGTTTGCTCCGTTAGACATATTTATGTGATTCCCTTTCCTCTCAGAAACAGCATTTTCCTTTGCTGCTCTGTCTTTCTGTGGTGTTCTGTCATGGAGAGGGGCACCAGATAAAATTCCCTCTTGTCTTGCTTTGTGTTCCTGAGAGCTTGTCTTGAGACCACGTGGGAGCACTCCCCTTTGGTCTTCACCATCGAGGGATGCAATTGTTGGGTTGCATTCGATGACCAGCATAAAAATGGTTGGGAACCCAAGATTTTTTTGTTCTGAATGTGGCAAGCTCTGGGGAGTGTTTGTCATAAAAGGTTCCATTCATAAGGGGCTTTTGTCGCTTCAACCATTGTTTTTATCTTAGCCTACTTCTGGGAGAATGAGGGGATCTCTGGGATTACATCTGAAGAGGCTTTTGGATTAATTCTCTTTGGAGTAAGCACATCATTAAAAATCAAAGGACAAAAATGAATCCTTTCAATTAAAAAAATTCCTAAATTTTTTTTGAAAAAATAGATTTCAGAGATCTCTTATTCTCAACAGTTGTCTTATTTATATTTATGAAAAGATCAAACTAAAAGGAAAACATGTAACAATTTCATGGCTAGCCTTAAAAATTCTCTTTCCAAAATGCAAGAGCCAGTATCTGATCTAAAACAATGATAAAAATACTTTGTACACTACCCCTGGGGGCAGGGCGATGAAGGCTGACTTACCTTATAGCCTAATGGTTAAGGTTCTGTGCTTTTTGTCTCAACAGCCTAGGTTTGATTCCCAGGCAGGGAATGAGTCTGCTCTGGTTTTATATTTGTGTGACTTTTGCCATTTATTGATTCTTTTCCCTTCCACATACAACTTTTTTTTTTTTTATTTCAGCTCATCATGGGGGTACATAAGTTCAGGTTATATACATTGTCCCTGTCCCGCCCATCCCCCTGAGTCAGAGCCTCAAGCGTGTCCATTCTCCAGACAGTGTCACATACAACTTTTGATTTTCTGTATTTTGCGGGGAAAGGGGTGGTCATAGGGGGCTTTTAGACACTTATGTATAAATGATCAGCCAAGAAGCTGGGACTCTATAAAATATGGCCAGACAGAAATGTGGGTTACACGTGGTTTATGGCTAGCGAGACTTTCATTTCTTTGAGCTGTTTTTGTGGCTTCTCTGGATCTCATAAAAACTGATTTCTACCTCTTTGGAGACACGTCTTGCTTCCGTGATTGAGTTATAACCTTGGTTAAGGCTTATTGGTTTCCACTTAGAAGGGTATTTTTAGTTAAAAAGTTCAAAAGCAAAAATGTCAGCTGTTTGCCAAAGTCTGCTCCATTTACCTTAACTTACCTCTTTGGTCTTTGGAGGTACCAGAAATTACTTTGTTATTATGAAAATATTTAACCTTGGTATTATTAAATTAAGTTTGGCCTGATGCTCCTTCCTTACACATTTTTTAATTTGGCCTAAAGGTTTCTCTGTACATAGTGAGCTACAGCTCTTCTTGTGCTTAATCACTGATTTTTGGCCAATCAGAGGCGGCCAGCTGTTCAATCTATGTTTAAATAAGGCAAACGCTGAGCTGTGACCAATCCAGCTGTTTTTGTACCTCACATCTGTTTTCTGTATGTCACTTTCCTTTTTCTGTCCATGAATCTTCTTCAACCACGTGGCAGCGCTGGAGTCTCTCTGAACCTGTTCTAGTTCTAAGGGCCGCCCTATCTGCAAGTTGTTCTTTGCTCAATTAAACCCTGTCAAATTTAATTTTTCTAAGGTTTTTCTTTTAACAGATGATGTCAGAAGTGGGTTCCAAAATAGAGCTCCCAGAGACCCCCAGGAGCAAGGTGCCCACTAGGCCCACTGTGTCCACTGCTCTCTTGAAGCAACTGGGGATCGTGGGCAAGTTCTCTCTTGGACCCCGAGGCTCCACAAATTTGTGTTTTGAACCCTACAAGTTTGTTTGAACAAATTTTCGATTCCAACTGGGTTTGAAAGTCACAACCAAAACTGGGCTGGGTCCAGGGATCAGATTGGATCCCATAATTAGCTGGCTTGGATCCAGTTAGAAGCCTCAGATGTCTGGGTCAGACAGAAACTGGCAGTAAATGACAATACTACAGGTGTAACAGAGGGACCAGCCTGAAAAAAAAAAGGGCAAAAAGATTTTCTGTCATTTTAAAACTTCTCCCACTCTTTTGGGAACTGCATTCTGGCCTGCATCCCTGAGGCAGGTTGTCTTTTGTTAAAACTCCCTGGTAGTCCCAGCCCCCAGGGTGGGCAGCTGGCAGAGTTCACAGGCTTTGTCTGTGGCCAAGAGGGGACAGTTAGAACAGTTAACTACAGTAATCGCCTGAAGCTGAGAACCCTCTCTTTAAACGCTCTGTATTTCTGCCTATGTGGAGGAAATTTGGGATTTTGAGACGAGAAGGTATACCATATTTCCTCCTTTGCCGGCAAAGTATTCTCTCTCTTTCCTTCCTCCTCAAACAGTTTGTTCTCATTATTTGGCCTTGGGGACAAGTGGCTGAGCTTTCGGTAACACAGGGGGTGCAAGCTCCAGCTTTCAGGAATTCGCAGATATTTCTGTCTTCTATCTTTCTATTTCTTTGCTGCTTTTTTTTTTTTTTTTTTTTTTGCGTGCTTGGGTAAGTAAAAATCATTACCTAAGTTGATCTTGGAGATGTGAGAACCAAAGCCAAGATTCAAGGTAAAAATGGGATCTTTAATTTTTGAAGAACTGAGTAGTCTACCTTCTGGCTGTGCCTACCTACATATAAGTATTAGGCCCCAGAAGTAGCAAATGTTTACAGGATGGTAAAATCTTACTAAAGGTAAAATTACAATGAAATGTTCCAAATCGACAACTTTATGAAATGCACTTAAAAATGAGGGCCCCCAAATTAGTCTCATCCAGGGATGCCTATTGATGTGCAGAAGCTTATAAAAAGATTTAAAAATCTCTTTACAAAAGGCAAATAAGAAGCTTAAGTGATGAATTAACAAGAAATATTAAACCTGCTCTGAAGGCAAAAAGAAAGGTGTCCTGGATAAAGTGTTTCCAAAAGGTAGGCCCTCCGGTAAAATAGACTTGCTTCTTTTTCAGATGTGTTCATGCTGATTCCAGGCAGAGAAATGCCTTTTTGGTTTTTTTTTAACCCTATTCTTTAGTGGAGTCAGTCTATCCTGAACTCAGTAATTTTAGTTAAGAAGTGGTAGCTGAGTTAAAAGACCACCTTCCTAGAACACACCTTTCTGGCATTGAACTGGCTATTTTGAAACTTTTTTATACAGAAATTTAAATCCGTAAAGGAAATTTTCATTTGTAAGGGTATCTGAAAGGAAGAACTGAGTCACTAGAGTCTCTTACCATTGTTCTAAATGTACATGTTTAAGTTACTTTCCCTGGTCATCTTGTCTTAACTGGGACTGTGCATTCAACCTTTTTTTCCTTTAGTATGAACAAATGATGGTATAATATTTAGGCCTGAAGTCTTAGCTCTGTGCTTTTGAGGTATAAATTTTCTGCCTTGTTTCATGCAGGGGTCATCTCTTTAAAAGGCAAATTGCTGCCTAGCTAACAATTGCTTAGAGCAATAAAATAGGTAATGAAAAGATTGATAATCTGAATGGGAAAAATGTGTTTAAAAGCCAGCAGATTAAAATTGCTTATAAAAGCTGTAAGACCTGCTTCTGTCTGTGTGTCTGTATGTCTGTGTGTCTACTGATGTTATTATGTGTATGTGATAATTTCACTGCCAAAATATATAAAAGGGCTCAACTAATTGGCTTTAAAAAAAGTAAGTGCTCAAATCAAATATTTTATCAGGAAAACTGAAACTAATTCAAATGCCTTTTAGTTCACCTAACTTTAGTAATCTTTGGTGAATAAAACTAGTTTTAAAATTGTTATTGAAGTCTAGATGTTTTAAGGTCATAAAACTGCTGCTTCTATAGTATTTTTAATACTTGCTAGATTTGACTGTGAGCTTATGTGTTTGATTTGTGAGCCTCTGGATTCTGAGGTCTGGATCTGTGGCCACAGTGAGGCCTGGGGACATGTCCTCAGGGCCTAGTCCAGCAGCTATAAGGCACAGTCTAGCCCAATATGGCCCCTGCCTAAGCTTTGCCTTCTGGCTATTCTGGGAGGGATTGGATCCTCCAGGCATCTACTGCAAGCTCTACCCCTGGTCTGTAAATTGAGAACTCAGACAGGCCCTGCCCTTTGTAGCCATCTTGGGTGCCAGGTGGACACCTGAGACCTAAGAGGACTGGGGAAGACATTAATGATGGTACCTGTATTGTAGTTTCAAAATTCTTTTCAGTAATTCGAAATCTTAAAGTCATGTTATGTTAAATTAAAGAGAATAATCATAAAATGTCTGAGTCCTTTATAAGTTAAAATACTAAAACAATAATTATTAAACATAAATTTAAGTTTATATACTTTGACATCTTGTTTTTATATGATATAGAAAGCTAAATATATTTAGACATGCTAATAAAAATTGGGAACTGATAACAGTTCAAAGTTACTTGAACTTCCTAAGTTTCTCTAAGAGCTGGCCTTGTGATTGATATGTGTAATTAGAGCTATAAGAGAAACAATTCTATATGCAAAATATATAAGAAAAATAGGATATATTTTTTGATAAGAAAGAGTTATGGGAAGGCATAGAAATAGTTTTGTTAAAAAAAGGAATTTTGCCTAATTTAAAGGTCTTAGAAATTGATTAAAATTAAATAATTAAATAAATAAATGACAAATAAAACTAAATGGATATAAAAGTTGGAAAAATGATAAAAATTATAAAAGGTTTATAAAAATCTTACCTTATGGCCAAATTGATTAAAATTAGATGGATTAGCTTATAGGTTTTATTAAAATTAGCTTTATCAATAGTAATACACTAATACAAAGGTAAAATTTTGTTTTCTCTTTTGAACAAGATTTTCCTATAGTGTTAATAGAAATAATAAAATATTTTTGTTCACCTTTGGAGTAAACTGCAAGAAAAAAAAGAGAGGAGGGAGAAAGGCAGAAAGATTCAGGTTATCACTTTATTAGCTTGTCTTTATTAGGTCTCATGATTGTTTGGGAAACTGAGTCTCCTATCTATCAAAGAGTAAGGTTTTTGCTTTTTAAAATCTTTGAATTAATCAGTTTGGCTAAATGAATGACTATAATTTTATAGTAACCTGTGGTCCTGTTTTATGACAAGTCTCTTAAGCCTTTGATATTTGACAGACTTTCCAACATCACAATTTTAAATTTAGTCTTGTTGACCTCAGACTAGCCATTTTCAAATATTAGGGCCAGTGAAAGTCTAAGAGAGACAAATTAGGTTTATTTGGTATCTTAAAAGTGTACAGGAAACATTGTCGAATATAAAATGGTGTTTAACTTTCTTATATTTGTATATCTTATATTTGGCTTGTATTTGTATTAATATTATATAAACATGTTAGCAATACATGTTCCAGAATTCTATGAGATTCCTAAAACTCTTGGTGTATGTTAACCATAATAATTATGGTTCTTATGTTAAATTGTTGTATGCCACAAAAATAACCAAATTTCTTTGTCAATTGTCTCTTTAACCATGGCTATTCTAAGACTTTTGTCATTCACAGACAATTATTATTTTACTTTGATTCTTCTCAAAAAGCAGTTTTTAGCTGACTGCAGTCCAAAGTTTGCTTCTTCAAGGAAAGTTATGGAAAGGACTGACAAGTTCTCATGAATACTGGTTTCTGATAACTTTGGAGATTATATACCATTGGACTAAAACAAAACAAACTTCCAGGACTTTAATTAAAAAGCTGATGCACTCATAAGGATTACTAACCCAATCCTTTTGTTCTTAAACAGAGCAAAAATTAATTATAGGAGACTGAACTAATTTTTATGACTTTTTTGTTTAAAACATTGCTGATTCTTTCTGCATCTTGTTTTCCAGAAGTCAAGAAAACTTTTTGTCCTTCCTGTGAACTATTTGTCACTTTCAACAAAGTATGTTTTTATAAGCAAAATTTGAAGTATTTCTTTTTCTCTCTATTTGATTTCTCCAGAATTTGGAAACAATTTGATAATAATCTTAATTTATGGCAGTATAGTTATTTGCATAAGTTCCATAAGAATCTGTTTTCTTTTATAACAGGACACAGTGAATGACACTGGCTATTTTACCAGGACTTTGGCTGGAATAACATATTTTTAGAGATGCCCAGACTGCTTTAAAGAATTAAGGTTGACTTTCTAAGGCCAATAAAAAGCTCTTTGGAAAAACTGACCTGGTGTATCATCTATAACATTTCCTGATCAGTGTTAAGGAACGAATGTCACTTTTCCTGACAGATCCAGGAACCCCAGGTTACTCTAGGACCTCGAGAAAAGAGTTTACCCTATTCATACAGGTATCTAAAGGCATAGATAAATCCTTGGCTTGACTCGAGAGGCTTTCAAGTCTAACCAAAGATTCCTTATGAAAAAGTTTCAGCAAAGCCAATTTGAAAAAAGAAAGGTCTATATGATCAATGATTATTCTTATTGCAGTTTATGCAAATAATCAGGCCAAGTATAATGAGACTGACGTTTATTTTTTTTAATAAATTGATCCTAGTATAATTTGTCTGTAATAATGGGAGACTGGAGAGAGAAAAAATTATGTTTCAGAAAAAATCTATAGTCCACCTGTTATTAGATTCTAGCCTTGTCCACTGTTTTTGAGTTTTCGTTATTTGCTTACTATTTGGATTGAATCCTGGATTCTTTCCTGGCTATAAGTCTCCAGACAATGTTTTCAAATTTTTCTTCCATTTTTCTGACTTACACTCAATGAAATTGCCACTGTTTTTTCCTGAGCCTCTGCAAGCATACCTGGGGACATATAAACTCCAGATGAAAAAAAAAAATCTGTCAGATTGCCACTGCCATCTTCCACTTTAACTGAAGATGCTTTGAGTTTAATATCTAGACACTTCAGCTGGTGCCCTCCAGACTCTAAGGAAACTACTTTATAAACTGTTCCAGACATTAACATTAACCCTTATTATTCTTCCGTTTGAAAGCTTGCCTGCAATGCCAGCTCCTGGAATGGGACACAGCTATTTAACTAAACTGATCTATTCACAGGACTAAGTGACTGACCAAAAAGATATAGGACAATATATTTAAATTTGCTCCAATTTGTTTTTTCCCTCCTACTCCTTAGTCTAACACAAATTTCCCCAAAGATAGCAGCTTGGCTTTTAATATGTGAAACTTTTTCATTTCAAAGTGGGGGCTGAAAGAAATTAAAAATATTTTACCCCAAAATATATTTCTTTGACATATTTTGGGATGGCTGCCACAAAAGTAATGCTGCAAAGCTGTCTTTTGGGTGTGTGTGTGTGTGTGTGTGTGTGTGTGTGTGTGTGTGTGTGTCTCGGGAGGAAGGGGGGGTTGTGGAATTTACATCTGTAGAGAATCTCAGTCAGGTCTTTCTGTACCTCAGCTAGAAGAGATTAACCCCCTTCTCCATAATCTTAAGAGAAGGTTGCCAGGAAGATACCAGGACACCTGGTAGCAAAGCTTGTTGGGAGTACTGGTCCCTTGTTTTGGAATATATACCAACCCAAACATGATTAAAAATCTGTCTGCAATTCTAGCACTGTTCGTAGAAGAAACTGCACAGAGCCTTAGAGCTCAACAAAGATCCTTCAGCTCTTTAGCCCAGGTAGTCCTGGGCAATCAGGCAGAGCTAGATTTCCCGTTTGCTAAACAAGAGGGAGTCTGTGTGTTGTTAAGCACTACCTGCCATATCGATACTTCTCAGGAAAAGTGGAAACCCAAATAGAAAAAGTTTCCCTAACAAGCTGTATGACTACAACAGAGCTCTACTAGTGATGCCACACCTGATTGGTTTTCGCGTTTATTCACTTGAATTCCCCAGGACTTCAGATCAGTTCTTCAGGGATTCATGATGCTAGGACTCTCACTCCCATACTAGGGCTCATTGTCTGTCTTATAGTCCGCTGTTCACTTAAGTACTGTGCTAAGACTGCAAATGAGAGCACTAATGCTTGTCATGCAGACCTGAGATCTGCAACCAGGCACCTGTGAATACTTAAAGACAACTGCAAAACGGTTTCATTCCTCTTACCCTGAGCTCAACCCCAACTACAGCCCTTGTCAGCAGAAGAAGCCAAATCAGTCATCTGCCCTATTCCATCTCATTAGCCCATACCTCATGAATGAGGTGGGATGAAGCTCAGAGGGGATGGAAAATGCTCTTTATAAAATTAATAAAAGGGTATAAGGTAGGAACTGTGGTAAGGGCCTGAACTCTGCAAAGGTATGGGCATAGTTAAATTACATATATTTTATAATATATATTTTATTTTATATATTTATATTATATATTTTAAAAATATATTTTATATTTATCTATCTATCTATCTCAAAAACCAGCCATTGTTCTCTAGCTTGCTTTCCTATAATTGCTTACTACTCAAGAGTCACATAGGTAATGATCTTAAAGATTCTTAGCTTTCTTTATTGCTCCCATAGATAACACCACCCTTGTGAACCCTAAGGCTGGTATTTGAGATACCTACCTTCCAGGCCCTGCCTTCTGGTGTACCAACTGACCCAACCAGACCAGTGGCCCATGCCAAGGCACCAACTCAGCTGGTCTTGTGACCTGGGAACTGACTCAGAACAAGAAGACAATTTCTGCTTGTAAACCCTGTGAGTTCATCCCCTGCCAGTTATCAGACCCAATTACCTAGCCTTTTGTCTGCCAAACTAACTTTAAAAACCTTGGCCCCAAAATTCTTGGAAAGGCAAATTTGAGAAATTTCTCCCATCACTTAACATGGTGCCTGTGATATTAAACTCTTTCTCCACTGTAACCCCTGCTGTCTCAGTCCTCTTGAGCAGCAGGCAGCGAACGTGGTTGGGTGGTAATGCCATCTCTTAGAAATACTCATTGTAAACACTGCCTCTTTTGTGTTTATTTGTTTGCATGTGTGTGTACTACTATATTGTATGTATTTTGTATATTTAGTTTTATATCCTCCTTTATTCATTCAAAATTATGCCTTTAGCATCTTCTTACACAAATAATTTTTAATTTCCAAACTTGTGATAAATAAAATAGCTTTATGATTTTTATTTTGGAAAAAATTAATTATTTATTGTCCAAATGTTACCATATTGGAACAAATTACTTTCTTAAAAAGATTATTCATGCTGCTGACAAATTTGCATGTTAGAATGTTTTCTTTAAAGATTCCTTCATTTGTATTTGGTGAATAGCTAAGCACAGGAAATCAAAAAGCCTCTTTAAAGAGTTCTTTCTCAAAGTTGGCATTTGAATGATAAAAGCAACACTATTTTCATTTGTAAAAGTATTTGACATTTAACAAACATGGCTAATTTTGTGATATATATTTTTCTGGACCATTCATTGCCTGTGTATAAATAAAACAAAAATATCATGGATTTGACAGCACATTGCAAATATTTTTCTAATAACAGCATATGTAGACCAACATCATCCCTTTTTAATGGCTTTAAGATTTTCCATCGTTGGGATAGGTAAAAATTTATTTAATTAATCCGCCATTATTGGATATTTATGTTGCTGCCACTTCTTACTTTTATAAATAGTGATCTGGTGAACATCCTTTTCTGTACATTTTAAGCACTTACCTGGTTATTTTCTTGGTATACATTTCTATTTTATTTTTATTTATTTATTTATATTTTGGGGACTAAGTCTTGCTATGTTGCCCAGGCTGGTCTCAAACGCCCGGCCTCAATCCTCCCGCCTCGGCCTCTTGAAGTGCTGGGATTATAGCTGTGAATAGAATGCATTTCTAGAATTAGTTCCTTGACAGTTTTTTTTTTTTAAATCATCAATTCTTATAACCGGCTTCTTCGGCTGTTCATAGAAAGTTTTTGACTTTGGCTAAGGGCAGATTTGGGCTTTTCCCCCTTTCAGTGTGGATAGTGACTTCATACATGGCAGACGTAGAGTGATTGTTAACATTAAATGATGAAATTCTCCTCAGGTGGATTTTCAAGAGGTTCAAAGCAACTAAAGAAGATTTCCATATAACCGGATATGTACAGGGGCAGGTGTCTCTTCGTTGAGCATTGCAGAGACCCAGCTATGAGGACGGCATTTAGTGCACATGTGCCTTCTTCTCTCATGCTTGTCCTCTCCGTCACAGTACCGTTGATAACTAGCACAATGTTTTATCTACATGTAAAAAGCAATGCCTTTGTAGGACCATTTACATCATTTTTCTAGGACTTAAGCAATTAAGTAAAACCATAGTTCAAAAAGGAAAATGAACTTTTGCTTCATGATAAGCTGGAGATTTCAAGGAAAAAGAAACATGTCTTAAAATAGAAACATTATATTTTGTGACTCTGTAATTTTAAGAGTCATTTTCTCATGCACTAAAATTAAAAATCTTGAGCATGAATCTGGATTACATCATACTCACCTGGTGCAGGGTGAGAGTGGAGGAAAAAGGCACAAAAATCCCACTGTGCTACTTTGTTGGGTTGGTTTTTTGGAGGTTGAGTGTTGGTGATTTGGATGACATTAGCCTTTATCATCTGTATCCTGTGTCCTGCTCCCTCACCTCTGTGCTTAATGGCTCCACGTACTGTTGCTTTGGTGCTTTGGGGCCAGAGATTGAGTCTCCTCTCTGTTTGTCTCAGATCCCTGGTCACAATCTTCTAAGTGTCTAATAAGTATTTGTTGGATGAATGAAAACAGTAGATTCTGTCAAAGGCCAGTAGAGAACTGTCTGAATATCTTTTTAGGGAAAGTTTCGCTTATTGCCTATTATTAAGACTCTGTGCTATGCATATTCACTACCAGCTTATTTATTCACTCCTTCATTCATTCCTTTGTTCAACAATACCTATTCGGTGCCAGGCACCATGCTAGTTGCTGAGAATACAGTGGTAAGCCTGGGTGACACAGGCCTTGCCCTCAGAGACCGTGTGAGCACACAGCACATGTCATAAAAGGAGCAGTGAAATACTCCAGACTCTCAACTCCTTTTAATGGAAGGAAAAACATAGGTTTAACTTCACTTTCAGAGCTTAGCTGGAGATGTGTTTGGCACAGTCCAGAAAGGGCCAAGTCCCTCTTCTGGTCCATTCAGTTTTGGGCCTGAGGTCTCCATCCTGTTCAGTGGCATGATATCTTTTGACTCTTGTGAACGTATGCAGGACGCGAAATGTTAGAGAGCAAAAGCACTTTAAAACCTTGCTACAAGATACGTGAGCCCATGGGGGAAAGCCAAGCTCAGTTACTGCTGGAATCAAAGAGCCTGAGTGGCAGGCTGGCTCGGATGGAGACTGCTCACTTTGCAAGCAGCTGTTCTCCACTCACTCAGCCACCCTGAAATAATAAAGGAAAGGAAGGGGAGAGGTGAGCAATAAGGCCACAAAAGCTGTGAGTTGAGGGGTCTCAACTTGGAGATCAAACACAAAGTCATTTGATTTTTTCCTAATAACCGCCACAACCATGCCACGTCAAATCTACCTCCTGACCCCCCCCACCCCAATTAACTGGGTCTAATGAGTCTCTGAACTTGGCCGGATTTCATTAACTTTTATCCAATTGGATTATTGGGACAGTCTCATTCTGGCTTTTAGCTCAGTTTTGTGTATTTTAAAGCACAATGACAACTCTTGTGTCTGCCATCTCTGCCTGCTCAGGCTCCACCTGAACTTCTAGGAGCATGCACTGGGGGGCGAGAAGGGGAGTTTCTGATGTGAGAGCCCACTGCACCCCTTCTAGGAGCTGCTGCTTCAGTTTGAACAGGGAGGAGGTGGATATTTGTAGTCCTTTCTCTGTCGGGCATGGCTGCTTCTCAGGTGAACCCTGACTGGCTGCCCACGTCTTCTAGGAGCAAACTGTCCTGGATCCTTCGCCTGGCTGGCAGCCTTCTTGTAGGAGGAGTCCTGATAAACACTCCATCCACAGGGAGCTCCCTATCCTTGCCACGCCAAAGGGACCTTCACTGCCCACCCCCTCTCAGCCTCGCCGTGTTTCCATTTCTCTTTACCCTTTCTCTGTAGTGTAGGGACAGCACAACACATGATCCAAGAATGAAGTGCCTGGTTTGTCTATTGCGGACTCTCTGCCTTTACACGTGATTTGTTGGGAGCTTCTTCCCATGTTGGCAGGGGGAAAAAAAAGCTCATCTCCTCTCTCCGTAGGGGGTGGAAAGCCAGTGGCTACACTGGAAAACCATGACACTCCTAAGGCTGCTCATTTCTCCCCATCCTTTTCCAGTATGGATCAGCTGAGTGGTGGGAAGACTGGTTCTCTGGGTTAGCACCTTAGAAAACCTATAGAGAGGTGGCTGGTTCCAAAATCGGGTGGATTTCTGAACTTAAAAGATGGGGTACTTAACCCTAGCTAGCTTCGGTGTGGGGCTTTGACTGTAATTTTGAGAGTAGAGGGGAAAAAAAACCCTCACATTTGGTTATACTTATCCCCTGGATAAGTTTTTGTGCTCTCACAAAACGTAGTCATGGTACACTGTTTCTTAAAGGATCCCAGCAGGCCCCTGACTAGGGAAATACTCACCTGAATCAGTTCAGTTTCATCTTGAGCAGGAAATCAAGGTTTCCCTTTAGAAGCAAGACGTCTAAGCCCTCGACCCCCTGTTTAAGACACTTGCCATGAATGTTTCAGACTGTCTCCTCACCATTTAGAATCAGTCTTCGGCTGACTGCCAACTAACACTTCCTCATTTCCTTTTCTTCTTGCTCAAGAAGCTCGGGCAGACCAACACATCTCCTAGCTAAGCAGACTCCAGCTGGGAAACGATGCCTCTGACCAGGTACCCTCCATATTGATTCTTTTGGGTCCTCCTTCTTTAGGGAAGAGAAGAATCCGGATCCTCAACAGGTTTTTCTTACTCTCAGTTTTCTTTTCATGTTGGCCAGGATGAGGGCCAGTTGTAGTGCTGGGGATGACTTCCAATCAGACCCCTCCACCAGCCCTGCTGAGGGCTGGCCACATGTCCCATGGCTCTCTCAACCAGCTTTGTCTCCAGCTTTGGACTTAAACCATAATCCCAACACAAAATCCCACCGAACCTCTTGTTACAAAAGGAAAGAACTGATAAAGAAGCCAGAACATCACTCCTGGTGTATCAGATGTCAAGATTTATGACTTATAAGGGGTCCAAAAAAATTCTCTTTGGATTTTTAAAATAGAGACGCCATATGGAAAATTAAATTCAGATTTAATGAATGTTCATTGAGCACTAATTATGTGCAAGCACTGTGCTAGATGTTTTCATGCACAATATTTTAATCTAACCCAAGATCTTAAGATCAGCTCCATTTTTCAGAAAAAACTGATATTTTTAGTAATATAGTTATTTATTTGTGTCTGCCATATGCCAGGCACTGTTTTAAGCACTTTATACAGTGTTATCATTTAACACTCACAAGTACAAAATGAGGAAGATAATATTATCCTTATTTTATAAAGAAACAGGCTGCATGTAATTATTTGCCCAACGGCAGTTAGATTATCAGTGATGCCCAGAGCTAGCATTTAGTTCATACTTACCATGTGTCAGCCCCTCTTTTAAGTACTTTATGGATGTTAATATTATCGTAACAGCCCTGTGAGATAGTCTTCTTTTATTGGTGGAGAAACTGAAACACAAAGAGCTTAAGGACCTTGCTTAGGGTTACACAGTTAGTAAATGGTCCATCTGGCTCTAGGACTCATGAGCTTCCTTGCTATGCAGAACCTTTGCAGTAAGACCAGCATTCACATTCAGGGCTTTAAGTCAAAGCCTGGTACATCCTTATATTGCAGTGTCTTAACACAAAGAAATGAATCTCAAATGGTAAAATTTCAGTCTGTGAAAGTGAATTAACCCTTATTCTATTTCACTATTATTAAAATGTTAAAATCAGGGGCTGTTCATGTCGTTCATTCCTCAAGGATCCTACAGATAAAGCAGTGGCTCAAATCAGGGGGAAGGAAGTTGTCTATTTCTTTTCTGTCTTTGCCTAACATCTCTAATTCAACCCAGCAGCTTAGCTTTAGGATCTGTTTGCTCTCTTAACTATCTCACTATCATGTCCCACTTTATCTGTGAGGTGGATGCCAAGAGAAGGTACCCACCACACTGTGGTCAGGGGAACTAAAACCTGTACAACTGTGAGAAACAGGAGTGGAACAGTGAGCTGTGTGGAGACTCTTGCTGTGTCACCCAAAAAGGAAAATTATTCTTTCATTTCTCTCCATTGCTGGAATCCTCGGGGACTTTTCTTTTGGCTTAAGTCACTGTCTCTGAAATGGAATCTTTGTGATAATGTGTTGAGTTACTCAGAAATCATCTAGAATCCAGTGTGTACTCTTCATTAAAATAATGCATTCTTATTGTAAAAGTTGAAGCTTTATGCAAGTGTATCAACCAACACAAAAGTCTTCTCAATCTTGTTTCCTAGAGATAAACAATGTTAATGTTTTCATGTGTATTCTTCCAGATGTTTTCCTATTAAGAGGATAATTTATTATCCAAACAGGGATACTTGAGGTAAAATACTGTAATTTTGCCAGGAAAACAGGCATAAACTAGGACTATTTCAAACAAACTGGGATATATGATCCCCCTACTCTATATGAATTTTTATGTCTATATCTATAGAAACATCTGGATACATTGCATATATATTAATATTATATATGGTGATGTACAACCTCTGAGATGGCTCCCAGTGATCTCCATCTCCCAGAATTCATGCCCTGTGTCATCCCCTCCCTTTGAGTGTATGCTGCATTTAGTGATTCATTTCTAGAATAAGATACCACATTGTGGAAGTGATGGTGTGCCACTTCCGGGATTAGGTTATGAGAAGACCATGGCTTCCATCTTGGATGCCCTCTTTCTCTCTCTGTGTTGCATCGCTTGCTCTGAGAGAAGCCAGCTGCCATGCTGGGAGGGCACTCAGGCAGTCTGTGGAGAGGCCCCCATGCTAAGAAACTGAGGTTCTGGTTAACAGCCCGTGAGGAACTGAGGCCGCCAACAGCTACACCGGTGAGCTGGGCAGTGTATCCTCCAGCTTCTGAGGACGCAGCCCCAGCAGACAGCCTGGCTGCGGCTTCGGAAGAGACCCTGATATAGGGTCATTCAGGTAGGATACTCCTGACCCTCAGAAACTGTGTCGGAAAATAAGTCTTTGCTCTTTTAAGCTGCTAAGTTTTGGGGTAATTTGTTATACAGTAATAGATAGCTAATACATATTTGTTAAATAAAAATCAAACCATGTATAATAATAAATTGTTTTAAACAACATCCTTTTCTCTCCCCCTACCCCACAACTTCTGTCAGCAGATACCTCAAGTGATACTATCTCCTTTAAAAAAAAAGATGGAAAGAATATAAAATTCCATTTTAAGGATGACCATAGTAATTTTCCTTTTTTAAAAAAATCAAAAATGCCTTAAAAAATTCTTGGAAACATGTTTTGCTTCTGTAGTTATTTCCATGGGATAGCTTCTTGGGAAAATTTCAGAGGTATAGAGCAACACAGTTTCAGATAGGTATTTATGAATTGTCCTTTGATTGCAGTCATCTGTTTTGTGACCAAGTGTTCGTATAAGAAAGTCTGTTTGTCTTTCCAATACTGAATATTTTCAACTTTAAATAATTTTTCCAATATGTAGATGAAAAATTGTAATTTTACTTATTAGTGAGACTTTTACCTGTGCATCACCATACCTGTGGATTTCGTCTGCTGTGAAGGACACATTCATGTCTCTTACCTACTTTCTTCTTGGGTTGTTCATCTTTTCTGTTTTGATACCAAAAGTGTCCTTTATTTGTTAAGGGAATGTAGCCAATATTTTTGTCATATCTGTTGCAAATATTTTTTCCCAATTTGTCTTTTTACTTTGCTCATGTTTATGTTTAAATTTTTTTTCTCCCTGTAAAGACTTTAACAATTATCAAGCAATCATTCATCAGTTTTTTTCTGTTATGGCTTTTGAGCCTTTGTATCATGAATCCTGCAGCCCAAGATGTTTTCATCTGGTATTTTTATGGTTTAACTTTCTGCATTTAAATTTGAGGTCTGTGATTTGTTTTAGCATAGTGAGGTAGAGATCTGAGTTTTTTCACCATATGTTCTGGTGTCATTACTAAAACAAAAACAAAAACTCATCTCCCTGCACTGATTTGAAATGTTGTTTATCTATACTATGTAATCCTATATGTGTGGGTTTATTTCAGAATTCCTACATTTCTTCCATACGTTTGTCTTGCTAGTCCTATTCTAAAGCCATACTGTAGCTTTATAGTAAATTTTAATATCTGCTAGGGCCAGTCATTGTTTCTTAGTCAGAATATTCTTTGCTATTGTCATATTTTTATTTTTTATTTCAATAGATTTAGGGGGTACAAGTGGTTTTTGTTACATGGATGAATTTTATCATGCTGAAGTCAGGGCTTTTAGTGTACCCATGGCCAGAATAATGTACATGGTACTTTATAGGTAGATTTTTATCCCTAACCTCCTCCCATCTTCCCCCCTCCTTAGTTTTCAATGTCCATTACACCACTTTATGACCATATATAACCCATGTTTAGCTACCACTTATAAGGGAAAACGTGGTATTTGCTTTTCCATTCCTGAGATACTTCACTTAGGATAATGGTCTCCAGGTCCATCCAAGCTGCTGCAAAAGACATTATTTCATTCCTTTTTATGGCTGAGTAGTACTCCATGGTGTGTGTGTGCATGTGTGTGTGTGTGGATGTGCGTGTGTATGTGTGTGTATATACACGAGGTCTGTCTGGAAAGTATCCAGCCATGTAATATGAAAAATAGAGACATTTATTGAAGAAGATACAAGAAACATTGTACACAGGACAATGATGCCTCAGTCCCCTTCAAAGTAGGCACCGTGGGACCTCACACAGGTCTCTCAGCATCTCTTAACCTAACCTGTACATATTCAACATTCTCGGGTGTTCTGCTTGTTGCAGGCCTTCCAGAACATGGATCACTTTCAACAGATAAATATTGACCATTTGTGCCACATTTTTATTTGCGCTGCACTCGTTGCATCATCCCTGAAGGCTTCTGAATCATTTGAATAGTTTCCGTGGAGCAGTATTCAAGCTTAATGCAAAATCTGATGCAGATTCGTTGCTCTACTCGCTCAGTCATTTTGAGTGTGATGGCCGCACAGTGCACGTGCTCACTCAAGGGCGTCTAGCGCCCCACTGACTAGTACAGTGAAGGAATCATCGTTCAGACATGCACATTACAGTCCACTCTCCTTGGCCGCCAGGTTACATTGATGTCATGCAAATCATTCTCATATGTTAACAATGGCTGGATACTTTCCAGACAGCCCTCTTATACATAACATATGCACACACCCCACATTTTCTTTATCCACTCTTCAGTTCATGGGCCCTTAGGTTGATTGCACGTCTTTGCAATTGTGAATTGTGCTGCAATAAACGTTCAGGTGCGGGTATCTTTTTTAATAAAATGACTTCTTTTCCTTTGGCTAATATCCAGTAGTGGGATTGCTAGATCAAATGGTAAGTCTACTTTTATTTATTTGAAGAATCTCCATACTGTTTTCCTTAGAGGTCATACTAGTTTACATTCCCGCCAACAGTGTATAAGTGTTCCTTTTTCACCACATCCTCACCAACATCTACTGTTTTTTGACTTTTTAATAATGGCCATTCTGACAGGAGTAAGGTGGTTTATCACTGGGGTTCTAATTTGCATTTCTCTGATGATTAGTGATACTGAGCATTTTTTTATCTCTTTTTTTTTTTTGTCATTTGTCTATCTTCTTTTGAGAAGAATCTGTTAATGTCTTTTTCCACTTTTTGATGGGATTATTTGTTTTTTCTTGTGGATTTGAGTTCTTTGTAGATTTTGAATATTAGTCCTTTGTCAAATGTATAGCTTGTGAGTATTTTCTTATATTTTGTGGGTTGTCTGTTAACTCTGTTGATTATTTCCTTTGCTATGCAGAAACTTTCTAATTTAGTTAAGTCCAATTTATTTGTGTTGTTGCTACATTTGTCTTTGGAGTCTTAGTCATAAATTCTTTGCCTAGGCCAATGTCCAGGAGAGTTTTTCCTAAATTGTCTTCTGGAATTTTTATTGTTTCAGGTCTTACATTTAAGTTTTTAATCCGTCTTGAGTTAATTTTTGTATATGGTGAAAGGTAGGGATCCAGTTTCATTCGTCTACATGTGGCTATGCAATTTTCCAAGTACCATTTATTGAATAAGCCATCATTTCCCCAGAGCAGTTTTTGTCTGCTTTGTTGAATATCAGTTGGTTGTGGGTAAATGATTTTATTTCTGGGTTCTCTACTCTGTTCCATTGGTCTGTGTGTCTACCTTTATACCAGTACCATGCTGTTTGGGTTGTTATAGCCTTGCAGTATAATTTGAAGTTGGGTAATGTGATGCCTCCAGATTTGTTCTTTTTGCTTAAGAATGCTTTGGCTATTTGGATTCGTTTGTTTCCATATGAAGTTTATAATTGTTTTTTCTAGGTCTGTGAAAAGTGAAATTGGTATTTGGGAATTGTGTTGAATCTGTAAATCACTTTAGCCCATATGGACATTTTAAAATGTTGATTCTTTCAATCCATGAGCATGGGATATTTTTTTCATTTATTTGTGTCATTGTGATTTTTTTCATCAGTGTTTTATAATTCTCCTTGTAGAGGTCTTTCACCTCCTTAGTTAATTATATTCTGGTGTTTTCTTTGCAGCTATTGTAAATGGTATTGAGTTCTTAATTTGACTCTCAGCTTGACTATTATTAGCATATAGAAATGCTACTGATATGTGTACATTAATTTTGTAACCTGAGACTTTACTGAATGTACTTATTAATTATTGGAATCTTTTGGTGGAGTCTTTAGGGTTTTCTAGATATAAGATCATATTAGTGGCAAACAGGGATAGTTTGACCTTCTCTTTCCCTATTTGGATGCTTTTTATTTCTTTCTCTTGCCTAATTGCTCTGGCTATGACTTGCAATACTATGTTGAATAGAAGTGGTGACAGTAGGCATCCTTGTGGTGTTCCAGTTCTTAAGTGGAATGCTTTCAACTCTTCCTTTTCAGTATGTTGTTGGTTGTGGGTTTGTCATATACAGCTTTTATTATTTTAAGGTATGTTCCTTCTATGCCTAATTCATTGTGGGTTTTTATCATGAAGGGTGCTGGGTTTTATTGAATGCTTTTTCTGCATCTATTGAGATGATCTTATGGTTTTATTTTTAATTCTGTATGTGGTGAATCACATTTATTGACTTGCATATATTGAGCCATTCTTGCATCACCGGGATAAAACCTACCTGATCATGGTGAGCTATATCTTGCTGATGTGCTGTTAGATTCAGTTTCCTAGTATTTTGTTGAGGATTTTTGCATCTATGTTTATGAGGGACATTGATCTGTAATTTTCTTTTTTGTGTGTGTCCTTTTCTGGATTTGGTATTAGGGTGATACTAGCTTCAGAGAGTGAGTAAGAGAGGATTCCCTCATTCTCAGTGTTATGGAACAGTTTTAATAGGATAGGTGCCAGTTCTTCTTTGTAGGTCTGGTAGAATTCAGCTGTGAATCCGTCTGGTCCTGAGATTTTTTGTGTTGAGAGATTTTTTAATTACTGTTTCAATTTCACTACTCATTATTGGTTTGTTCAGGATTTCTGTTTCTTCCTGATTCAAGTCGGAGGTCGTGTGTTTCCAAAAATTAATCCACTTCCTCTAGATTTTCTAGTTTGTGTGCATAGAGATTTCCATAGTAGTCTTTGGTGATTGTTTGTGTATTTGTGGTGTCAGTTGTAATGTCTCCTTTTTCATTTCTGATTGAGCTTATTTGAATCCTCTCTCTTCTATTTCTGATTAATCTAGCTAGTGGTCTACAAATTTTGTTTATCTTTACAAAGACCCAACTTTTTGTTTAGTTGATTCTTTGTATTATGTTTTTGGTTTCCATTTCATTTAGTTTGCTGTGATCTTTGTTATATCTTTTCTTCTGCTAGCTTTGGGCTTGGTTCGTTCTTCTTTTTCTAGTTCCTTGAGGTGTGACATTAGGTAGTTAATTTGTGATCTTTCTATTTTCTTGATGTAGGCATTCAGTGCTATGAACTTCCCTATTTGAACTGCTTTTTCTGTATCCCAGGGATTTTGGAAACTTGTGCCATATTTGTCATTCAATTTGAAAACTTTTTGATTTTCCTCTCGATTTCTTCATTGGCCCAAAGATTCTTCATGAGCAGATTGTTTAATTTCCATGCATTTGTGTATGTTTCAGAGTTCTTTCTGCAATTGATTTGTAGTTTTATTCCACTCTTTGAGAAGATACATGGTATGATTTCAGTTTTTCTAAATTTGTTGAAACTTGTTTTATGACCTAACATATTCTCTATATTGGAAAATGTCCAGTGTACTGATGAGAAGAATGCATATTCTGCAGTTTTGGGGTAGAATGTTGTGTAAATGTCTGTTAGGTTCATTTATTCTAGAGACCTGCTTAAATCCAGTGTTTTGTCTTTGATTTTCTGTATTGATAATCTGTCTAGTTCTGTCAGCAGAGTGTTGAAGGCCCTGGCTATTATGATGTTGCTGTTTATTTCTTTGCTTAGATCTAGTAGAATTTGTTTTATGAATCTGGGAACTCCTGTGTTATGTGCATATACGTGTAGGATTGTTTTATCTTCTTGTTGAATTTATCTCTTTATCATTATATACTGACCATCTTTCCGCCTTTAAGCTCTGAAATTCTTTCTTCCCCTTGTTTTGGCCTATTTTTAAAACTTTCCACTTTATTTTGAAATTTCCTAAGTGACTCCTTCATTTGCAGAAGTTCTGTTATATTTTTTCTTAGATTATCCATCTCTTTAGGGAATTTCTCATTCATATCCTGAATTTTTTTTTGTTTGTTTCTTTGTGTTGGTTTTCAACTTTCTCATCAATCTCATTGATCTTACTTGCCATCCATATTCTGAATTCCATATCTGACATTTCAACATTGTCCTTTTGGTTGGAGTCCATTGCTTGAGAGCTAGCATAATCCTTAGGGGAGGGTCTCAAAACAGCCTGTTTTATCATGTCACCAGTGTTCTTATGTTGGCTCCTTCTTATCTGGAACCTCTTTTTTCAGTTCAAAACAGATAGCTTTGTAGCACACCTGCTCTCCTTTGCTGGGTACTCTGTTGTGAGTGAAGGGAGAGAGAGGTCCCTGGATGTATGCCTGAGTACTGCTCTGGGAGATTGACCAGGCAGGAGGGGAGCAGACGCACTGTGAGCCTGAGAGCTGTGTCTCCCCGTCCTCCTTTGGTTATCACAGTCCAAGGAGGTGCTGGGGGATATTCATGTGGAGAGATGGGCTGATCCTTAGGCCACTGTTGAAAGCTTGGGTGAGGGTAGGGCAGGTCCCTCTCTGTGGAGTTGGGTGGCTGTGGTGGTTTGCTCTGCCTGGATCCCCTGGCTGCAGCAGCAGTGGTGGCTGGGTGGGGCTTCTTAGGCAGCAGCAGTGGGTGCCAGGGCTGTGAGTGTTTGTTCCACCCAGGTCAGTGGCGGTCGTGGTGCATGGAGGGCAGGCAGTGTGCAGTGGTGTGTAGCAGGCAGGTGGTGTGCAGGGGGCAGGTAACGTACGGTGGCGTGGCTGTTTTCCCAGTCCAGGTTTGTCAGTGGTGGTGCTACCCAGGCGGCAGCAGTGTGGCTGTACTAGCCAGACAGCAGTGGTGGGTGCCAGGGGCTGTGGGCACGTGCTCTTCCCAGGTCCTGTGGACTTGCACATGGGGCGTGCGAGAGTGCCTGACCTCCCTGCTCCCTCTCTGGTCTGGCAGGGGTGATGGGGAGGTGGCAGCAGTGGATTTGACTCCCGGGTAGATGCAGTGCTCTGGGGCTGGGACCTCAGAAGGGCACCAGCTGCAGCTCCCAGGGTTTGGAAGCCTGTGGGACCCTGCTGTGCCTTCTCTCTGGGGCAGTGCTGCTAAACTGTCTCCAGGAAGCTCCCTGTGTCAGTCCCGAGGCCTGCTGCAGTGGAGGAACCCTCCCGCAGCTCAGATAGCAATGTTCTCAGGGGTCGCCCCGGGGTCCTCTCCTCGGTCCCTTCCCCATGTGCAGACACCTTCTCTGGGTACCTCCAGTCCTGCCGAGTGAGTCACCCCACTTCCCTCTCCTTTACTTTGGGTGCCTCTCATTGCCTCTCTGTTCATTCCCAATTCTCTCTCCTATGTGGTTGATCAGAAGGTGAATCTCTGCTCGCCACTTTGGATCTTCTCTGTGAGAGTGGCATGTGCAGGCTGTTTCTAGTCTGTCATTTTGACCCCTCTTCTGTCATGTTTTTCTTTTAGCCACAGTTGAGATTGTTTTTCAAGTTCAAATGGTTCCTATTGAGAATTTTTATTTGAATTGCATTAACTTATGTATTATTATTACAAAATTGAAACTTTCTGTCCAAGAATAAGATATATTTAATATTTACTTGTATATTCCATCTTTATTTCCCTAAACAGAGTATTTAGTTTTTTTCTGACATTCTACATATTTTTTATTGAGATTATTCCTAGATATTTTGTTTTTGGTGCTTCTATTATTATATCCAGTAGCATCTTGTTTTTATCATTATTTCTAAGTTATTATTGTTTTTATATAGGAAAGTCATTAATTTTTAATTATAGCCAACCACCTTACTGAAGTTTCTTAGTATACATATTTTTTTTTTTTTTTTGAGACAGAGTCTCGCTCTGTTGCCCGGGCTAGAGTGAGTGCCCTGGCGTCAGCCTAGCTCACAGCAACCTCAAACTCCTGGGCTCAAGCGATCCTCCTGCCTCAGCCTCCCGAGTAGCTGGGACTACAGGCATGCGCCACCATGCCTGGCTAATTTTTTCTATATATATTTTTAGTTGTCCAGATAATTTTTATTTCTATTTTTAGTAGAGACGGGGTCTTGCTCAGGCTGGTCTCGAACTCCTGACCTCGAGCGATCCACCCGCCTCGGCCTCCCAGAGTGCTAGGATTACAGGGGTGAGCCACTGCGCCTGGCCCGTATACATATTTTTTATGCTCTGGGGTTTACCACATAGGTGCTTATATACTTACATATTTTGTAAATAATGATACTTTGTTCACTCTTCTAGTGTTTACTTCTTAGATTTTGTGTTCTTTAGTGGGCATGTGGTTAGTGTTTCTTTAATAAATGCAATGCTGGATTTCTCTCCTCCTTCTTTCAGTTAAATCTCATCCCTCATCAGTTTCTAGCCCTGTGACCTTGCTAGCATATGAAGAGGGTGAAGCTTAGAGAGGCCATGAGTGAGTGACTGAGCCAGGATTTAAACTCAAGATTCTCGAACCTCGGGGCTGACTCTCTAAAAAGTATCTCTTATTGCCTATATAAAATACTTTGGAAGCTTACTGCTTCCAGTCTCACTCCTTCCTTCCTCCTTCCTCTCTCTGCATATTGTTTATGGGTACTATCAGTCTAGTCAGCAAACCTCACTCCGGGATGCACCCCCTTTAATAGCCGTGGTGGAAATCTGCAGTTGGTGCAATGGGCATCCAGAAACCAGGGACGGTGGATTTCTGACTTTAAGGACAACGGATTGCATTGCACAGCATTGCCTCTCTGTGAGGGGAATTTTTTTCTTGGGAAGCAAGGGTTGCTGATTTTATGTGTTTGTCCTAACTACTCTGATCTTTTCTGAATTGTTCAAAAGCCCTTAGTTCCCTGACTACTTCAAGGACTGCTGCTGCATAGTCTTCTCTTGCCCCTCCCTACCGAAAGGTCCTCAGTTTGACAGGAAACACAGCTCACTGGGAGATGCTTAAATCAAATGAGTCTGGTTTCTGGAAATGTCATTATTTTAGGAGGGAGCACAGGAGGGAGGGAAGGAAAATAGTTTAGATTTTTGTGGGGAAATGAAAAGCAAAAGGCAAAATAGATGTTCTGTTCAGAAGAGAGGAAATGTCTTCTCGAGGTTTAAAAAATTGATATGTGTTAATTTTGCCATGTTTTATTAGCAGTGGGAATACTGCATGAATCTTACTTGGGAGAAAGATTGGCTGCTCTAAACCAAGTCCTTTGTTAGTGATGCACAGGTCTATGATGGGTGGTTGGGACGGGGAAGAACAAGGAGTAGGAAAAATGACAAAAATAGAAACTTCTTACTTAAGTGATAGAATTTACAACTCTGCTTAGCACATTTTCTTTTATTCAACAAATTATTCTTGAACTCCTACTCTATGATAGCTTCAAGGGCAAATACAAAGGAAGTGTAAGGCATAGTTCCTGACCTCCAGGTGATTATAGCTAGTGGGTCAGACAACTAAGTAACGGTACTTGGAAGTAGAGAACAGTGCTGACCGTACTTCTGATGGATGAGTGGGGTCTGAATTGGCAGAGAAATAGTCATGGCATATTCTGAGCCTGGGAAAGAGCCCGAGAAATGGTTTTTGGTGGAGAGTTCATGCTACATGGTTAGTTTGAGCAGAATTATGTAAGTGGGAGAAATGAAAGAAAATCTTGGGCAGTCAGGGTGAGGTTGAACGAGAGTTTGAGAGCCATTGTCAGCTCTGGAGTACGGAAATAATGTGATAACTGTGATTAGGAGCACAAATCCGGTAGAGGCAGGCATGAAGGCAGGGATGTGGGTTAAGTGGCAGTCAAGCCAAGACCCAATCTGGAGTGCAAACAATGGAAATGGCATAGAAGGGGCAGGTCTAAGAGTTGCAACAGAAAACCGTCTATAATAAGGAAATGGTTTTGTGGAGTTCATGGAAGAGAAGGACGATAGCAACAAATAAGGTTTGAGTCTCAAAACTGGGTAGACAGGCAAATTTGACTCTACCTAGGTACTCTTGCCCTGCGTCATGGAATCGGGGCTGGGATCATGTTTTCTTCTGCCAGTTGAGTCAGATAATTCATTTTTTTCTTTACAGTTTTCTTCCAGTTATTAGATAGGATTCACGATGCCTTCCCTTAGCTCTCTTATCAATTAATTATGTGTGGAATTGTCTTCGAGTTCTCCTCCCAGCAGATGCTCTGGTGAGTGAAAAGTTAAAGCTACCATCACGAAAACAAATCAAAGAGGAAGTTAAACCTGTGTTAGGAAGGATACTGTCTGGCTTCCATCTCTATTTTGGTTAATGTATTTTGATAACGTGGGATAAGTAGATTTAAGAGCTTTTTGATGGCTAAAGATCTCCAGTGAATGCTAGCACTAGTGAGTGTGATAGAATGCAAGGTTTCCCACGGCTACTTTGCTAGTTCCTCTGCTCTGGCCCCCTGTGCACGGCTACTTGTGTACCTGGTGGGATCGAGCTAGCAGGGATCTGGAGGGACGGGAGAGACAGCTTCCCGACATCCTTGTTCACTTCCTTATTAACCTCTTCAGAAAAACCAACTCAATGCTTCAAGCACCACAAGGTGCTTATTCCAAGTTCACCCCTTGTCCTGCCACAAACCCAAACACAGACACCCACACATACGTGGAGCAAATAAAACCAAAATATTTTTTCAAGAGACAGACATTGAAAAAACTGAAAATTTCTAAATCTGCATGCTGTACTAACACCAAGGCATAAATAGAGCGTTTGTGCTGGTGCCAGGTATCTGACCACTGATTGGTCAGTCCATATGGCCCGGGACACCTTCCCGCTGGCAGCACATGCCCTCGGCTCCATGGACATTCCTAGCACATTCCAGATAAAACTGCACCTGTGTGGAAAGCTAAAGTACTTAATCATAAAAATTGGTAAATTGGGCTTATGCGTAAATTCATCAGTATTGGTACAATTAAGTGTGCCTTCCAATGATTCTTTTTAGTTCAACATAGGGGGTATCTAGCTTGGTATCTAGGTTTACTGAAATAGGGTGACATTTGTGGACAAGCGGTTACTCATGCCCTTTGGCACAGGCTGGAATCCTCTTGCTTCTCATTTTCAGCTTTCTTGGATATTATCCCATTTTCTATCCTGATGGTTTCTGTGTGGAAATAACTCTTCCAGCATTTGTTCTGTGCTTTTCCTATTTTCTTTTTTTTTTTTTTTTTTTTGAGACAGAGTCTCTCTTTGTTGCCTGGGCTAGAGTGAGTGCCGTGGCGTCAGCCTAGCTCACAGCAACCTCAAACTCCTGGGCTTAAGCGATCCTACTGCCTCAGCCTCCCGAGTAGCTGGGACTACAGGCATGTGCCACCATGCCCGGCTAATTTTTTCTATATAGATTTTTAGCTGTCCAAATCATTTCTTTCTATTTTTGGTAGAGATGGGGTCTCACTCCTGCTCAGGCTGGTCTCGAACTCCTGACCTCGAGCAATCCACCCGCCTCGGCCTCCCAGAGTGCTAGGATTACAGGCGTGAGCCACTGCGCCCGGCCCCTGTTTTCTTTGTTGGCAAAACTCGTGTGTTTATTTGGTGGCTTTAATGCATTGAGCTTTCTTGTCCTTTTATCGCACCTATTTTTACTCTATGTTGAAAAATTGAGCTCAAATACTACTACTACTAATGACCAACTTTGATTGAGAAATGTGACACGTTCCACGCAAAGGGATTTATACGTATGATGTTAATTAGTTCTCTCTACTAATGTATGAGGTAGGCAGTATTTTATGTCTGCTTTTCAGTTGAGAAAACTGAGAGAGGTTATGGAGGTCTCATATAGTAAAAGATAAGGCCAGAATTCAAATTCAGGGTAACTTGTCTCTGACCATACCAGCACATTTAGTGATGATTCATATTTGAACTGTAAATAATACATATATGTCTGAAATTAAAATTACTCAAAAATTATAGCATAAAATATTGCAAAGTACATTCTCATCTCCATATAGCAAATGGTTAGGCCAGCAATTCACAAGAAACTAAAGTTGATTGTTAAGTTAATCAAAAGTTCTGATTACAGCTTTCGGAGGACTTAAGCATTGAAAAGAATATGGTCTGCTTGGTTTAGTAAAGCTTTGAAATTGTCCGTCATTACTACATCCATGCTTTTTAAAAAATTTAAATATCAAATTATTTTTACAAATTTGTTGTTTTTTCCATTTCTGTGATGCCCCTACTTGGTTGGCAAACCAAATTCAAACATAATTCTGCCTTTTGGTTAATTCAGCAATGACTAAAGTAATTTATATTTACCAACAAGAGCAGTAGCAATTGAAAATCATAGCCAAGTCCCCACAACACTGATGATGCACTGATAAAACATGTCTCTTCTGACAATTGTGGGAATTTCAAAACCGTGCATGTGTTCACGCACAAAGGAAGCATTGTTACATTGCCAAGTGCTGCATGGCAGCCAGGCTTCTTTGGAGAATGTTGAATGAGAATCCTTGGTAAACTCTCAAAATGTGGTAATTCTGGTATTTGAATGCTAAATTTTAATTAATTCTTAAAAATTAACTTAGTAGATTGTTAGTAGGTGGTGTCCCATCACAAATAAAAAAATCAGTCTATGGAAAGATGTGCCGTTCATCTATTAGAACCCAAGAAGTGTCTTTCTGTTTTCATCACTTCATGTTTTGTCACTAGGACACTGGTAACCCAGTATCCTGGCCAAAAGTGATCCAGGAAAAAGAGCCAGGAGAGGAGATTTTTTAAAAGGTTTTTTAGTTTATATATTAATCTAGAGGAGAGGGAGGATCTTATCAATAGTAACCCTCTACTACCTTGGAAGTAACACGCTAGAATCTGTGGAGAATTTCATCAACTCATCTTGACTGTGATTATGCACCCACAACTCTTGGTAAGTGGGGTCATTACCAGCATCAACATTTTCCAAAGGAGCCCAGGAAAAGGGTAAGTGACTTGCCTAGCATTAGACTTGTGAATTCATCACCCTTTTGAAGGTCACCTCCTCCTTTTTGCGTAGGAGATAAAGCCTGAACTTCTTACCCAGCCACATAAAGCCCTTCCTATGAGGTCCCTGCCTGCTTTCTGAGTTTAACCTCCTGTGTAAACTATTATGTTTTTATTTGTCTGTGTCCTCTGCTTACTGAAGATGCCAAGTGCTGGGAGTTCTGTTAGTGCATTGTGCTCGGAGTTTCCCAAATTGAGGATTTAGTGGACTCGAAAATTGCCAACTAAATAAATAAATAGACAGTGTTGATGGTTTTGTATTTTGGCAAGTAAGGGAATTGTAAAATGCCACCATTTAATTAAAGTCTTTCTATATTAACGTCAAAAAATAAAAAGGGCATAATCTCAGAGTAAAGGCCACTAATTAAAATAACATGTGAAAACCTCACTCATGGCCTCTATTTTCCTCATTTTGCCAGAGATGAAGAACTCATTATGGACTGGCACTGGCCTTTGCTGTTGGGGGCCTTGTATGTGCTATTTACAATAGCATGTATGATATTTGCTATTTAGCCTTTCACCTGTCTGAGTAAATCCTCCTAGTGCTTTGATTCTCAGTTTAGACCTTGACTTTAGAAATTCTTCTATCTTTCTCAACTATGCTCATCCACCTTACCTGCCCCCACCAGTCATCTGTCTCAATCCCTGAGTCCTCTTCCAAGTAATAATAAAGCATGCTGGGGTTGTTTGTTGCTCTCTTTTGCCACAAGACCACGAGATTCTGGAAGACAGAGACTGGACCTTATTTACCATCATTCCCAAAGTTTAGCATGTAGTGTGTGGCACACACTCAGTGCATTGTAAGTATTTAATAGAGGAATGAATGAATGAATGAGTTAGTGATTACCTGGGTACCCTTTCTGCCCTTTGTCTCTGTATTGCACGTCTTCTGTGACCCACAGTTTCAAGCACATAGGATTTATTCAAACAAACACAAACATTCATTGAATGGAATTAATTTACGGGTTTTGACCTCATCAGTTCTTCTATTTTTCTTTGCCGAGGAAAACTAACTATGCTCTCCTTTATCAAGAGTGTCTGGGAACAGTCTGCAGCTGCCCTTTGAAATACTTGCCTGGGCTATAATGCTTCGCTCGGCTCTTCTGGTCAGCCTGTGTTTTTCTTTAGTTCATTCATTTGGGGTTGCCATGTTGATTATCACATTTTTATTTATTTTTATGGGGGAAAGGAATGTAAGACATGCGATAAATGATGATAGAGAGATTCAACATTTTTCGTAGTCTGATCTTTCTAAATCCATAGAGTCTTATAATGCTTTGCCTTTTTGTTGTTATTGTTCCTTTCAAAAATGCACACTTTTTTTTTTGCCTTTGAAAAATTTATCCAAACAGCTTATCCAGCTTATCTGCTTCTTATAAGAAGCAGAGGCACAGCTTCTTATAAGATTCGGTGGTGATACGCATGCCCTCATTTTGGGAAATGTGGTCTCTAGGCAGTAGGAGACATCCCAAGATGACTGTGACGGGTTATTTCTCTGATCCCTGCTCAGTCGCGATGGGTGTGGGGGGAACAGCCTAAAGGCAAAGGCCTTTCTCACAGACATACCCCCTATAGGCACAGAATTGCAAACAGCTCTGTCTCTAAGGTGGTGCAGCCTCTAGAGGCCTGGGCTTCAGCTGGGCTTGGGTCTATGCCTTGAAAGACACCTTAGTGCCTCTTCTTAAAATTCTCTCTTCCTTTGGCTAGCCTAGCATTCTTTTTTGTTATGAAAATAACTCATATTTATAGTTAGAATAACAACCACCACAACTATTTATGAGCACTTCCTATGTGTAAAGTAGGTACTTTACAAATCTTATTTATAAATCTTTCATTTATAATCAACTAGTTTTGTCTCCATTTTATAAACGAGAAAACTGAAAACCAGAGAGTTGCATTTGACCGAAGCTCTAGAGCAGTAAGTGGCGGAGTTGAGGCCGTGAGACCACTCAGCCTCTGTTCTTTCCATCACACCATTCTGGCTTCCTCCTCTCCTAACCCAGATCATAGCTGTGTGGTTTTGCGCTGCTGCTTAACTCCTGTAAAGAGAAATAAGAGTTCCTAACTCACGGGGTTACAGAATATATATGAATGGACCTGGCATACTGTCCACATACCATATACTGGGTATAGTAAAAACTGAATATTTTTCATATATTTTTTTTTGAGACAGAGTCTTACTCTGCTGCCCAGGCTAGAGTGCCATGGTGTCAGCTTAGCTCACAGCAACCTCAAACTCCTGGGCTCAAGCGATCCTCCTGCCTCAGCCTTCCAAGTAGCTGGGACTACAGGCATGCACCACCATGCCTGGCTAATTTTGTCTATGTATATTTTTAGTTGCCCAGATAATTTCTTTCTATTTTTAGTAGAGATGGGGTCTCGCTCTTGCTCAGGCTGGTCTCCAACTCCTGACCTCGAGCAATCCTCCCAACCTCGGCCTCCCAGAGTGCTAGAATTATAGGTGTGAGCCACCATGCCCGGCTGAATATTTTTCTTAATTTCTTCTTCCTTTTCCTCTGGATCCTCCTTTGTCCACTGTTCTAGCCCTACCCTCCAGTGTTTGACATCTCCTGATGGTCCATCCTAGCTCTGTTATGTTTCATATCTCTCTTAAAAATATTATTAGTTCTTTTGAGATGGGTGTAAGGTATAGGGCTGTGATTCAGTCCTTCATTAGAGTCAGAATAAGAAATGCTTGAGAACCAAGGTTTGGGCCTTAGGACATAGCAACGTATAGGTGATGGGAGGAAGAAATGCTGTTTTAGCAGGAAAGAGAGAAAAAGCAATTGGAGAGGAGGTGGATGGGTCAGATGACAGACTACCATGGGTTTCCTGGGCAGGGAAGCTGGTGAGGAGGATGGAGTTAGTCAACCATGTCAGATACCACAGGGCTGAGGAAGAGTAAGACATGAGGAAAGGCCATTTGATTTGATACGATCATTTGGATGTCTTTAAAGACTTTGGAGAGGGCAGTTTCAGCAAAGGTGATGCACTGGAGGCAAGTAAAGAGGATGGTGAGGAAATGAAGGCAGAAAGTATTTTGAGATATTTTGTTTGCAAAAAATCCTCAGAGAGATTTTATCACATTTTGAAGAGGTAGCATATTTAAGGCAATTTTTCTTTAATATGGTACAGAAATCACTACTTTTATGGGAAGAAGTTAAGTATCTAGTTAAGAAAGAGTTTTTGAAGATGCCAGAGGACCAGGATAAGTGATTAGTATGTGTCAATTTTGAAGAAAGCCTGAGAATGTAACATCAAGATCACAGTGAGAAAAAATGTTAATAGTATTTTTCTTTAGATAGTTATATAATTTTTTAACTTTTAATTTGTTTCTTTATCCTTCCTTATATTTTCTAGATTTTCTATAATAAACACCTATTACTTTTTGATTTTTAATAGCTCTTAAAAATTAATCAGGTTTAAAATGATAAAGCAATACATGTTCATGGCACTATGAAAGTATAGAAACATGTAAAATGAAAATTAGAACTTCCCACATGCCATAATATTTCATTTCCATTTCTTTAAAGCAACCACCATCAAAAGTTTTCTTGGTATGCTAGGTGTGTTGGCCATGCCTGTAGTCTCAGCTACCGAGGAAGTTGAGGCGGGATGATCGCTTGAGTCCAGGAGGTTGAGACCAGCCTTGGCAACATAGTGAGACCTCATCTCAAAAAAATTTATTTTTGTTGGTAGCTCTTCAGTAATTTTTTATACACATATGTTTTAAAATCAGAAAACATAATTGAAAAATCATAGGTAAAAAAGCTAAGCTTGAAAAGGACAACACCATCTGGCTTCTGATTTTCTGATCCCTCTTGAAAGACTAATAAACTGAGAAGAACATAAATAGGCATAAACTTGTAAGAATGAAGATAATGGAAGAGGAGACAATAGCAGACAAAAGATGTCAACAGAAGTTTAGGAGATGAAAAGCAGATGGCCCAGTGATATCTGACGGGGAGAGTACAGAAACCTAAACCTCACATGCTCGCAGCAGAGGAAGCAGCAGGAAGGAAGTCCGTTCATGTTGCAGACTTCCTGAAAAACTCAAGAATTAGAAGTGAAAGTGCTGATGACACTAAGAACAGGAAGATTGTCTGGAAGTGTACCCACTGTCCCCCTACCCACAAGTTCAAGGAGTTGCCTTGCACATCTGTTAGAAGACTGGAGATGAAATAGAAAGACTCTGGACTTGAGACATTAGCTGCAAACAGGGAAGTTACATGGAAGATTGTGTACTGCAGAGAAAGACCTCAGCCTCCGTTTTCACCTAACTCTCAGAATGTTAGTGACTAGGCTTAAACCTTATCAAGAAATTGGAGGCCTCCTCTCTGGGGAAACTGACTAGTTCAAGCAGAAAAGGCTGTGGATACTGACACTTGTGGATCTCCTGTGAAATGGCTTAGGTCCCTGCTGGATCAGCCTCTAATGATGCCCAGCAGTTGGTAACCACCACCCAGGCATTAAGAGCTTTCAGTCAGCTGTTGGCGCCTCCTTCTTAAATGTAAATAGAAAGCTATGGACCAGTAAATATTCTAGAAAGCTTCTCACATAAAAAAGAGACTAAACAAGTTAATGGAAAAAACACGGGAAACAGACAATGCAGGAAACAGAAGAATACATAACAAATGATATAGTTATGATCCTTCCAAAGAAAATGCATTGTATTCACAAAGGATAGGAAGCTATTTAAATAGAACTTTTTGTTAATTGAAAGTGTGGTGGTGGAAATGAAAATGTCAATAGATGGATTTGTAAAATAATGTTTAGGAAATCACTCCCCAAAAAGTAGGAAGGAAAAATAAAGATGTGAAAAATCAGAAAAAAAGATGAGAAATTTGGATAATAGGAATTCCAGAAAGAGAAATGTTTTAAAAAGGGGAAAGCAGAAGTTACTAAAGAAATAAAAAAAAAAGCTATTTCTAGAGCTGAAGGACCTGTTTCCTGGTTGCAAGGGACCACCAAGTGTCCAGCACAATGAATGCAAAAAGATGTATCCAAGCAATATCAGTGAAATTTCAGAGCCCCTAAGTTAAGATCTTGCAAACCTTTAAGGAAGAAAAATGATTATAATCAAATGATTACTTATAAGAATGATGCCACATTTCCAAGTGGAAACATTGGGAGTCAGAAAACAATGGATAATGCCTTCAAAGTTGGAGTCAAATTATTTCTAATCTTTCAAGAATTTTGCACCCAGCCAAACTAGGAAGTGTTTTCAACATTCAAAGGCTCAAAAAATATATACTTTGCTTGTACCTTTTCTCTTTTTTTTTTTTTTTTTTTTGAGACTGTGTCTCACTCTGTTGCCTGGGCTAGAGTGCCGTGGCGTCAGCTTAGCTCACAGCAACCTGAAATTCCTGGGCTCAAGCAATCCTTCTGCCTCAGCCTCCCAAGTAGCTGGGATTACAGGCATGTGCCACCATGCCTGGATAATTTTTTCTATATATATTTTTAGTTGTTCAGCTAATTTCTTTCTGCTTTTTTTTTTTTTAGTAGAGACCGGGTCTAGCTCTTGCTCAGGCTGATCTCAAACTCCTGAGCTCAAATGATCCACCTGCCTTGGCCTCCCGGAGTACTAGGATTGCTTGTACCTTTTCTCAAGAAGGAAATAGAGTATATGCTCTACTAAGATGAGAGAGTACCAACAAAGGGAAAAAATGGATGAAGGAACCTGGGCAGTGCAATACAGAACAGAGGTGAAGGCAGTTCCCAAGTTGACAGGTGTTTACTAAGGCTAGACAGCAAGCAGCCCAGATTACTGCAGGAGGACAGAAGCCTCCAAAAGATATGTTTCCAAGAAAAAAAGGGAAGTGATTGATTTCCAGTGTGATCGGTGTGTTTGACCACACTGAGAAAATTTTACGGTTCTTTGAAGAGTTAGAAGGGGAATCGTTGAAAGGTACATGATAAATGAAGCAAACGAAAAGGAAGGCAATGACTTGTTCTAGGAGTTTTTTAAAAATTGTAAAAAGCCTACAAAAAAGGAAATACAGTGGTAGTGCACTACATGACTCAGCTGCTAAATTATACTTAGAGACATAATGCTATAATAATACTGCTTTCACTAAAAATTTTTAAGTGATTCTGTGGGGAATACGGGGTGAAGAAAAGTCTATGTATGTCTGTGTGGGGTAGGATTAGAAAATGATATCTTTACCTTCTATGGTAGTAAGCCCATAGATAATATATAAAGTTGCAAAATAAAAAATAATACTATTTGAATGATAGTTAGAAATATGAAAACCATTGCCTTTTTGGCTGGAGCCATGGGGTTGGGGAATATGAAAGGAAACCGTTGTTTTTCTTGCATTATAGTAGTTTAAACTATGTACATATTTTATTTTGCTAAAAACAAAAATGAAAAAAGAAAAGTGGTGTAACATCTTTTTGAAGCAGGAAGAACCTCAATAGCATATACCTTTTGGTTCATCAAATCTACTTCTAAAAATGTATCCCAGGAAAATCATCCTGGATGTGTTCACAAATGTAAGTATGAGGATATTTATCACAGAATTGTTTGTAGCATCAACGAATTGTGAACAGACTAAATACCCATGCCAAGAGAGCAAGCACTGTGCCTGTCTTTTTTGCTTCTGTGTCTTCAGTTTCTAGAACAGTGTCTAACACATACTAGGTGCTCAATAAATATTTGTTGAATATTTACTGACTAAAGGTTTAACTGAATTAATACATAGGAAAACAGGTACATAAAACAGTCTTTTGGTAGTGGTTATCTGTGTGGAGGGATTATCTGTGACATTTATTTTTACCTATTTCTCTAACTTGTATTTTTGAAAATTTCTAAAATTAACATTTAAAAATTGTACATTTATAAAAATTTAAATATATAAAATTTAAAAATATGGCACATTAATATTTTTAAAGCAGCAATAAAGGGGAGAGGGATAGTAGTCCATGGAATTGAAGCTGAGATAGTCTTAAAACTGTACTACATTTATTTCTGAACTTCCAGATGACACAGACCAAAGGGACACTTCATGGGTCAAAATAATTTTCGTTATTTGATAAATAGCACACATATTTATGTAATTACAAAAAAATTTTTCATGACATTAAATTCAAAGAAGTTATGTACATAAATAAGGCCAGGGGTAGATAATCTTCAGCTTCAATTTTACAGAAAATTGAATGCTGTTCTTTTTTTTTTTATTAATTTTTTTTGAAGGGGTGGAGGGTTGTGAGGAGGGATGTTCAGTTGCCTCATTTTTTGTTGTTGTTGTTGTTGAGACAGAGTCTCATTCTCTTGCCCCACGTGGAGTGCAGTGGCATCATTGTAGCTCACTGCAACCTCCAACTCCTGACCTCAAGCGATCCTCCCACTTCGGCCTCCTAGAGTGCTAGGATTACAAGGGTGAGCCATCCTACCCAGCCTGAGTGCTGTTCTTGATACAGCTGTTTCTTATACTGATGCTAAATAAAACTATAACTTTGTAATGTAACTTGGTGAAGGCTTTTCTGTAGTATGGTTAGTTAATTCAGAACTTCTCAACTTTTACGTGGGTTTTGCTTCCAAAGTTGTTTTTAAGTCCAAAATGACCAAGAGGATTTCAACCTTGTGTTTCCCAGTACATTTCTACCAAATAGAATGTCCAAAGACACTCTTTTAATGGAATTTCAAAACAGAGTTTCAAAGTGTCCTTTGAAAGCACGTTCTTCTGCTTTTTGGTTTATAGCCAACTAGGTAGATTTTTTTCAGAATGGTTAGTTTTTGTCTGCATTGAAGGATTTTGAGGCAAGTAAACACTTTTCCTTGATTATCTCCTCAAATATTATGCGGGATTCCTCAGCAGATACTGTTATCCTGTCCCTTGTAATGTGGCCTTGAACATAAGGAACACATTTTCATCAGCATCTCTTTTAAATTTTTGAATAATGCCCTGAGTTATCATTGGGTCAGTAGGCATTCGACATCTGTGCTTTCTCGTTAGCAATAAACTCAAAACCTTTCTGTACTTCTCCCAGTTATATGCAGTCTTGTTCATCTCTGACCACTGAGCGTATCAGAGTAAGTTTATATAGTCTCCAGTTTTCACCCTCTGCTTGTTGACAAACTAAAGAAAAAAAATACTTCCATTTCGTCTATTATCTTCCTCCCCTTTTGCCAACTGTTGTTTCTTTAGTCACTCTTTGTCAAATGATTCATTCCATCTACACTTGTAATATCCTTTATTTTCTCAGTGCTTTCAAGTTTTAAAAAAATCATCTCTACTTTTGTTTGCCTTTCTGAGCCTACGCTTCTCCTTAACTGTTGCTGTCAACTCTCTCAGTGCCTCTGCACTTTTCTCTCGTGATGGCCGGTATTACTCACAAAACCTTTCCAAATTAAGTGCAAACGCAGTGAATATAGTGACAAAGTGAGGGGTGATGGGTGCACGAGACAGCGATGCCTGCCTGCCTGTTTCCCGGTTTGTTTGTGGGAGCTGAGTTGACACAGTGGACCTGGAGAAGAGCTCTGTTCACGTCTGGGAAAGTTTATAGAGCGGATGTTTAAAAAGAGTTACTTTTATGTGATGCAAATAGCTGACTTGTGATTTGACTTGATGTAGAAAAAGAATATTGACAGTAGGAAAAAAACCACACACACAAACTCAAAGTTTTTTTTTTTTCAATTCTCTTACTCAACAACAATCAACACAGAAGATTCCTGTGGCCAAATATGTGGGGATTTCTCCCCACCAAACAAGCAAGCAATCAGTTCTGCAGTAGATACTAGCTGGGTGTCCTCTCATTCAGTTTTATTCTGATACTGTTTGCTTGGGGACGGGATCAGATCCCTCAGGTTGAGGGCTTGGTCCCCAAGACTGTCCTCTCCCCCCACACCCCCTTTCCCCACCTTCAGCTGCCAGTCACAGGCTCCAGGTTGTTTTACTGTGTCTCTGACCTACCGGATATAAATTGGGGTTCCCACGAGCCCCTCTTTGGGTTTGATTAATTTGCTAGAGCAGCTCACAGAACTCAGAGAAATACTTATTTACCTTTATCAGTCTGTTATAAAGGATATTACAAAGAGATGCACAGGACAGGTATGGGGAAGTGGGGCAGAGCTTCCACGCCCTCCCTGGGCACACCACCCTCCAGGAATCTCCATGTGCTCAGCTATCTGGAAGCTCTCTGGACCCTGTCCCTTTGGGTTTTTATGGAGGCTTCATCACATAGGCATGGTGGATTACATCATTGGTGATAATATTCAGCCCCTTTTCCCTCCCCTGAGGTTGCAGAGAGGGGCTGCAAGTCCCAACCCCCTAATCCTACCTTGGTCTTTCTGGTGACCCCCTCCCATCCTGAAGCTGCCTAGCGGCTGCCAGCCACCAATCAACTCATTAGCATACAAAAGACATCACTGCGGAATTTCTAAGGATTTTAGGAGTCGTATGCCAGGAAACGGGGTTGAATATCTATTTCACAATATCACAGATATAAATACCAGCTCCTGGAAGAAAATTTAGCTAACACATCTCTTTGTCTCTCCCAAATACCTATTCTAATTCCTTTAACCACATATTTATTGGGAACTAGATGCCAATCAATTAAGGGCTGTTGACAACCTGAAATGTTGATATTCCCTGCTGAATAAAGAGAGACCCATATGTTTTAGACAAGCAGGTGGCACATTTGGTATTCTGCAAAGAAAATTAAGAATCTCTGACTTGTGTTTATACAGAATTCCATCCTGTGAAAATGGGTCAGAGCACAAAGCCAAAATTTTTTTTCAGAAAATAATTTTGAGTATTACTCCACCAAAATACCATGAATGTGTGCCACGAATCATGAAAGAGACAATCATGGTCTGGAAAAATTTCAGGACAAATGCTCCTGTCCTGCGTCTAGCTGGCAGTGCAGCCGGGTTGAGTCCAAGGAGCTTGACTGCAGGACTTCACTCTCTAAAATACACCACCTCCCCCTGGTCCTCTTAATGTTTGCTGGTTCACTTTCCTAGCTTAGAAAAAGCTGTATAATTTGGGAATTTGTGATGCTGTTTCTGTCTCTTTTTTCTCCTCCTTTTCATTTGCTTTGCCTTTCACTAACTTCTGCCCATGTTGCACAGACATAATCTCAGACCTGTGTGTTATTAGAACATGAATGAAAAGGTGTTTCTGAAAAGAGTTCTTTTATCTACTAGATAATGTGTGGCCTCCCGAGTGCTATTCAGGAGCATGATGGAGTATGATTGGATAAAGACATCCCTGGCTGCATCCCACCCTTCTGTGTAAACTTGTGTGTTGGAGAAGCAGCTCAGTTATAAATCAGTGCCTGCAGTTTGGAGCTTCTGCCACTTGGGCAGTGGGCTAAAACCCAGTGGACTTTAGGGGCTTACATGAGGACTGGCACTTCTGATCTGGACTGTATTATAGCTGTTCTGTCAATGACGGCCCCACTGCTGTGTCTCTCTTAGTGGATGCACCTGCCTAGCCCTACGCTCCTGCCCAGGCCTTCGAAGTGAATCTGTCACATCCCTCCAAGCCCATGGGTTAAGTTTTAGAACACTGAAAGCATACTATCCAGGTTCGGTGTATATCCACTTAGCTGTTTTGTTGTGATGCTATTAATGGACTAAGGGAAGTAATCGTATTCATAAAGATTAAAACATGTAACAGAATTTTTTTTTTTTTTTTGTCTTCAAATGCTTCCATTCTCCAAAGGGGAGGGAAAGATACGACGACAAAAAAGAGTTTGTGTAGTGGGTTTTCTCATACCTAAGCATGGTATTGATTGATTACAAGGGGAATCAAAATTGGAGAGTCGACTGGAGGGATAAACTGCTGTGGTTAAGAGAGAGATATGAGGGAGAGAGAGGGGGCTCGGGTGGATGGTTAGAGGAAATGTTAGAAATGTGTCCCGGGAGAGACAGAAACCCACTGGGAGATTTGATGAAGTTTCTGCAAAATCCAAATGTCGCGCTATGATTTTGGAGTTAGATTTATTCGTGAGGGTCAGTAGATGATGCCACAGAAGGTTGGTGGTGAGGGCAGATTCTTCTCGTTTCACTCAGAGGAAGAGCCACATGGTGCTCAGCCCTACGTTAGCCTCTTCCAACACACCCATCATGTGCTCACTTTGTCTGGCTTCACTGGTTTCCTTGATGTCCTTTGATGTCCTTGATGTCCTTACCAGGCTTGCTCCCCCGTAAGGCCTCTGCACTGGCTGTTTGAAGGGTGGCAGAATGTCCCATCCCCAAGCATGCCACTTTGACATGAGGATTCCTTCCAGCTAAAGGCACTCGGAAAACAGCAGATACAAGAAGGGCACTCTAATTTTCCCTTTTTCTTCTTGAAAAATAGGAGATTAAAAAACTCCCATGTGAAAGTTGCCCTCTGTATACCAGGAGAAAAGAAACATTTTTTGATGGAGGATCATAGCTGAGAGAATTCTTTACAAGCAGACCTTGTTAAAATAATTCTTACCTTCCTTCAACTTCCCCACATAATTTAGTTACTTTTCCAGGATTGCCTCTTTGTTCAACCTAATACAAACGTGTGTAGGTTTTGCCAATTCTTTGATAGTCTTCATTTTCTTATGAGGGCTCCCATGTTATGTCAAGCTTACATTAAATACATTTGTATCCTTTTCTCCTGTTAATCCATCTTATGTCAATTTAATTCTCAAACACAGCTGGAATCCTAAGAGGGAACAGGCAGAGTTTTCACTCCCCTACACTCTTCTCCCAGATAGTCACATGGCTTACTTCCCTACCTCCTTCGGGTCTTTACTCAGATGTTACTTACCCAGTGAGGACTTCCTTAGCCCCTCTGTTAGAAATTGCATCTCTCTCAACTCACCCAAGTAACTTCTTTATCTTGTTTATCTGATTCCTCCATTAGAATTTAGGATGGCAAGGGGTCCCTCTCCCCCTTCCCCCTGTTTTATACCCTACTCTGTCCTCAGTGCCTGGAACGACACTGGGCATGTAGAAGTTGCTCAATAAATGTTTATTGATTGATAGACTGAATGAGTGCTCTCCAGAGGAACCCAGTCACTTCTGGCTACCAAAATAGCAAATGGGTGATTCTCCAAGAATAATATTAGACTCTTTCTAGCTATATAGACCAGTAAGCATAAGTAGGAAGACTAAAGATAAGCATTGATTGAAATCTTTCCTGGAAAAAAATTTATATTTTTAATTCAAATAATCATAAGTACATCAAATATATACTGGGAAAAATAGATCATCACTGAAATATTTGTGTTCCAAATATTCCTTTGGCTCTGCCTAGAGAAATGCAAATTATGCATGGCACTAATCTACCTTTCTTTGGAGCACATTTCTTTTATTATGCAGTCATTTCAAGTGTGAAGAATGAAATGCTACTAAATACAAGATTACTTGCCATCTTAAGTAGTGGATAAGAGCTGCTTTTTCTCCGTGTTGGCAAATTATCCAGAAGATTAATGTTTGGAAAGACATTTTATTATATCTGTAGAAAACATTATTTTAAGCAATAGTCTAATGAAAGTATTTCTCCTTTATACAATTCAAGAGATTTTGATGGAAAAATAAGGTGAATACAAATCTCTACCCTATAGTGAGTGTGTATTTTGGATCTTTTTTAGGCAATGATGGATAAGCCATTGTAGGAGCCATTCTGCAGGGGAAAGAAGGGATTGTCTTTGCCCAGAGACATTACGGTCACCACTTGTGTTCACTCTCCCACCACAGGCAAAGCCTTGCTGCTCAATTCTCAAAGCATAAGATTAGAATCTTTCTAGCTACATAAACCAGTAAGTGGAAGTAGGGAGGCTGAAAATAAGTGTTCATTGAGATTCTTCAGAGTAACTTCTGCCCATTTTTGCTCTACATCATGTACAATGTATGTCTGGGCCTTCAGCCAGCAGCGACTTTTAACTTTTATACTTGTTTCAAAATTGATAATTTAAGACAAAGATTTCTTTAAGTCAAGGGAAAACATAACTTTATGACGGCCCAAACCGTATCTTCTATAATCTCTGTGAAATTAGCCAGTTAGTTTTTAGAATAAGAAATTTCCCTGATTTCTCTGTAGGCCACCAGATTCTTCACTTAAAGAAAAGCCCTCTGTTGTTGGATGCCAACCTTTTAGCTTCTAGTCTTAATATGGTGAACATATAATTTGTCATCCAAATAGGGACATGCTTGAAAATAGAAGGGGGAATTATTAAAAATGATTGCCCAGAAAACAGTTATAAGTTAGTATTGTGTGAAGCAAACAGAGTTGTATGGTCTCTATTAAGAAGGGGAATGAAATTAATACTTACTGAGACCATATAATGTGCTAAGTGCTTTATATACATATTATCTAAATTTCAGAACCATCCCATGATGTTGAGACTTGGCACATTATATATGGTCTCAGGTCATGGTTTTCAGCCATGAATCTGAGGCTCTGTGACATTAACCCAAGGGGCCAACATATAATAATTTAAAAGGAATTTTAGGAACTCAGCTCAGGACAGTTTACAATAAGGACTATTGATTTAGCTGTCTGGAGGAAAGACATTAGATACGCATTTTGGCCAAAAGCCAAATGTTAAAATCAATAATTGACTGAAGTCAGATATCATTAGAATAGAAAGAACTTTGGGGAGACAAGATTAAATTTGAAACCTTATCAAACATTTCAAAAGTCAAATTTTGAAAGTTTGACATTATGGTGAAGGAAAAATAATTTATCAGTACCCTCAGCTTCTGGATTGTTCCTGTGGTCCCTGTGCTACATGGCTGCAATCCTAAAGACATGCTTGCTTTAACTGGACTAACGTTTAGTGCACAGTCTAAGGAACTTGGGATTTACTGCTCAGCAAATATAAAAAATCCTGGATCATCTACTACTGAAAATGTTTGCCAATCTATAGTGATTGTTTTGGCAAGCTTTTGTATTTTAGTCTCCATAGATGAAAACTATAAGGAATTGACTTCTTAAATTTGAATTTTAAGTATGGAAACAAAATGCACATTGAGACTCTCTTGTTTCTCTAACATTGTCTTCTTTTCTTACTATTTGTTACTTATTCATTCAATCAATATTCATTAAGCAACATTTCCCTGTAGCAGCCACCATTTCAGGAGATGAGGATACAGCAGTGAGCAGAAGAGAAAAGCCCCTCTTTTTATGGAATTTACATTCTGGGGCTTGGGGATACAGACAATAAACAAAATTATAAATTAAATATATAGCATATAGAGAAAATATTTGCAAGCTATACAGCCGATAAAGGGCAAATAACCAGAATCTACAAACAACTCAGCAAATCAGCAAGGAAAAAAAAAAAAAGACAACCCCATTAAAATGTAGGCAAAAGACATGAACAGAAGCTTTTCAAAAGAAGATAGACAAATGGCCAATAAATATATCAAAAAATGCTCAACATCTCTAATCACCAGGGAAATGCAAATCAAAACCACAATGAGATATTACCTAACTCCAGTGAGAACAGCTTTTAATGGCTTTTTTAAAAAGCCCCTAAACAATAGATGCTGGCTTGGATGCAGAGAGAAAGGAATGCTTATACACTGTTCATGGGACTGCAAATTAGTGCAACCCCTGTGGAAAACAGCATGGAGATTCCTCAGAGAACTGAAAGGAGACCTACCCTTCCATCCAGCAATCCCACTACTGGGTATCTACCCAAAGGAAAAGAAGTCATTTTCATTTATCAAAAAGACTCCTGCACTTGAATGTTCATTGCAGCACAATTCACAATTGCAAAGATGTGGAATGAACCCAAGTGCCCATCAATTTATGAGTGGATTAATAAAATGTGGTGTATGTTTATCATGGAGTACTACTCAGCCATAAAAAGGATGAATTAATGCCTTTTGCAACAATTTGGGTGGAGCTGGAGACCATTCTGCTAAACGAAGTATCTCAAGATTGGAAAAACAAGCACCACATGTACTCATTATTAAATTGGAACTAATTGACGAGCAGACAAGTGCACAGAGGGAAGTAAAACTCAATGGAAATCAAGCAGGGGGCAGGGGGGCAGAGAAAATGCCCATTAGTTAGGGACAAAAACCTATCTAATGGGTACAATGAACACTATCTGGGTGATGGGCACACTGACAGCCTGACTCAAACATTATGAAAGCCATCCATATAACCAAAAACATTTGTAGCCCCTTTATATTTTGAAATTAAAATAAATAAATAAAAGAATTAAAAAATTAAATATATGGCATATACTGTTAAGTGCTATAGAGAAGAATAAAGCAGGGTAGAGGGATATGAGGAATTCTCTATTATGATTGGATCAAAGATGATTTCTCCTGGTTATTGTCTTAAGAGTATTTATTTCTCATGGAATTTTGTGGGGGGCAGTTTGACATTTAATTATTAATTCCTCATAATAAGTTATAAAGAGTTCCTATCTAGGGCATTACTTTCCCTGAAAAACTCATGGCCTAAATGGAATTTAAAAAATGAAAATTAAATATAATTCTTAAAGGTTTTGCTTAATCTTTTAAATGCTAGTACATCAAATCTATGAAGATTTGAATTATTTTAATCTCACCTGTTACACTGCCTCATATTATTTAAAATTTTATAAATATTCATTGGCAGAAAAACGATGTAGTATTTTTCCTATCTTAATATTTCCTTTAGCTGACAACTTACTCTTCTAGGTATTCAATAATTCTTCATACTTTTTGTACATAAAATCAATAGCTTTTATAATAAATTTATTACTGCAACATTTTCCTCTTGCAATATTAAATATTTTCTTATATTTCACCTGACTGATAGAATTTCAACATATAAAGCATATAAAGAGATTTTCACTCTGTTTACTTCTAGATTGCTTATCAGAATTTTAAATTGCATATTCAGTTAGAAATATTAAACTCTGACGATATTCCCTGTTTGTGCTGCCCACATTGACACCCTGTTTAGGTATGATGGTAATGTGCACAATGACATAATCATTTGTCACACACATGTTCAGGGATTCCAGGAATGACATGGATTTAAATGTTTGTTTACCTGATTATTCAGCTTTCCAAAAGCTGAGTCTAAAGCTGAAATGTAACAGCATATTTTGGCCAAATACTGAGACCGAGGTAGGATTCTTGTCCACCTCTCCTGTCTCAAGTTCAGTCATTCCTTGGAAGTCATTCTTGTCCATCACTGCAGTGGCAGCCTCCCAACCAAAGTATTGAAGTGGCATATGAAACAGTCTCAACGAGGTTTGTTCTGATCCTGGGCATTATCTACCGAGTGGTTGGATTTTCACCCTTATCTGCCTGTTTATTTTCCTTAGAATCTCAGTCTTCCTTGTATGTAGGCACGATCTGCAAATGAAGGCTTCTTGGCTTAATTAATCTGTGTGGCTTCCACAGGAGGGATGAGAACCTGAGTGACATTTGAGCAAGTGGCTCCCAGGCTTCACAGATATTTTACCATCATGATGCAACATAGCATCATCAGCTATGAGGACTGCTGCAGCTTGAATTCAAATAACATGCATTGAGATTTTAATTCCACTACTGAACTCATACTCATCCAAAACTTAATGCTCTGTCAATTTAAACTTGAATCTAAAAAAAAGGATTTCCTTTTGTTTTTTCGATTCTGTGATTTACTGTCTTCCCCCCCCTCCCCCCACACACAAAGCAAATAATAAACAGCATCAGTGCAAAGCATGAGAAGGGGGGTGGGAACAAAATTTGATACAAATTCTAGTATAAAAGCTGGCATATATCTTCCCTCGAGAATCACCTGAAGGTTGGATGGAGGTGAAGTTAGTTATGCCACCTGACAGTTTCTCAGCGATCACAGACTTAACATTCAGGCTGCACATTCTGATAAAAGGATGCAACTCATTGTGTCGTAGCTCTGTGGCAGCTTCCCTGCCTGAGATGACTTGCCCCCCCTCTTCATCCTGCCCCTCCTCCCAGGCTGCAAATCTCAGAGCAGGAAACCCTTCCTGGAACCCCAGGCATGACTTGATGTCCTCCTTTTTTCAAGCAACCTGAGATATCTGTGCACATTTCTGTTGTGGCTCTGGTCACATGTTCCTGCACACACAGTAGTAACTTGCCTGTTGGTTGCCCCTGTCTTGATCATGTTCTCTGAAAGCAGATCTGGTTTTTTGTTCAGTTTCATATCCTAAGAATCTAGCACAGTGTTAGGTAAGAACAGTAAAAATTGTTACTGCCACTGCCACTGTGACCACGACCGCTCCCGGTGGCAGTCCTAGTTAGTACTGCTGTTTTTGCTGCTGCCGCCGTAGCCAGTGTAGCTGGTGAGCTAGTGGGGGCTCCTCGCGGGCACGGGGGCTGCTCACGCATGTTTTCACCGTGTGGCCCCTTTTCGGCCCCCCTCTGGAGATGGCAGAAGGGCGATGGGGAGGCATTCTGGATGGAGGGCAAAGTTGGAAAGTTCATGATAGAAAAACCACGCCTGTGTTGCCAATGGTGATACGATCCCTGTGAATTTGCTACAACTCTTGGATTTTTAAAATATTTGTGTGCACGTGACACTTCCGATTTCCTGGGGCCTATTGGGTTTCCCCCACTAAAGGTATGACTGCCCTGAGCATGGTGAGGTTGTCGACAGGTGCGAATTTGATTCCACACCATCTAACACACATTTTCTCGATAATTAAGAAAGCATTTATTAACCTAATGAGTACGGCCGGAAGGGCACCTCCACCGGGGCTGAGGAGGCCTCCCCCAGCCACCAGGCCTCTGCAGCTGCCACCTCACTGACCAGTTGTACTCGTGTCAACAGCGAGGCTGGGACTGTGTGATAATAATGAGGACAACACCTGACATGTATTGAACTTTTACTGTGAGTTTTAAAATTCCCCGGGGGTGGTTCGGCCGGGGGACGCTTCGCCCAGTAGTGGAGTGAGTCGGGGGCAGAGCTGGGACTTGAAACCGGGTGACACCCCACTGTCCCGTCTCAGCTCTGAGCTTCTGAACCGTGTGTGGCTAGAGATGTCCAAGCAGGCGCCTCTGTGCGGGGTCACCATTCAGCCATGGTTTATGTCGGCCATTCATTTCAATGAGTAAACAAACGGATTTGGCTTCTGGCAGATTTTTAATTGGAGGCGCATATAAATATTGCCCCATAGAACAGTGACAGGCGAGCAGCAGGGTAGCCTGCAAGCCGGACCAGAAGGGTCCTGGGAAACCGGAGTTTCAGACACTGGGGGAGTGAGGAGAGACCCTCACAAAGATCGCAGTACCCAGTGGTGGCAGAAATTGCCGAGAAGCCAGACAAAATGAGAACCAAAAAGGCCCACAAGATTTAACCATCAGAAGGCAGGTTGTTTGGCCAGTGTCTGAGATCACATCACTCATTTCCTCCTGTTTCTATTCAAAACGGTTTCCGAGGGGTTGTTCTCTGTCTTGTCCCCAGGATGGGGGGGTGCACCCTCTTTGGGGGCCAGTCTGTACGCTCCCTACTGTATGCAGCTCACGTAGAGTCTCTCCTCACTGAACTAAACCACCTGACTGTTGAGTCAGGATACAGATGCGTTTCTGCTGCAGCTGAATAGCTCAGCAGTCTCCAAAGTTAGCTCTGCAAGTCTTTTCTGGATCTGAATGTTTGAATCAATCAGTACATTTGCAACTATAATATGATTATTTTTGCCTTTTGACATATTTCAGCTGCATCTGAGAGCTGATGTATTTCCCTTAATTTTTTTTTTATTATGAAATATTCCAGTCATGCATTTGGATGGCTGGGGGAGTGAATTAATAGTAAGTAGTCTAATCACCCTGGAGACGCTGGTGCTTCTGGGAGCTTGCACTGAGGTAAGGCTGCACGTCTCTGTGGGAGTGACAAGTGAATGAATCTGTTGCTCACTTAACCTGCTGTTCTTTTCTCACCGTGTTTTCTCTCCTAGGAAACAAATGGAAGACTGCTGCGACCCCGCCCATCTCTTTGCTATGACTAAAATGAACTCCCCCATGGGGAAGAGCATGTGGTATGACGGGGAGCTTTTGTACTCATTCACCATTGACAATTCAACTTATTCTCTCTTCCCCCAGGTGAGTAGAGAGTTTGTTGCATTTCAATACAGTTTCTTAAACTTCTTGATGTGGTAGGAAAGGGATAATTGAGTTGGCTCTCACCCATTGGATCTACTTTTCTTCTTCTTTCTTCTCTTCTTAATGTTAAATGTTTTCTTTATGCCTGTCGTTGTGTGTGTGTGAAGAAATCACATAATGTTTTGACGCAAGGGCAGCAGTAGGATATTGCAGAGAAATAGGATATTGCAGAGTTGCAGTTTTCCTAACCTTTCCGATTTGAGTTGTGTGCGACTGAAGGAAGCAAGCAGAGAATGTTCAGGGAATTGTGGAATTCTAGTGTTTTGAGGTTAGCTGTGGAATGATCCAGAGGATTTGTGATACTGGAATGTTTTCTTAGGACTGATGTTGCTCTCAGGGAGTGGGGACCAGATGGTTGGAAGTTTTCGTCTTAGAGCTCTTGCATGTTAACCCCGTGGTTAGATTACTGCTGTGCAGTGGAGGAGTGGTGGATATGGAGAGAAAGAATTCAGTTTGACCACTTCTGAAGTGGTCTAAATCAAGCTTTGCTTAGTTAATGTTTTTCTTCTTTGTTTTCTGAACATTGAAATAAAACATTCTCCTAGCATATATCTAGGCAGCAAGTGGGGGAAAAAAGGAAACCTTTATTTTAGGGAACCCAAGTCAGGAGGAGGGGAGATCTCAGGTGAAATCGCCATTAGGGAAAAGTAGGGAAATGAATCTTGACCTCCTCAAGTTGTCTTCTAGCCACTCTTGGTGTGCACAGATGATTGTACAGAAAGAGAATTCATGGTCAGAGCTGGAAAGTGGGGCTGAACCTTTCATGTATCTCTATTAATAGCTAATGACTCTTTAGAGGAGAGATCCTATAAAGTTTGGGTACAGGTTCTATCAGATCCAAAGTCATGCTCTCTATGAAACAGCTCATATTTACTAGATCATCTGCAGGTGTTGTAGTCTAGTTTAATGGCTTTAGAGTGTAGGGATAAGTTTTTAAAAATTTTAATAGGAAATAAGAGGTTTAATTCATGGCCAGCACCCATGTGCTTTCTCTCTCTCTCTTTTTTATTTGCCCTTAGGAGGCTTCTAGCGGCAAAGGAAATGACTAAGAGTCATAAAATGTGGAATCAAATTTTGTCTCCATCTCTAACTAAATACTTTGGATAAGTCACCTAAGTCTTCTGAAAGTCAGCCGTCTCATGTGTGTAATGGATAGAGCAGCACCTGTCCTATCTACCTCACAGGGCAGTGGTGAAGATCAGTTTAGATAATGCATGTCAGGGTACTGTGTAAACTGCAAAGCATTATGTAAATGTTTGGTGTTAAGGTTGTGCTGATTCATACATTGCATCATGATATTGAGAAATGAAGAATATAATCGTATTAGTCAGGATTTAGGCAAGGTAGAGAAATTTCCCTAGGTATTTGTGCCAGAAAGATATTTCATATAAGGAATTAGGCACTTAGAAAAATCACTGGAGGAATGAAGACATGGGAGTCAGGAGGTGGCTCTTGGAATTATTGAGTTCGAGAACCTACTGCTCTAACTGGGTCTAGGGATTAGGAAACCCAGGTGCCATTGCTGTTGGCATGGGCACAGCTGCCTCCAGCAGAAGCAGTGGCAGGAAGATGGATTCCAATTCTCCCCCCCTTCCATATCTCCCTCAAGTGCATCTAATGGGTAAAGATTAATTTGCATTTCCAGAATGTTAGTTGCAAAGAAGTCCAGGAGAGGCAGTTTTTAACTATCAAGCTGGAAACAAGGTGGAACAGAGGTTGAGCACAGCAATCCCCAGGCTCCTCTGTGTACAAAAACTGATACCAACTAGCTATGACATGAAAAAGAAATAAGGAAGCAATCTTCCTTCACAACTCATCAAACAGAAACATTTTAAAAGAAATTTAAAAGAGGCTTTTTATATATGAGAGCTTTTAGTCATGCCAACTGAATTCTAACTTTGCATTAGCAAATGGATTTAAAGAAAAGAGATGATTAAAGAAATACAAACTAGCCTCCTATCTTATCTGTCAGTTGCAGCAGTAGAATGGTAGGAAATATTTACTTTTTAAAGTGTGTGCAAATGAATTCTGTGCCTCTTTGTTCCAGTTGCAAGGCCAAGGAGCCATCCTTGAATAATGAAGGAAAAATGCTTTTTTTCCTTAGAGATTTGAAGTCATTACATTATTGTGTGTGTGCACAGCCATAACAAAAGGCTGAACTAATCCAATGAGTAGATTTTTTAGAAAAAAGTTACACATGTATTTTTCTGCTGAGACTCTCAAATGACTAGTCAGTTTATACAAACCTTGGAAAACCAGTTTGCATCACTGAAAACATGGTATATTTCCCCCTGCTCTCACCATATTATTATTTCTTTTCTTTTTTCTTTCTTTTTTTTTTTTTTTTTTTTGAGACAGAGTCTCACTCTGTTGCCTGGGCTAGAGTGTTGTGGCGTCAGCCTAGCTCACAGCAACCTCAGACTCCTGGGCTCAAGCAATCCTTCTGCCTCAGCCTCCCAAGTAGCTGGAACTACAGGCATGCGCCACCATGCCCGGCTAATTTTTTCTATATAGATTTTTAGTTGTCCGGCTAATTTTAGTAGAGGCGGGGTCTCACTCTTGCTTAGGCTGGTCTCGAACATCTGACCTTGAGCTGTCCTCCCACCTCGGCCTCCCAGAGTGTTAGGATTACAGGCATGAGCCACCACGCTCGGCCTATATTATTATTTCTTAGTGAAATGTTTCTGGTTGTTATCAGCAAACTGAATTGCTAGTTAATTGACATGGTTCATTCATGTTCCCTGTGGAAAGAAAGTAGCCTGTGCAGATGAGGCAGAAATGCAGGTGAGTGGGCCAGGTTCAGTGTTGTCAGTGTGAACAAAGCATCCCTCCTTTCCCTGAGTTTCAACAAAAGAAAGGCAAGTCACTCGTTCTCTAGCTCAGATTATATATTGGCACCTTTACACTTTCCCTCTAAATGCTCCATATGTGTCAGCCATCATTATTGTTATTACTCCTTTGCCTACTTTTATCCATTTTTTTTTTGCTGTTGTTGCCGAGATGCAATACAAGAAAGGAGATGCTCTGTACATTGTGGAATGTTAACAGGTCCCAATAAGGGCCGTCTATCCTCAGGAAGAGACTGTGGAAATGCTCTGTACTTTGAGATGCCACATTGAATCTCTTTTATTACAGTAGTTAGTTGCTTCCTATTGGGACCTTTCACAATTTCCTATAGTTTTATTATCAAATTCATTCAATTCTGCCACATATTGTCATAATCTACATAACTACACATCTACATATCAGTTTTCTGAAAGTTTTTATCTGCTGATCTCAGTACCATCTTGTGAGCTTTTGGTGAAAAACAAGAAGTTTTTCATTTTTGTGCTCAGTGCAATGCTTCCCACTCAATATAAATATTCGTTTCCAACTACTCCTGTTTGCCAAGAAGGTTTCCTATGTCCCACTTGGGCTGGACCACTGCGGTGCCCTTGCTAGAACCGTAGGGAACCAGGTAGAATATTTTGATGTAGCTATTTCCAGATGTACTTTGGTGAAATATTTGTTGAACATTATTAGGCATGAAGGGCCAAATTTTAACCTTCACACAGGATTTTAAAAATATGCAGTGTGTGTCTGTGTGTGTGTTTGGGGAGGTCAGTGTGATACAGTGTGACAGGTGTGTTCCCACTTTGGGAAGGCTACATCCCCTGGGTGGGGATTAGCTCTTTCCTGCTTAGCCAAGGACTGTCCCTTTTAAGTCTGCCTGGTTCAGTGTTTGCAGGAATTATTGAATAAACTCTATTTTGGCCTAAGATATATTGCTCAGGAAGAGCATAAATTTCTTTGGAAATGAGTGAGGGAGTATCAGGAATGTTAGAAACCACAACTGTGCTGATATAGTCTGAGAAATATTTCCTTTTGGTGCAATAAAAACATGGTTGGCTCTCCACTCTCTTACATTGTAATATAAATTACAAACTAGACTAGTCATTTGTCCTCAGAATATTCACCTAAGGCCATGAATAAAGAATCACTAGGCATCAGTGCACCCCACACGGACCCTCATTTCCAGCTCCCCTCGTTGGCCTTAGGGTCCCTGTTGTGCTCCACTGGGCCTGAACCCACAGCGTCCTTGGCCTGTGGGAAACCCAGCAGGACATTGTAAAGCAGTTTGTCAAAATAGCCTTGTTAAAATGAACATACACATTTTCTTTTCTTCACAGTAATGTGCTTAATAGAATTCTCTGAGCTCCTGGATATCCCTGAGTCCCACAGCAATTTTTTCCCTCCTTACGAAATTTGGATCATACTATATAATCTCTCAAATTTGATAGTTTGTTTTTTTAACTTATTAATATTATTTTAATCATTTCTCCAAATACATACCTTTGTGACTGGAAGGCAACTAAGGGGAATGGTGTCTGGTGGGCGTGAATCTTTGCCAGACTTTTGTTAGGCTCTGTTTTTAGGCTTGTGTCTGGCTGCTTCGTAAGAGAAACCTGACCTAGGGGCTTAACCAAATAGATGCTTATTTATCTCAAGCAATAAGTAATTGGAGGTGGGTAGTTGAGGGCTGGATGATAGCTATACAGTGCCATCAAGCTGTCAGGCTTCTGTCTTCCTACTCAAACATCCTTAGCTAACGGTCAAGGAACCTCCCAGTGTTGGCCCAGAATCCCAGCAGAAGGAAGAAACAGAAAAGCAAAATTGGACAGACTCCTGCTTACATGTCGCGGGTCAGGACTGAGTCACACAGGTGGGTCTAACTGCAAGAAAGGTTAGGAAGTTCAGAGTTTCAGCTCTAGAGAAATGCACCACACGAGCCAACCTACACTGTCTGCCTCAGTTTTTTCATGTGTTATCTCTATCTTTATAGCAACTCTGGGTTTGTTATTATTGTGTCCATTTCATGGATGAAACTAAGACTGAGAGTGGTTATATAACTTATTCAAGGTTCCAGAGCTGGTAGGTGCAAGGGCTGGGATGTGAAACTTGGCCTGTCTGATTTCAAAGGTTTTGGTTTATTGTCTTGTTTAAAAGGCATGGGTTCTAGTGGACTGGTCGTTCATTCTTATCACACAGTTACCTGGAAACCATTTTAAGGTTTTTCACTTTTCTTATAAGAAATGGAAACATTTCTTTTGTAGCTATTGGGAAGAAAAAAATAGAGTGTAGATATGCAGGCTACAGGATCCTATACAATACTGCAGTTTCCCTTTGAAACTGTGGTTTCCTATGCAATGCTGTAGTCTCCCTTTGGCTTTGAGATCCCCAGTAGCCCATGTTGAAAGGAGAAATAAGAGCAGTTCCGTTATTTTGATTTTTATAAAGGAGAAATCCAGATTCTCAGAGAAAAGCCTGATTATTCTTTGCACATTGCTTCTTTGTTATAAGAATCCAGAACGTGGTTCCACTACCGTTGAATAATTCACCCTCTTTTTCTTGACTGAATTTTGACACTAGAGAACTGTGTAGAGTAGAATCTAAAGATCTGGCCTTTCTATGATGCTCTTTATGGTCCCAGACAAGTCATATAACCATTCTCAGCCTGAATTTTATAATTTGAAAATTGGAGCAATTAATACTTGGTCTTCATATTTCTGTATTATTATGAGAAACAAAGTTAAAATGAGACAATGGATGTAAAAGTGCTTTGTAACAAATGCAGTGCACACCATGTGATGATAATATTACTGTCATTATCTGTCTAAGTATTTATGGACTTAAAGATTTCCTTGGCATTTTGGTAATGCCAGGAATGGATGGGGGAAAACAAAAACAAAAACACTACTAGAAAAGGAGTGAAATGAATTTCAACAGAACAATTAAAATAAATCTGTTGAGTTTGGGATTTAGGGAAATATTATATTACTATAAAGTATTAATGGAGAATGCTATAGACTCTGCCAATTGTTCATTTGCATCATTATATTTGGGTAATTATTATGACAAACTAAAAGTACAATGTGAAATAAATTATTAATTTCCAGTGAATTAAGATTTTGTATCTGAATGAAGAATTAAAATCCACTGTTCTTCAAATTGCTCTGTAACTGAGAAGATGAATGTGGATCATCACAGGATGTCCAAATATCGATTATCTTCCTAGGGAGAGGAAAACACACGATTAGAAATGAGGTAGTACAATGGAGTCGCCCAAAAGAATAGCTGAAGGTAAAACTTGTTTTTCACATTTAGAAATAATTAAAAGTTAACACCTTTCTCTAATAAAAATTTGCAGGTTGTCTATGTTTGAGAATAAAATGAAAAATAAATGTAAGGAATGATCTATCTCGCATGGTGTAGATCTTTCTAAAGTACTTGACAGTTTGTAAAATTTAGAACAAAGACTGATTATGGTTCAGGCTTCTAGCTTCCTGGGAATAATTGGAAAGAATGCACCAATTACCACCCAGTCAAATCTCATCCGGTAGGTCCGATGGGAGTGATAATTTTCTCAGGAGATGTTACTGTTTCATATAATAGTTTCTTCTTAGGTTTGGTGGCACAACAGGGTGTTTTCCTGTGGAAAAAAGCTGGTATATCTTTATTTTTTTTTCTTTTGTTGTTTTCTTTATCTTGTTCAAATCAATTCACTATGTACATTGTTCAAATCAATTCACTATTTTCCTTCTAATTCACTATCTTCCTGCCATTAATTGGCCTGAAATTCTGAGATGATAGGTGGGACAGCACAACATTCTTGTTACCACTCATGGCCTGACTAGCCATACCCTATTAACTTAAGGGTTCAGAACTTCTGGGTAGATGGGAAACTGATCCTAAAGCTAGACTTGCCTAACAGGATAGGGGAAGGGGTGGGGAGAGGATAGAGGTGTGGACATAGCTGTGGGGGCTAAAAGGATGTCCAGCCAATGGTCAGACAGGGAGGTTTCAGTTCTCACCATGGGACACTGTTGGCAATAACCAGAAAATAATAAGGAGTAACATGATGTGCCAACAGTATGCAGAACTCAGAGATCAAAATGGGGATGGATAGAGCTATACCCAGAGATCCAGATAAAACAGCATTGACTTCAAGTTCCCAGTCTCAAGGCTGGAGGTTTTGGCAACTGGCAGCCTCCAGAGGTACTGACCAGAGGAACGCAGGGCTTCTGCCTTCTAAAGGCTTGTGGGCTGATCATTTATTGTGATAGGGACACGAGTGAACAAGGTGAGGGTCCCCAATATTGGGGTCAAAATTAGAGACTGAAATGCAGTTACTGGAACTTGGTATGAGCTGGGAGGCAGGGTGGGGACCTGGAAGTAAGACATAAGCCAGGTTGCTACAGCCAAACCTCAGAGCCAGGTCCAGAAGGGAAGTACAACTTGATGGTAAATCCCAGGGCTGTGGGTGACCATCCCCAAATCATTCCCTTAAAGGCCACAATTGGCCCATGCCTCTCAGAGCTCAGTCTGAATCTGCAGTGACCCAGCTGTAGGTTCAGGATATATATGGAGGTTGAGAATTAGGCCTGATAAAGCAGTAGCGTTTTTCAGACAAAAACATTAGGTTTTGATCCTCTTCTGTGTCTAACTCTGTGGAGGCTGACAGCACAGAGGGAGCAAAAACTAAGTGGATGGAGGGAATTTGGGCCGATTGTTAATTAAGAAATTATAGAAGCAGCTTCTCAGAAGAATAGGTAGGTGGGTGTGGTGAGAAAATTTAGGATAGATGAGGCATGGGTCAAAATCTGCTAACTATAAAAGAAATAGAAGTGCTTTTTGAGGGTAAGATAACATTTTATACTCCAAAAATTATTATGCCTAGGATTTTTCTTGCTAAGTATTATTTCTCCTCTATACCTAGACTCAGAGCTTTTAGAATTTTAACTCTTTACTAAGAAAAAAAAATAGGTGCTGAGAGAAAGGCAATTACAAATTAAATTAATTTGGTAATCGCTTTACCTGGGGGGGAGTCTGTTCTTAATAAAACACTGGCTAACATCCCCGTATAAAATATGTGTCATCTGATTATTTTGCACAAATTTTTCTGTTTCTGGAGTTTAGTCTACTCTGATTTCATATACATCTTGGCCCTAATCTACTATTCAGAGGGTAGCATATTCACAAAGTATTCTTTTTGTTTTTGCAGTTTTTATGGTTTTATTTAAACACAAATAAAATGTGCATATGCGCTGTCTATTCATTTTCTTCACTGTGCAGCCTGACATTGGGATTGGTGGCTCTGATGGCCAGCTGGACTGCTGTTTCCACAATGGCTTTGCAGTTCTTGGAGGAAACATTATAAGCAATCTTGGCACAGTGAGATTTGTTGCACGTCAGCAGCACTTCCAGCTCCCTGACGTTGTGGACCAGGAACTCGCGGAAACCACTGGGCAGCACGTGCTTTGTTTTCTTGTTGCTCCCATAACCAATGTTGGGCATCAAGATCTGGCCCTTGAATCTTCTCCAAACCCTGTTGTCAATACCTCTGGGTTTCCACCAGTTACACTTAATTTTGACATATCAGTCTGATTGGTGCCGGATAAACTTCTTGGTCCTCTTTTTGACGATCTTGGGCTTCACGAGGGGTCTGAGGGCAGCCACGATGCTGAATAGGAGATGGCTGCCACCTCCGTAGGTAGCGCCAAGAAGAGAGAGCGGAAGGTGGTGCGCAAGGGCCCACAAAGTATTCTTAATTCTGGAGCCATAATTTATAAATGTTCTAGTTGTTGTATCTTTTTATACCCTAATGTAGACTTTGACTGTAACACTCAAGGTCAGTAAGAACTGAAATAACTACAGTTTGCAGGTGCTGCCAGACGCTTGACATGGAGATTATTTGAGGACTTTTTTAAAACCAAAGGCCAGTGATATTTATGGACACAGGGAAAAAAATACAGTACTTCTATATGAGCCATAAAACTTGAGAATCTGAAAAATACAATCAGAGTTGAAATTAAATTGAAAATAAGGATTTGTTGCATCAGAAATTCCCTTTCACATTTATTGGACTTGCCACCAATGCTCATATGCCCTGCTGCCAGCACAACTGTCCTTTCCCAAAATTTTGATGATTCTATGTAAAATAAGTCATCAGCCATTCATTCATCAAGTATTTATTGAGCAACTACTATTATGTTCTAGGGAGTGCCCTAGTTCCTGGGAAAATAATGGTGAGTAAAAATAGGCCCAGTCCTGCGCCCACTGGGTGCTATCCTCAATGTCACATAGGTTCTTTACCTTTGATGTGTTTGTTCCAAGTTAAACTCTGCCCCTCCTTCCTGCTTCTCTTCTTCTATTTCTGGTCTCAGGTAATGACACTATCATCTACTCAGCCACTTGAGCTGGACATCCAGCTATTATGTTTGAATATCACTCTCCAAATGCAGTTTTTATTTCTTAAATATTTCTTGAATCCATTCCTTCTTTTCTTACCTCACTGCTGCTGTGTTAGTTCAAGGCTATCTGACTATCTGGACTAATCCAAGAGCTTTCAAAAAACTTTCACTATTCTAAACTCTCCTCCCTAAAATAGCCTCTGCCTCACCACCTGCCGTGCAAACAAGAGCAAATGGCCAAACAGCACACTCCCCAAGCCGACTGGTGCGGTGTTTGTGGAGAAAACACATGGACAAGGACAAGTAGCAGCTAGCAGATATTCTGTTGTCTTTTCATTATTAAAACTGATGAAATTCTAGACATTCTAGAGTCCAGGAAAGGGACTGTGAAACTTGCCTGGGGTTTTTAGTTGTCTAATTAGGGGATGCACCAACCCCCTGGTGTGATCTGGAGACTGTGATAGTATGTTCTAAGACATGGAAGAACCTTGGCTTTGGCCTGTTTTATCAACTCATTGTTTGAAGATGGTAGAAAGCCAGTGCAGCTGTGATTGGTGACCAGGGTACAAGTCTTGCACATACAGTAGAGTGACAGAACCGGAAACAGTGTTCATCACATGAGCTACGGTTGAGCAAGAGCTAGCCTCTTCCCTGGCATGATGGGAATACTGGGATGCAAGCCGTGTATTCTGACCAGGACTGAGGGCCTTAAACACTGGGCCCCAGCTGGTTTCCATGAAACCATACAGGAGGCCACTTGCTCTTCCTGTTTGCAGGGGATCAGCCTTGGACTGGTTAGTCCTTCCTGATTACCACCTAAGGATAAAGTTCCAACTTCTTAGAGTGGCACAGGTCTTCAAGATGTGAATTCTCTGAGAATATAAGCTAATATAAGCTTATCAACTACCACCCACCTTCTTTCCCCTACTCCTCATTACTTTATACTCCATTATACTTAATACCAAGTGATTTGCATTTCTCAAAACAAAACAAATATCCTCTGAATGCTCTTCGCATTTGCACATTCTGTTCCCCCTGCCAAGAATGCCCTTCCTATCCTTGTCTATCTGATGATTTCTTGTTTATCCTTCAAGGTTCAGCTAAAGCACCTTAATTTCTGTAAAACCTTCCTTGTTCTCTCTCCCAAATCTTAACTGCCCTGGCATGTTGACTAAAAATCTGTTCTTTTCTGCCCCCAAATTTGTGTGTATCTCTGTTACTGTACTGTTGAGTAACAGTCATTTGTTCACATGACTGTGAACCCCTTGAAGGCAGCACCTAGACTGGCCCTGGCACATAACACAGCAAGTGGTAACTGAAAATGTGCTAAATGGACACTAGAATGGATGGCTATTCTTCCAGCGCCTTTGCACCCACCTGGCATCAACCTAAATCTTTTGGAAGGAGATGCTGCCTGTGTCAGAGTAACCCAGGATCCGTCCCATGCAGGTGACAGCGGTGGGAGGAGGAAAGTTCTGGGTGTTCATGATAATGGGTGGAGTGTGGGCTGGTGATCGACAGTCATCCTCTGAGTCCTCAGAACTTCATCCTAATCTTGAGATGACAAGATCGTACAGTCCTGAAGTCAAGTCATAATATTGATTCTGAACATGTAGTTACTTTATTTTTGTTTGTTTTGCCATTCTTACTCACTTTTAAGACATGTTCTCAAGAAACTGTTATTAGATGAAGTTGAAGGATATTTTGATGTTAGTGAAGATAATTTCTTTCTCTTTCTCACATCCATTGCTTATTTTCCACCATTGCCTTTACCATCCTATTCCAAGTGACAATGGTCTCTTGCCTAAAATTCTACAAAAGTCTTTAATTGGGCTTCTTGTATCTTATGTAGCCTTCTCTCCCATCCATTTCCACATTGTAGCTTGAGTTTTTTGTTTTAAATGCAAATAAGATCATGCCATCACTTGGCTTAAAATCCTTGGCTGTCTTCCCACTGATTTTAGGGTAAAGACGAACTCCTTAAGGGCTGGCCTCTTCCTGTGACTCCGGTATCCATTTCCACAGTGTTTTCTCACCCTTGACACTTTGCCTTACTGGCCTTCTTTTAGCTCCTCATAGACACTATGCTCTCCTTCTGTAGGACTTTTCAACACACTGTCTGTTTGCCTGGAAGACTCTTGCCTCCTCTTATCTGGTTAACTTATGGTTATTGCTGGCATCCTGTTTGAGCATCATTTCCCTGGGGGATCTTCCTCACAGCACCAGGTGCCTCTCACTTGCAACTTCATATTCAATTGTATAAGTACTTGATTCAAGGTTCTTTCTCTAACTCACTGGGAAGCTCCCCAGGGATGGTGTTTAATCTGGGGGAACAGGGAGCTATAATATCTCAGTTCTTAGCATCGTGCCTGGAATGTAGTAGACATTCAACAGCTTTTATTGGAATGAACATGTGAGTAAGTTGAGCTGCTTGGTTCTGCTATATACAATCACCAAGTGTGTCCTGGTAGACCGACAGCCTATGTTCTGGTGTAAACAGAAAGACTTGGGCTTCATTAATAGAGAATGAAGGAGAAAATCCTCACATTGGAAGCAGTCAGCTTGAGAAACCTCAGAATGACTGTCACATCCTGAAGGCTTTAGAGGTGACCATGGAGATAGTCAAACAGGGTTATACTGAGCCCCTTTTGCTGCTGTGACTCTGTGTCACCCTTGTGTGGTTAGAAATCAATACAAGTCTCAGGTGTTGCAATGAAACCAATCTTACAAGACACCGTAATGGAGACATTGCTGCTCATTCTGAAGATTGAAAATCATAGTCAGAGATGTCAGCTCAGCGGGCCTTTGCCCTCCCCCATCTAGAACGAAATGGCAGAGAGCAGCGATGGAGCAAAAAGCTTAGCTGGCTCCTGGATCTCTTCCCTGCCGGGAACTGGCGTCCCCAGGCTCTCGCCCCCGTGCCGGGGCTGTGGTGCTCTTTCGTTTCTTCAGTCTTCTAACCATCCGATATTCCTGTACCAATTTCCCCGCAAAATGAATGAGTGGGATTTGTATTTTGAAATCACTGCTATTATAATATTACCATCTTGGAAATTAACGCACTGCCTCCCTGCTGGTTTTCAAGTTATCTTGGCCCAGCTGCTGGAGAAAAACATTTTGTCGTCTTTGTAGCACCGTGGAGCCAATATGTTTAGGAAACAAGCCAGTCGGTATAGCTCCCAAACAACCTCTTGCCAGAGACAGTAATCATTTTTTAACCCCTTGGAACTCCAAACAGGAAAAAGGTTTCAGCCAGGTTAAAGACACTAGACTGAGTGTGTAGTGTGGGCAGTTTGAACAACCATCCTTTTACTCAAAAATGTTGTGACTTTTCTGAAATTAGTAAAGGACATAAATTAAGTAATCCCCAAAGACTCTTTTTAGATTATACTCACATTTTGAGGAGATGGCCTTGTAAAAGAAGTAGCAAAGTGCTCTGCAATATTCAAAAGTAAGAATAAAACAGGTCAAAAATTAAAAAGTAAATTACAGTCATTAACTTCTTAAAGCATTTTATAATTTCATTGCTGACCTTTTTTTTTTTTTGGATTATGAACAAATACAGGCAAGGAAGGATTTAGAAGCTGAAGATTTGGGCTTAGGGAAATAAATATTTATAGGTAAGGATTTATATGATGTGAGGGCCAGGAAACCTTGGGGAGGAAAGGCAAACTATTATTGTATGAATAATAATAGTGGTAATTAAATGTCATAGGTTATGTCATGTCTTTTAGAGAGGGTACCTGAGAGAAACATAAATTTCACATTTTAGGTATATTATACTTTGGGAATCTTGATGTGTAGAAACTTCCTTTCACTTTTTCATTTGGGCTGAGAGAAGACGTAAGAACAGCGGAGGGGTGCAGAGAGCAAAGGGGCGGAGAAGCCAGAGTACGAAAGAGGGCATCAGTAAAATTACATAAAGCAGGGAAGACACTAGAGCAATGTGATTCTTGGAGTTTTCATAGTTTAAAGATATTAAAACCTAACATTTACCAAGTGACTTCGAGGTTCCAGATGTGGCACTTTTCATAATTATCATTTTATTTAATTCTTTCAATGACTCTATGGAGGTAGTTTCTTATATTTCCCCCTTACTCCGTTTCGTAGATGAGGAAGCCGAGGCTGAGAAAGGTTCAATACCTGTCTCAAAGTCACCTAATAAGTGGCAGAAAACTCTGATACTATAATTTGTGTGAATAATCATTTTAGTCTTCGTGACTTGGGTGTCATTTCTATGACGTTGGCACTGAGAAGATGACTGAGGAAGAATTTAGATATATTACACGTATAAATACAGTTTATGTATGTTATTGTTCCATCTCTGTGGAGTTGTTTTCAATTAAGATGCACTTGAGAAGTGTTAAGGATTCTATTAGCCAACCTCGAACTTTCTATTGCCAGAGTTTCTTGTGGGTTTGGCATTACGTTTAGTACACGTGAAAGAAAATCATTCCAGCCTCAAAAAAATCATCCTGTTCATGGAGGTTTTTTTTTTTTTTTTTTTTCTCATTGATCAGTTAAGGGATGTGTGAGCCAAAAGGTTCATGAGAGCTGTTGCTGATGAAACAATTGAAGCCTCATTTTGGTGAGGCTCCTTTTGGACAGAAAAAGGAAATCCATGTATCTATGTATGGGAAATGCAGAAATGAAGAAACTACCCTTCCTCATGTGAATGGCTGCCACAATTGCAAGAGAGGTGGGGTGGCAATGAAGAGTAGATTCAAGTGAATATGGCCAAATAAGTAGGGAAAAAAGAGACATATTTTAATGAAGTTTCAGGTGTTTTCATTTACTAATTATGACTCCATGGGCATGTATGCAAATAAAGCCATGAATATAAACTGCTTGTAACTCCTACAAAAGTTTCTTAACTGAAGCATATCTGTTTAGAGGAAAAATTATATTGAATTTATATTGTATTTATATCTTAATTCACTGTTTTTATTTTAAATTAGAAATAAAAGATAAGTTAATTTAGATAAATTAACTCAGTTCCCCCAAATGTGACATTTTAGTTAAAATGTCTAGGAAATATTAATGAGAATCCAATATATTAGAGAAAAACTACTAAAGAGTGAGTTGATTATGTTTCTGTAGTTTGATTAGGTTTTGTAGATACACTCTACAACTATAGTTTGTTGAGAACTGACTATGTGTTAGGCTGTTTGCTAAATGTTTTGCATGCAGTATCTGATAATCCCAACATATGATGCTTATATTATTGTCTCCATTTAACATGTAGAAACTGAGACTGAGGGATATTAAGAGACCTGCTTATGATTTCCCAGCCAGACACTGGTTCCGAGCCCTGATTTCAAGTCATGATTAAAACAATGAAAGTCAAAGTCTGCAAATTTAACCATTTAAACTGCACTGACCCTTTCCTCTCAGATTAAGTAATACAACATAAAATGATTACAACACAATGCAGTCTTTCCTCTAGCATGTCTGAAATATCTGTAGTAGTATATAAGGAGATTCCCATTGTGTTTTTCTTATGGACATGAGTGCTACTCAGCTGCTAATTTCCGTTGATATGATCCCGATTGTTTCAAGGAAGCCAGATGAGGAAGTTGAGACATAGGTGTTCTCAGGCACACTGGTGCAACGAGCATGGTACAGTTTCTCTGGTGAGTAATTAAGCAGTATTAAGTGTATCAAAAGCCTTACTATGTGCTTACCATATGACCCAGCAATTCCACACATAAGGATTTATCTTAAGGAAATAAGTGGATTAGTGCTCAAAGTTATGTGTATCAGCTCAGTAACAGTAGGAGGAATTCTATGTGGAATGGGTTAGTTATAGATGGTGATTGTATTACAAGGGCATCTTGAAGGGGCTCTTGTATGGTGCTTTACATGAAATTAAGCAGCCTTTATTGTCCACGTCAAAGGAGAAAAGACAGTGGACTGATTCTCACCTTCCCCAGCTACCTTCTGGGCTCTACCACAATTCAAAAATGAGTATAACAATGTTGTTTATCATAGTGAAAAATGGGGAACAACCTAAAATCATCAACATTAAGAAACTGGCTAAGAAATGAACCACCTAGACAGTCAAATACAATGCTGGTATTAAAATACTGATGGAAAGATATTCATAATATCTTGTTAAATAAACATGCACGTTACAATAGTATGGATAAGATGATCCCATTTCGATTAGTAAACAAACAACTGTTTAGGATGAGAAGCTGAGAAACCACTGTGGGTAACATCTGAATAATATTTAATGTTATTTTGAAAATAAATTATGGAAACTTTTCAAAAATCCTTTGGACTTCTCTTTGTCACTTAGAGTCCTGAAATTTTCACCAACTGCCTTATAAAAGAACCTCTTATTTCTCCTCTGGCAAGGAGAGGGGACTCTCTCCCGATCTTTGGCTAAAAGTTCCCTGAAACGTATTTTTCTACAACTTTCTGAATAATTTAAAATTTACACTCATCTCTAACCACCTACTCTGAATAAGACCTTGTCTGGGTCTAGAGTAGGATATGCAAACTGGCTACTAGCAAGCCAAATACGGCCTTCAAATTTTGGCCTTTATTACTTAAAAAAGTCATTTGAACTATATGCCAACATTTAAAAACTAGGAGATTTCACATTAAAATCTAGATTTTTAGTGTCACTTAGGGGAAAAAAAATCAGAATATCTGGCACCCCTGGCTCCCATGCCAATCCATAGGGTATGAGCAGTTTCTGATTCTGTTGGTTTGGTCATGCGTCCTTTGTTTGTCACAGTCTACAGCACTCCTTATTGCCTTCCTTCTGCTCATTTATGTTACCTGCCTGAATTGTATAGGCATTTGATTTTGCAACTCCTGTGCACTAGACTCTAAAAGAATCTAAAAAGTTTATCTGTATATCATTTAGCAATTTCCTTAACCTCTATATAAGTGGTCTGAAAAAGTGAACAAATTTGCTCCATTTGCTTAGATAGATTCTTGGCATTTCTCTAGATGGCTTGGGGATGGATTCAATCAGCCAATCAAAGAAAACATCTATGTGCCTCCTATCGTAGGCTTTGAGGACACTAAGAGTTACATGGTTTATACCCCTGTGGGGCTTATTCTCCGTTTGTGCATATACAAAACAGTAGCTAGTAAAGTGGTTCCAAATACCAAGTGCCTACAGTGTCTGGTTAACAGGACCAACAGTAAGTGCTGTAGGTGTTTCTGTGGGAGTAGCCAGGATGTGGATGCTGATCCCAGAAGATGACATTGGTCAGGGAAAGTTCTGGGGCAGGAATACCTTAGGTTGTATCTGAAAGTTGGCATGATCTGATGGGTCACAAACTTTATTGTGCGTGTGAACTGTACAGGGGAACTTCAGATTTCTAAGGCTCTAACCAGAGATTCTATTTCAAGAGGGCTGAAGTGGGGCCAAGAATGTGCATTTTTAATTCGCGTTCCATGTGATTCTGATATATGTGGGCCTCACTGCGGAGAAAGGGTAGACCATAACCCAAGCAGGTCGGCTGAAATAAGTAGAGGTAGGAATGTGGGTGGGAAATTTAGCGGCTACACAATTCAGTTGATTGGACTCTGGTGTTAGGGAGTCCTGGGAGATTGTAAAGGGAGGAATACTAAGAAGAAAAGGATGCTCTGGAAATAATTTCTTTTGTTTTTATCAGCAAGAAAGTATGACAGATACTTCTTTATAAAGTTGGGGAAATAAAGCAGCAGCAGCAGCAAGTTATTCCGCCAAAGAATATGCTCTGTTTGATTTCTTCATCTTTCAAAGGAATATTAATAGAATAGTTATGTATGAGACAATCAATGATGGGCATGCTTTTTTTAAAAAATGCAAATAATAGTTAATTAGCAGACAACTGATCCAGGTCCTGCTAGTTCAGGTGCCTAATCAGTTAAATTGGATTAACAGTTTAGCAATCTGTTGCATTAGTGAGTAATTTGCACACTGTTTATAGTTGAACACAAAGTGGATGTCATCATTCACAACACCTTTCAGTGGAACAAATACTGAACTGAAGTAAAGGGCTTTTGACTCGGCAGCTTGTATAGTGACTAGTATATAGGTGGTTGGTACTCAATGAATACTTGTCCAATGTCCTTAACTGAAATTTGCTTGATGTTTGTAGTTCTTCATTTCTGAAAAAATTGTTTGGTTAGATTAGTGGTTTTCTATATCATCACATTCCTTGGGGGTGTTTAAGCATCACTCCAGAAATAAGAGAGAGAACAAGAAAAAATGGGAAAGGGGCACCCACCTCTACTTCAAACGTTATCTTCTCTTTGGTTTTTCTATATTTTATTTTCAAATGGGGGTTTTCTGCATATGACCTTGTTTGAGAAACAACAAAAGATTCCATTTTGAAGTAAAAAAAAAAATAACAGTAGCAACAGTAAAACTTTGGAAGTCTGTGAAGGATTGAAGAAATGATTTGATACAATTCTACATATATTTACCAGCCACTGTATGTAGCTTTAACACACAATTCTCATGACTCATTGAGCATAGATGAGCTCTTGCCTACTTGAGTTTTTGAGCATTCTTTGCACTTGTAGGGCATCTTATTGGACGCTGTGCCTACAGACACTTCACAGATCTTAAGGTTGAAAAATAATCCGGTAGGTAGGTAACAGAATAGGGAAAGTAGGAGGAAGCGGAGACATTGTAGCAGCTTTGACAAAGGTAGGGAGACAAACTCAGGCTGTGTTTGGGGACGCACAGATGAGTAAAATGCTGTGGAGGGAATATTGGGTGCATGCACAGGTAATGTGGTGGCAGAGAAGAATGAACAGGAAGTGTGGGGTGTTGGTGAGTCCTAGGTGTGTGCCTTAATGAAGAGCCCAAACATTTTCATCTGCAGGTAAGGGGAGACGTGGTACATTTTTTCTAAAGAAGTGATTTGTAGCAGCCTTTGTTTTAGAAGCATATAGCATATGAGAGTGAAGGATTGATGATGGGTGAGAACTAGAAGCCAACTTATAGTAATAAGCCATTAGAAAAAAATACTTACATTGAGGGTGAAAAGAGGCGAATAGAAGAGACTTCACGGAGGTAGGTGTTAGGGTGATTTGAAGAGAGAGAGGAAAGCAAGAATGACTCCAAAATTTCCTCGCCTGTGTTGCTGAGAAAATACTGGTCTACTAAAAATAAAAATAACAGTTATTGATCATTTACCTTGTGCCAGACATAACTAATGTAGTCCTCACAACTGTACAAAGTGGGTGCCATTATTACAAATGAGAAGACCAAGGCACTAAAGTTAAATAATTTGCCCATGGTCACAGGGGAAACATTAAAACCAGGGGTCGGATACAGGCAGGCAGGCTACAAGATGCATACAGGAAGATGTGCTTTCTGTATTTAGAGAAAAAGAACCCTTCAGTGGTATTTCCAAGGAGGGAACTGCAAACACAAGGTCTAGTGCTTGCATGAAGCTGAGATCCTGCTGCTGCTGCTTCCGTTTTCTGCTCCACTCCTGGTTGGCCACTACCTTTGAAATGTTGTGTTAATATATGCTCTTCATATTTCCTTTCCTTTCCACCATGAAAAAGGAATAAAACCCAACAGTTTTGAGGACTTTTGAAATGTGGCCAACATGTGGCCTAAAGTATAGGCACAGCCTCTGTCACTGCTTTGGCATTCATGGGTCAGAAACGACACCAGTAACAAATACCAGTTAATTGGAAATTGACTATGAAGTGCTTAATACATATGCTGGATGGTCACATGAACTGATGCTGTATGGGATTGTGTCCAGAATACAGAGCATATGTGACACATACTAAATATTCCTTGGACTGCTTAAGTGTTATTTTTATAATGGGTTGAATAAGAAAATATAATAGGCAAATAGTACCCAATATATTCACATCAGTCAATTTCCAAAGAGACATCTTGTGTAGAAAGCATAATAATACTAATGTTATTAGTAGAATGGGGAATATAAATCTTAGCAGCAGCTTTCTGGAAATTTGTTTTCATATAATTGAAGAACGGTTAAATGTCCTTGAATGGTAAGGATCTGCAAATATTTTATAATTAGTACTTATATATCCCCAGGGAAAGTTTTGGGTAATGTTTTCTTAAGGGTTCAAGAATTAAATATCTGTAATGAGAAGCATTTTTTTTCTCTGAAATAAATGAACTAATTACCAGATAGTTTCATCGTAAAAATGCTCATGCATGCAAAGGAAGAAAACAGCTGAAATTTTAATTTGGACTTCCAAGGGGCTAGTTAAATGACTGAAAAAGCAAATGCATGTTAGCTTACTTACTGGAAAGGACCAAAGCTGCTTTTGATTCAGCTGCATCTTGTCATTATTTTGCTTGTTTAGCTGGGCACCATGCTTGCTAGGAATTCACACGTAGGAAACTGCCAATCCTTGGCTGAGGTAATGAAGCAACTGGGGTACAGGGATAAAGAGATGTGCATCTGAGGAGTATTGTCGGAGGGTTGGGGGCTTAATTGGTGCACTGGTTAGAATGTAATTAGGTCCTTGAGCAGGGCAGTGCAATTAAATATGTCAAGGAGGGCATAATTAGGTGGGTGGCTGAATGATGTAATTACATTCATAAGAGGGGGGCTATAATTAGATGCAAGGCAGGGGTGTGTATTTAGATGCCAAAGTTGAGGGTATAATTAACATATGGGCAAGAAATTAAATTATGTGTGTGGGTGAAACACAATTATGTGTGGGAGTCTGTGTGGATATGTGGGTGAGGGTACATAGAAATGAATGGGTTGGAGAGCAATTAGTTGTGTGAGTTGATGTTCTTAAGGACAAAAACTTGAGATTTTCATCAAAAAGGGCAAATGTGTTTTCATATAGTGACTAATAGCAGGTGGCATGAAGTGACAGCCTTTCAGACCACTCTGAAGACTTGCAAAGCAAAATCTGCTTTTCCAATATGATTGAGACCAACATCTAACACTGATGTTGATTCTTAATTGTGGTACTTGTCGCTGTTCTAAATACTGAGCGGCTGGATAATTTTTCTAGATTTAAAACACAACTGTAAGACAAAGAAAACGTGCTCCCTCTTCCTATCAAAGAGAAAAGACTTTGGAGAAGAGTACTAGGGCAAACAAACAAACAAACAACAAACACAAAACCCCACTACCACCACCACCAAAAACCCCCCACAAAACACTAATTTTCCTTTGTGTTATTAAGTATGAAAATGAGCACCACTTTTAGTTAAAAGAAATTACATAAACTTACATGTGTAACAAAAACACAAAACTTAGCTATAGCAGCCCAATTATTTTAAGGTTCTAAACCAGTATTTACTCATAAATAATTTTGGCATTCTCCCAACATACAATGGCAACAAAGCAACAAATGTCGGCCGCAGGTAAAAGAGGAACTAGGGAATGGTAGAAGAGAGCTAGAAGAAGAATAATCGAGGGCAAGATAGGTGAAAAAATTATTCAGTGCATCTGAAAGACTTCTATTGAAGCAGTGAAGGATATTAGGAATTACAATAATAATCTGATACATCCTGTATTAAATTTAAAACATGGAGTCTTCTTTCACCATCTGCAAAAGCAAGAGAGCATTTAAAATATTGATTTGTTGCTTCATTGTTGAAATGAGAGATATTTAATTGGCTAAGAGTCTGATTAATCTAATTCGGTCTAACATTCAGTTCTCTTAGACCCTGGAGCCTCAGAGCCTCCTTAATTCAGTTCAGGGTGTGTCAGTCCAGACAGAGAGAGCTCCACTGTTGAAACAGTCCTGGTGGGTTGCTGCAGGGATTTGGAATTTGTGAGATTTAAAAAAGGATCCAAAAAGAATTCAAGAAATCCAGATTTAAGGTTATTTTTTATAATGTGGACGTAAGAACATCACAGCCTGCCCCCAATCTTTGGTCCTGCCCTTTAGTGTTTCTACAGAGCATTTTTTATTCTTAGATTCTGATTTTACATCAATTCATGATGCTGATATTTTCAATTAGAGAGATGCCTCAAAGGTGGCCAGGTGGCCTCTTTACAAAATTATTATAACTTAATTTGTAATCAGAAGTGCTTTTTTTTTTGAGACAAGGTCTCACTCTATCAGCCAGGCTGGAGGGCAGTGGCACAGTCATAGCTCACTGCAGTCTCAAACAACCCTCCCTCCTCCGCCTCCCAAAATGCTGGGAGTACATACAGACGTGGGCCGTGGTGCCCAGCCCAGAGGCACTCTTAATAAGATGTTGTGTATTCCTGTAAAAATAATTATCATAACACTGTTTAATCCAGTTCTCTCCCTACTAAGTGGTTTGTTGACATTTTTCTTTTCCTCCTTGTACTTCCTCCTTTCTCCCCACCCTCCAAGACCAGTTCAAATGCTATGATTAATGGTTTATGGTGGGTAACTCAGGTGCTTATAGAGATAATGTAATTATCATTTGAGACATCTGGTTATGTCTGTCGGATGGAAGATGAGTAGGTACCAGGTCCCCTGTGCCAGTGGTCAAGGTCAGTGCTGGTGCTGCTGTTCCGGGTAGGGGTGGAGTCCCAGCTCGCTGGCTCTTGGTCCCCTCCTGTGGATTACACTGAAGGGGAGGAAGCTGAGGCTTCTGGCTTTGCAAATGACTCTGGTAAATAAGCTTTTTTCATTTAATTATAAAAACCATTTGGGGATGCTCCGGTACTATTTACATATCGCATGAAAAACAGGGTTTAATTTCTTTAGATTTTCATAGCGTTCTTCCAGAAGTCATATTGTCAGCTGGGAATATTTTCACAGTTGGCATTGTGGTTTGTTTTTTAAAAAGTCTTCTAGCCTGTAACACATCTTTTTACCTTCATTTATGCCATAAAACCTCAAGAGCCTAATTTTTGTTTGCTTTTTGCCATAAAACCTCAAGAGCCTAATTTTTGTTTGCTTTTTTTAAAACCTCCCTAAGATTATCTAATAGAACAGAAAGCTCAACTACTTTTCTTATGCCTAAAAACCGCAGATGTCAGCTTAAATGTCACTTCTTCAGAGAGATTTTTCCCTATCTTTATATTACTGTGTACTTTCTCATCACTTTTGTTAAATTCTGTTTTTATGGTTAGAGTATAAACTCCATGAGCCGGTCCATGTCTGTTTTGATCCCCATCCCACTCCCAGCTTCCATGACAGTTTCTGGCCCATAATGGGTGCTCAACAAATAATTGTTGAATGAAAAGGGAAGTTAGGTATCAGCTATTAAGAAGAGGAACAAGCGATGTAGCCTGTGGAAGATAAACGTAAGGAGTACCTCACAAGCAAGATTCTGAAGGGCTTTATTAACTAACTCATATTTAGAATGTCATGGCTCATACTTGTTCTTCAGGGTTGGAGATTTATATATGTGTGTGTGTGTGTGTGTGTGTGTGTGTGTGTGTGTGTATCTCCATTACAACATAAGATAGGCCACCTTTAGTCCAGGCACTGCTGAGAATAGATTAGACGCTTGATGAAAATTTGCTGATTAAATAATTTATGGAACAAATTTTGGATCATCTAATCTGTGCTTAGGGATATAGAGTGTCAAATAAAAAAGATATGATACTTGCAATGATTCCCACAAAAATGTATTAGTACATTTTAAAACTCATGGCTTGATAGAAGTGGTAGATATACCCTCAAAGGACCAGCGATCAAAAATATTTTATCCAGAGTCTATATAAATCTTTGAAATTGGAAATATCTCACATAAAGATAGATGGCATATTATAGTGGTCTGGCAGAATAATGATAATTTTCCCCCTACAGAATTTAATTTTGCTAGCATATAATAATGTATTAATATCATATATTTATGTGGGACTTCAGAGTTTCCTGATGATGTTCAATGCTTCACCTTGTTTTAATTTTAATGATCGTCCTGGGAGATATGTGGGATGTTTATGATCATGGCTGATTTCTGGTAAGGCCCTGAGAGGTTAAGGGGCCTGGCAAATCAGAGCTGAATCCAAATGCATAATAAATATGGTCATTAAGAAAATGGCCATTAACAGATGGAACAGTTATAGGTGAAAATATTTGGACAAAGATCCATAGGATGAGTCAGTGGCTGAGCAAGAGCTAAAAACATTTTTGAGCTCATCACTGTAGTTAATCTTGTCTACTCTATCCTTTCACTTAGAGTAGATTCTTTAAAGTTAGCAAGAGTGTTATAGTATACTGTATTCTCAGATCAATGGATATGTTCTTGCCTGGGTACAAGGAGATACACTTGAAAAGATAGCGTGCAAAGCCTTAATAAAAATACTCTCTGTTAAAATCATCATATTCCTGTGGCAAGGGATGACCAAATTCTTTCTATGTAGTATACTCAAAAAAGGAGAACATCATGTTCATATGTCATTCTGGAAAGCACTGGCCATGGCCAAGGTGAGATATTCCGTGTCTAAAATAGGATAATGAGAGTATTATCTCAATTACTTTAAAAAATCCATAGTATTTTCTCAATTGAGTGTTTTCTCTGTAAAGCTTTGATGTGCTGTTATTGTTCACTGATGTATTTATCAATGCCCAGAGAGTGCACTCAGGCACTCAAGAAATATTTATTGAAAGGAAATGAAATTGCTTGTGTGAGGGCTAGCAGCTGACAAAATGAAAAAGGAGCAAGTAAATGTGGTTAGAAAAAAGTCAGAAATGGCATTAATTCTTGGACTTTTCTTTGCAGGCTTTTGGGGGGAGTATTTTAATAGTGCATGGATATCATAGTTAAATTTTCTGCTAGTAAAATTATTCTTAATTATTAAGACAGAATTAGGTAAATCACTGTTTTACCGTGTCCCACAAAAGCCATGGAGTCAAAGCATTTCATGGCTTGAACAAGTCAGTGAACTCCACCAGAAGGAGGAAAGAAATGAAAAAAAGGAAGGAAAACGAATGGACCACCATGCCAGTGGCTTGGTGAGATGCTTTGTGTATATGTGATCTCATATAATCTCACATAATCCTGTGCAATGTCATCCTCCTGCAAAGACAGGGAGCAGAATGCAGAGGAGTTTGACAGCCTGCCCACCATCCCGTAGTCCCACAATTTGGAAGCTGGGAGGTAACGTTTGTATCCAGGTCTGTGTTGCTGCTGCTGCTTCCCCGATCTGCTTGTTTTGGGTCCATGTTCTTGCCAGAAAGCCTGGAGTTGCCAATGCGTTGGGTTCAATTAAGAAACTCTCTTTAACAACAATGAGAAGGGGCTTTTAAATTGTTTTTATGAATAAAGCAAAGTAAATATTAAGTTGAGGATGAGTGAATTCACACTTTTCAAGTAAACTATATCCAAATAGATATGCAAATATACATGTACAACTCACTGAACTCAGGTTTTTGTCCTTACGACTGAACCAACACTGTCTTCCGTCAAGGTCACCAGTGATCTCTGTGTTGCTAAGTCCACTGACAATTTTCACTGTTATCTCGCTTAATTTATCACTAGCATTGGATGCTTTTTTTTCCTTCCTTCTTGAGACACTTCTTTGTTAACACATTGACTGCCATGCTAGAAAAAAGATTTTTTTTCCTTGGGGCTACAGTGTTTTATTACAAAAATAGAATAAAAACTTCAAAAACAAAATATCCTTTCTAACTTAATGAAAAATTTATTTTTTATTGTTTTCTGTGTGAGTTATATGCAATTAAATTGTCAATATTAATTGTAACAATAAGAACATCAACAAGCAAGATTTTCACGAACCAACTGCAGTTACATATGCTTCAGGAGGCCCTGGGCTCAAAACTGGTGTCAGTTACATACAGCTCACATGACAGTTAATGTGTCAATCTTGTCCCATTCTTAGACCTCTTCTGTTTTCTGTCTCTACTCATTCACCATCTAGTCCCCTGACTTTGAATATCTGTGCTGATCACTCTCAACTTTCTGTCTCCAGGAAAGACCAGTTCCCTGACTGCATACTCATATATTCCATTGCTTACTTGACATTGCCACTTGGATGTCTACTTCTTACTACTCCCACTACTGTCATCCTGGTCCAAGTCACCAAAACCTCTAGCCTGGGTCTAATGGACATCACACACATGACATATTTAAGATTGAGGTCCAAGCTGGGCGTGGTAGGTACAGGTACACACCTGTAGATAACAGGTACCTGTAGATTACAGGTACACGCCTGTAATCCTAGCACTTTGGGAGGCTGAGGCAGGAGGATTGTTTGAGCCCAGGAGTTTGAGGTCACAGTGAGCTATGATCACACCACTGCACTCTAGCCCAGGTGACAGAGTGAGACACTGTCTCAAAAAGGAACAAAGGGTTCAGCTCCAAATTCTTCCCCCTAAACCTGCCGCACATGTAATCTTCCATATCTCAATAAATGGCAAGTCCATCTTTACAGTTGTTCACGCCAAAACTCTTGGCATCATCCTCAGTTCTCTTTTTCTCTTACCCTGTTTCCATTGCATCAGCAAGTCTGGTCAGCTCTTCCCCCTGAATATCTCCAAAATCTAGCTACTTCTCACTACTCCCACTACGGCCACCCTTGTCCAAGTCACCAAAACCTCTAGCCTGGGTTGTTACAGGAGACTCCTAACTAGTCTCTCTGCCCATGACATCCTACAGCCTGTTCACACAGCAACATAGCAGTTGCTCCAAAATATGCCATGATGTCACTCCTTTGCCCACCCTTCATTGACTTCATTCTCATCTTAGAATAAAAACCAGTCTTTATAATACTCTACCAGGCTCTACAGAATTTATTCCCCGACCTCCCCACCAGTTAGCTCTAATCTGCTCTCCTGCATCTCTCTCCCTGCTTCTTCATCTCCAGACACAAGGGGCCCTTTGCTCTCCCTTTCCTTTTGTTCCCTCCTTGGGATCTTTGCACCAGTGGTTCCCACCGAGCTCTGCATGGCTCACGACCTCATGTCCTGCAGGAATGTGCTCACATGCCCCCTTTGAGTACTTTTCTGATTACTCTATTTACATCGCAAATCACAATCCCTCTCCAAAAGCATCTCCTAATCCTTTCATGCCAACACTTTCTTTCTTTCCAGAGCTCATGTCACCATCTGACATACTGTTCATTTTACTCATTTATCTTTGTTTATCATCTCTTTCCCCCACTAGAATATAATCTCCGTGGGAATAGTGTTTTTTCCTCATGTCCCTGTCACCCAGGACCTTGCCTGATGTGTAAGAGGGGCTTAGCAAACACTCGTGGAATAAATGAACAGCTAAGTTGAATATGAATACTTAAATCTTCATCTGACAAATTATAGATCTAAGGAATGTTTTTCTGGTGTTGATCCCAAATCATTTTCTCAGGAGTGACTGAGAAGAATGCCACCTATCATCCTGGACCTGTGAGGGCGCTGTTCCTTGCCTGTCCCTCCTCTGTGTGTCTTCTCTGGAGTCTGCTGGACAAATGCGGGGGATTCTTACCTCTCTGCAGGCAAATGAGTAGATGTTACATTTTAATGCATCTTTATCAACGGTATTTCCGTAGCGCTGGCTGTTCCTTTGACAAACTAGAAAGCAAGGAAACAAAATCCTCTTCTTGTGCTGCGTGAAGCACCCACCTCGGCTACTAATGAACACAGAGACTCCTGGAACTTTATTTTTGTGGTTTAATTACTTCATGCCCACATGAGGCCCTTCTAGTGTATACTTATGTATTTATTCCAATTTATTCTTCTGGCATAGTCGATGTTATTTGCTTGAGATGCATCCAGGGTGGCCTACTTAGTTTCAGTCTGGTTATTTTCTGTACCAGTTATGTGCGTGGAGGGTCTTCCCCCAGAGAGCTCCAGCTGGTCTGCATTGTTTCAGCAAGTAGGAAATTCTGTACCTGGCACTTCTTGCTGACCCAACTAGAAGTGGCCGAATGACGCATTTCCCTTTCAGTGGCTATTGCTGGGTTTCTATATTCCCGGGGACTATAAATAGCACTTCAGGGCGCAGTCAGGTACACTGAACATTTTCTGTGCAGTCCATTCCAGTTCAGTGATTGCAGCAAGCAAGTCACATGCCGTCTGGTTCCACACTAGTCGCCTGCCCTTTAGTGCCGCCTAAGTTCTAGACAGACCCACCCAGGGTGTTTACTTGCTCATAAACACTGCACTTGCTCTCAGCAAATACTTCTGTGCCTCTGTTTACATTGCTTTCTCTGCCTGGCAAGATCCTACTTATTCTTTAAGGTTCATCTCAAGTGACAAAGCTTTCCCTGTGTTGGCTGGCAGAAATGTGTTTTTGTTCCTCAGTGAGATGCCCAGTAGCATGTGGTGCGTATCTCTTTTGCAGCAATGTTAGCACGATATTAGGGTTTGTTACCTAAGTATATATGCTCACACTCTCCTTACCCCCTTCTCTCCTCACATCCCAAATTATAAATACTGAGGCCTGTGGCTTCTGCATGTTTGTATCTCTCCCCAACAGCTGGCCTAGGACATGCTCAGAAACGTTCGTCGAATGAATGGATGATCGGTATGAATGAATGAAATTGCAGTCACATAGGGGAGTAGAGTTCTCTTGAGTTTGTTCCCAGCTTAATGCCTTTAAAAATAATCCTGTGTTTAAGTTTGGAGTTTTCTATTTTCCCTAGCAAACACCCTCTACTATGTGCATGGCCAATTGGAGACAGAAAAAAAAAAAATGTTACATTTAAATACACTTCAGGCAGCTTTTTTGTTTTGCTGTTTTAAAAGGAACACGCTAGCGTGTTCCTCACAAACTTCTTGGCATCTTTCTTTTCACATGCTCTTTTAGGCTCGGCCCAGTCTTCAGTCAAATTCCTCCAGAGGGCCTGCTGTAAACAATGATTTTGTGAGCGGTTGTGTGTTCTTTGCAGTGAAAACCGGCCTTGTTTTCTGTTGCTAGGCAACCCCATTCCAGCTGCCATTGAAGAAATGCGCGGTGGTGGGAAATGGTGGGATTCTGAAGAAGAGTGGCTGTGGCCGTCAAATAGATGAAGCAAATTTTGTCATGCGGTAAGAGAGAGCACCCACAGCGCGGCCTCTGCCTTCTCTCCTTTCCCCACCCCTCCCGCGAGCCCCGGGGCCTTTCAGATCCAGTCACTGTGATGAATCGGTTGTAGCACGCTCCTTAGGCTCCTTAGCTTCCCTTTCAGCGCAGATACAAGGGAGTCGAGGAGAGGGGTGAGCGGAGAGAGGGAACGTGCCCCCAGAAAGTGCCAAGCCCAGAAGGCTCCGATGGGGCAGAGATACCCACTCTGCTGCGAATAAAGGCAGCAGGGAAAAGTGGAAAAATTCAGATCTTAGTTTAGATAATACAGTCAGGTGATTAAAAGTTTTCAAATCGTTCCTTTGTTAAGGCTAGCTCTGTATCAATAAACACGTTAATTTACTCGTTTCATTCTGCACCGTGTTCCTCTTAGTTTTTCGCAAAAGCATCTGTAAGTAGCGAGTGGGATCTGAAGAGGGATTTGATCTGTGCGTGACCAGGAAAACCAGAAAGAAGGAGCGATGGCAAAATTCAAACAAGGAGGACTCTTGGTAGAAGGACTGAGTAGAGTGGTGATGTGCACAGTGAAAACGGGAGGTCCCCGCAGGGCATGGAAAGGAATTGCCAAGACACGTCCAGCCAAGGGTAGAGACCATCAAATTGTATCGGCACCAACCTGCACTGTTGGGTGATTTTGACCAGACATGCTTAGCAGCCAGGTATAGAAGCAAAGGCAGCAAGTAATTGGATGAATGCAGGTTTGAAATTATCTGGCTGAGAGGGACGGAGGACAGGGAATGACAACATGGAGGCTTCTGGCTAGAGAGAGAGGAGTGGAGTAACTCACCTTGAAGTCTGGGCTGGATGGGAAGAGGGCTCTGAGACAGGAGTGAAGGTGAGAGGAAGAGGCCAAATGATGGGGTCATTCAGAGCCAGCAGGGGGGGTGCTGGATCCTGGCTGTGAGTGAGGGAGAAATGGGATAATAATAATAAGAAGAAGAAGCTAAAGTCAAAGAATAGCCCATAGAGGATAAGATTTCAGAATTTAATTTTTTTTTTCCTATTTTAGTTGCCCAGCTAATTTCTTTCTATTTTTGATAGAGACGGGGTCTCGCTCTTGCTGAGGCTGGTCTAGAACTCCTGAGCTCAAGTGATCCTCCCGCCTTGGCCTCCCTGAGTGCTAGGATTACAGGCGTGAGCCACCAAAAATTAGCTGGGCATGGTGGCACATGCCTATAGTCTCAGCTACTCCAGAGGCTGAGGCAGGAGGATTGCTTAAGCCCAGGAGTTTGAGGTTGCTGTGAGCTGGGCTGATGCCACGGCACTCTAGCCTAGGAGACAGAGCAAGACTCTGTCTCAAAAAAAAAAAAAAAAAAAAAAAAAAGATTTCAGAGTTTAGCTTATCTAGAGATGAGCAGACATATGGTAGAAAAGGAAAATGTTTGTTATTGGGGAAGTAAAGGAACTTTGCAGATAGACTCAGGTGGACCCTAAAGTCTCACTGAAGTGGGAATGTCTATGAGCCAGGTGTCAAAAGGTTCCTTGGCTGGAAAGGCAGAACACTGCAGCAACCCAGAGGGCAGAAAACTAGCAAAGGATGGAGGGAGATTTTGTGTTTGTGTTTGTTTTTAAGGATCAATAAGTATCGGTCTGGGAGTGCCAAAGGTAGGCGAGAGAACACTAAGCCTCCTCTGAGCCCCGAGGCAAGTGGGGTGGGGAAGAGTAAAGGCTCTTTGTGAGAGGGTTTCAGGTGAAGCCGTGGACCTGGGGGAGAGCCAGGTTCTCCGTCTGAGGATGAGGCTTGGGCTGCTTGGTCGGCATTTTGTCTCACTTGGTGAAGCCAGCCGCAGAGTGGGGAGATCCTGCTGTATCTCCCTTTCCTCCCTGGAGGTGCCCTGGCGTAGTTTTTCCAGTGTAGGACAGCGTTTTCCTCTCTGTTGCATTTTTTCTTTTTGGCAATATATACAAACAATTGGAAAATTAAAAAAATAAATAAAATTTAGTTCTCTGGATTCCAGTCAATGTAGTATGTGTTTACTGAGCACCTACCACCCATGGGCCTTAAGCTGGGTCCCGAAATGGTGTGTTGAACAATTCTGTCGTGGACTCGTATCCTGGAGATGCGCTTGCTCTGATGGGGAGTGTGGGAGGGGTGGGATTCAGATGCACCGGTGCCTCTCCAGAGAGGCAGTGTCTGGGCTGAGTCCTTTTTCCATTCCACCCCGGGCATAGAAACAGCCTGTCCAAGGCTCTAATGTGGCAAAGACAGCAAGTGCTGCTGCAATGGGGAGAATGGCGTGAGATGGAGCCAGAGAGGTGTTTAAGGCACAGGAGTGGATCAAATCACCTACAGAGTGTGGATAGGTGGGAAGAGGTCTGGGCCACTTTCAGGCACTCACTCCAGTGAGTGTGTAAGTTTATTTGCTTTCTTGAAAAACCATATAGGAAAAAATGAATAGGTAATATTAAGTTCACAGATTCAGAGACATTAAGTGATTTCAAGTGGTCTTCATGCAGTGTAGGAGTCAGTGCAATAAATCTATTTTTATATCATTCCTGAGTATGTATGCGTGTGTATCATTACATTTAGGAAGACAGATATTTTAAACTTAAAGTGAAGAAGACTAGGCCTGAGCACCATAGAGGGGTATCTAGTGGGGCCACATTTATCACGAATAAACAAGACTAAGTTGGCCTTGTATGCAATCTGGTTCAAGTTCAGAATTAAAGAGTGCCCAGAACAATATTAAGCATAATGTTCACAAACTATGAGGGAAGTAAAGATTGAAAAGAATTCAAAGAAGGTAGCATCATAACTAAAGTTATATATGCATGTTCCTTTGGTTTAATTTCAACAATAGTGCCATTTTCATAACAAATTTGAATTTTTAAAAAGCTTTATTTATGGTTTACAATATGGGAGTAATAAATGTTGATAAATTATTTTAAAATTATTTGACCATTTACAGATCTATTCATAAATGATTGCTCAATAGACATTTTGGGGGCACCCTTAGAATATTGAGATAATATCGTGTATTCAAAATTAAACATTTAGTGAGTAAATGTAGATTAGAAGGCGCATGGTACATCTGATCCTAGACGATAGGGTACATGGTCAGGTATAGTGAGAGAGGAGATCCAAAGATAGTCCTGCCTATACATGGTGAGGTACCAGATTACAGTTCAAAATGTCTTCTAGGATATAACAATTCCATAATTTTCTTTTGCTCAGATATTTTCAAACATGTCTTCCAGTGCTAAAAATCAGTTTCCCATTTTTCAAAGTAAACATTTCCTCTGTAACCAAAAGCAACACTTTGAAAAATATTGTTGCATTCAGTTTATCTGGATGGTCTGCAAAACAGAATTAACAGTGATTGCATCTTAGAGAGGAACTGGGTGGCTCAAAGATACAAGTGAGGGCAACAAAATTTGGGTGCCTTTTTGAATTATGCTCAAATGCATGTTTTGCATACTCAAATATACACAAAATTTTTAACGTAATTTTATGTTTTTTTTTAGTTTAAATATTCCTCTCTACCAAGCCCATTCCCCACGCACCTTTACTCCCCAATTCAAAGAATATTCATTTCTCATCAATTCTGTGATCAGGTCTCTTTTAGACTCATGAGCACAGTTACTAAGACACTTTACCCATTCATATCTGTCGATTGCATTAGCAAGCTATAATGCAGTTTGAAACACTTTTACACAATTATGCCTTATTAGAAACAATTTGACTGTATGAAATGTGCCTTTTATGTTAATCTATGTAATTATCAACTTAGTTGAGGAGCTTAAATTATGGTATGCTTTTCCTGAGAGAAGAGATACAGGAAAGTGTCACAGATATTTGCACTTGACAAGAAAGTTTATGCAAAAGAACTTAAGGCAGATATTTACACCAAATGTACTGTCATTATTTTCCATAAATGCATTAAGATGCATATAAAATATTATCTTTATTTCATATAAAATGCATATAAAATATTATCTTTATGGTTTTAAACATTTCTCTCTGTTATAGGATATAATCAGTTTCTGTGAATTTTTCTTGTGCTGTTACTCTGTGGCAGTAAGTGTGCAGAGACCCAGACGTATGAGCCAGGGAACACACAGAAAACAAAGTATTTACTCATGAAAACCAACTTGTTTTGTTTAATCATAACAAAACAGGTTGACAACACTCCCCAGCAATATTCAGAATTTACAATTTTAGTGTAACACAGTTGATTCTCACGTTTCCAAGGGCAATCAAGATCAAAGGTTCTTTAAGAGAAAAGTGTCCCCATTTTAGTCTGTGTTTTATCTTCAAAGAAGTCATCTTCATCTTTGCAAAGATCAGTCAAATTGCAAGACCACAGTCAGTTACCATAGCTGGATGAGCCTGATTGTTAATGCATTAGCACACTGCCTCGTGAGAATCCTCCGGAAACCACATGGGCCTGGGGTGACCACTAGACTGTAGATGTCTCAGGAGCAGGCTCTGTGACTTGGGCGCTCTCCCGGGTTCCCCACAAAGCCCACTGTGTTTGCTCGCAGTGGGCGATCAGCGAAGTCACTGACTGGCTGCCCGACCGGTGAGTCTCTGCCAGAAGCAGCAGTATCTCATTACAAAAGAGCAAAGGGAAGAAAGATTCTAAATCAGCTGAGACAAATTTCTGCCTAGGATACCCTGGTGTGGTGAGAGTCACAGGGTAAATTCAGGACAAAATCAGGGAACTTGAGCTGATCAGCTGAGTGGGCGCATGGATAATTCCATTTCCTGGGGGAAATTTGTAGGGAAAATTTAGCAGTTGGGGAACTAGCAGACTAGCTTACTAGCATTTGTAGGCTATCTTTCCCTATAAATAAATGATGCTTTGGTGTGCTGAAGTAATAAAAAGTTAGAGCTGCCCTGATGTGGTAGGGGCCAAGTTAGGGATATGGGTGGAGAGGAGAAATTAGGACACAGTAATAAAACCTAATGGAAACTATAGGCTCCTGTGGGGTTTTCATAGATAATAAATGTATATTTAATTATACTTGTATGATATTTCTGATTTGTGATAATTTTGAAGTCTTACTATATGTGAGACATCAAGGTTACAAACTTTTTATACATTACTTACTTCTTTTAGTCCTTAGTATTCAATAAAAGAGCAAAAATCATTATCCTCATTTTGTATAATGGGTAAACTGAGGCCAAGCAAATGAATTAATTGTCTGATGTCCCACAGGCAGAAAGCTATGGGATTTGGATTTGCAATGGCTGTATTTTCCATTGTAAACAGTCATAAGGCATTATGGCCAAGGAAAGCAACTGGAGCAGGGTGGTGTTTTAGAGGTGGGATTGGCTAGTTATTTCCACCCTCAGAAAAACATCACCTGTACTCTTCCTCTTGGCTGAACTGGGATGGTGGGCAATCATTGCACTTCTTTGGATGACGAATCCTTACATCTTCACAGGTAATCAACCTATGCTTTGGCCATGTACACAAAAGTCAGACATGCATTGATTTAGGTGAATAATACATTGCCATGAATGTGCTATTATAATTTAGATTTGGGGGGGGAAATAAGAAAAACACAAGCAAATATATTAATTCCTCCCCTGTCTCTTGAGGTTTATGGGTATGCAGAGAATACTGTAGGCTCTGTGTCTTCTAGTGTACCACACTCTCGTGAGTCTAACGTCAAGTCCAATACTCCCTGTCTTACCATCTCAAAAATATTTCAAATGGAATAAAAACATTTTAGTTACCTTCTCTTTCCTCTCATAGATCATTGACCTCTCTAGGCTGACGTTTTCTTCTTCTAAAACAGGACTAGTTTTTGTGACAGCATTTTGAAGATGCTGGTGGTTAATTAGTCATCTAATATCTATTAAAAGGGAGAGGTGGTAAAAACAGTTATTTGTGAATTGAGCCAGAATGACTAAAGTTCCTATTTGTGTCATTATCACCGACAATTTAAAAGCATGTAAATAATTCTAAAAGTGGTTGTTCTTGTTTCTCTAGATGCAACCTTCCTCCTTTGTCAAGTGAATACACTAAAGATGTTGGATCCAAAAGTCATTTAGTGACCGCGAATCCCAGCATAATTCGGCAAAGGTAGGAGTTGGTTGTAAGGAACTAGGAGGAAGGCTTTTGAAGTATTTAGCATCTGAAAGGCAGTAAGCATAATTCAGTTTGGGAAAGGAAGAGGAAAACCATCTGGACTGGCAGGAAGGATGGAGGGGAACTGTAAATAAACGAGGTAGAATTATGGGAATCCAAACAAAATTTTATGTTTCCTCTGGGATTCTGTTTCTTGCCTTTAGAGATGGTAGAAATAACATGAGAACCAATTGTTTTGCTCAAAGAACAAGGCAATATTCTGCTTACTCATTACTACTACTTTCCAGTTTATTGGCTTCAGTCTTAATTTATTGACTGGCAACTATGAGCTGAATTAATATCAGGAATAAAAACAAAGAAATGACCAATCTACTGTACATACGTGAGTCAAAATAGCAATATTGCCAGAATGTACAAGAATGTGTGGTTATACTATGTTATATTCAATCAGATATGGGAAAGCAGATGGAAAGTTCTTGTTTTAGTATCAATTCCAGAAATCGTGGAATTCCTTGGAATTCCAAGCAATTCCAATCTTGGAAGCCGCTATGGTAGCTTCTGGGGGGCCAGTGTCTGGTTAACGAAGCCCATCAGTGAACCATCAGCTGTTTCTCCAAAGACTGTTCATTGTAGAGAATGAGTCAGTCTCTGAGGAAAGAGGAATCAAACATTGTCTTTAGACCCTCCTGTGTACCTAGGAATTAAGAGTGAAATATCCAGATGTTTGGGCCCAGGCACTTGTCATCTAAGGAAGTCCTATCCAAGTGAACAGCATGTGTGTGTGTCACTCTATACACAACACAGCGCTACTTGTTTTGGTTCATAAGTGTTCCCATAAAATAGATAACTAGAAATGCAATCAAACAATTTTTAATTTTGAGAGATACTGTGAAATTACCCTCCCAAAATGTACCATTTACTTTCTCTTTGGTAATGGATAAGATTGCCTATTTCCTCATATCAAAAACAACATTATGCATTGTTAATCTTTTAAGGTTTCAGGAGTATGTTGAGTGAAAAATGATAAATTAATTTTTACTTATTTGCATGTTTTCTGAATATAAGAAGGGCTGAGTGGGTATTGATTATTAGTGTTTCTTCTGTGCATTGCCTCTGTATTTTTTGCCTATTCTTTGCTTTCATTTAAAGAATGTTTTTCTGTTGATTTATAGGAACTGTTTATATTAGGGATATTAGGTCTTTGTTTGTTATATATGTAGCAAATATTTTTTTCTAGTCTGTCACATATATTTTAACTTTCATCCTATTGGAGTTTAAAATTTTTTTATGCACTGAGATTTGTTAGTCTTTTCCTTTATGGCTTCTTTTATAAAAATAAACTTTCTTTGGGCAATCTTCTTTACCCTGCCCCTCCTCCTCCATCAAAAAATATCCTATATTTGTTTAGTGCATTTATAGCTTTATTTTTAATATTTAAGAAATGTAATCCATGTGAAAGTATTTACTTTTTATTTTTATAATAATAATTTTATTGTTTTTCAACAAAAATATATGTTCATTGTAAGAAATTAAATAGAAGAGACAAGTACAAAGAAGACATAAAAGAACACTCACTGAAATATTTTCTTTGATTAATTAAAAATTTTAAAAAATACTTACAGATTCATAGGAAATTACAAAACACAAAAAAACACAAGAAGGTCCTGTGTATTCTTTACCCAGTTTCCCCCAAAGGTTACATCTTTCATAAACATAGTTTGGTACTTTGACTATTATTTTGATTTAGGAATAAAATAACTTTTAAGAAGAAACACATGCTTCTGTGGAGAGGAATGAAACATTAAGCGTATTATATCTAGGAGCAGAAGATTCTGTTTTTCTACCCAAATATATAGAGTTGGTGTAAGGTTTAAAATGAAATGTGAAAAGGAATATTTAGGGCAAGATTGAGAACAAGATGTTAGAGAGAGAGGGAGGGAAGGAATGAGGAAGGGAAAAAGAAAGAAAGAGATTGTGTTTTTGAGGAAAAAATATAACTACAAATGGACAAAGGACAGGGTCAAACATTAAATATTGAAGAGGAAAGTGAACCTGTCAGTTAAGACTTATGTTCAGTATGAAGAAAAATTCATGGACAAGCAAGAATCATTATTATAAATATTGGTAAGCATTTATTTAACATTTCTATGTGCCAGGTTCTGTGTACTTTATATACACTGCCACACTTAATCCTTAAAACAATCCTCTAGGTGGAAACTATTTTAATTTATGTACTTTACAGAAGAAGAAACCTGTGATGTGTAAGTCGCAGAACCTGCTCATACTCGCAGCTCCTAATAAGCGGTCTGAGACGTTACTCAGACTTCTCTTATTCCAAAGCCCATGGTCTTCATCAGTGACCATCTCGGAAAGGAAAAAACTCAGATCATTTTTTCCTCTGCTCTCGCACCACCACAACAATCGAAACAGAAGACTTCTGTGACCAAGTATGTGTAGATTTCTCCCTACACACCAAGCAAGCAGCCGGTTCTGCAGTGGACACCAGCTGGGTGTCCCCCAATTCAATTCCGATACATCTACCTGGAGACGGTGTCAGATCCCACAGGGTGAGGGCTCAGTCCCATAGGATAGTCCTCCCTCCCACACAGCCACAAGTCCAGGCTGCTGGAACTTCTGACTGACTGGCTTCAAGTTAGGGATCCCATGACTCCCTCTTTGGGTTCCATTAATTTGCTAGGGAGGCTCGCAGAACTCAGGGAAACACTTAACATTTACTGGTTTATTATAAAGGATATTACAAAGGATACAGATGAAGAGATGCGTTTGACAAGGCATGGGGAAGAGGTGTGGAGCTTCCATGCCCTGCCTGGGTCCAGCACCCTCCAGGAACCTCAGCTATGTGGAAGGAAGCTCTTTGAACCCAGTCCTTTCAGATTTTTATGGAGGCTTCATTATACAGGCATGAAAACCACTGGCCATTGCTGATCAATTCAACCTTCAGCCTCTCTCCCTTCCCTGGAGGTCTGAGGGATGGGGCTGAAAGATGCTGCCACATTAATAGGATCTCATTTAATCATTAATAATTGGTCTAGTCTGTCATATTGCATGGATATTTCCCAGGGAGACCACTCGGGTTTGCAGGTTTCCATTCAGTCTTGTTGGGTTCGAAAAGCAGGAGTGGAATCAGCAAACATATAACTTCATCCTTTGGGCATCTGGTATAATTGTGCTAAGAGATAATATTCTCTTGCCCTGAGCCTCTCTGGAGGTGTTAATACAATATTGGATTTCCCTTGTTGCTTAACCAACTTATTCATTTCTTTACCTTCGGCTGTTACTTCTCCTTTTCTCCATTTGTTTCTTACTTTTGCCCAAACATTTTTACTTTTGGAAGGGACATTAGATACAGGAGTTGTGCTGGTCCAGGTTGCTGGCAACAGTACTAGTCTAGCACGTGTCTCCCCCAATCCACTCCTACTCATATAGGGTGGAGTTACATAGGTAGGTACACAACCAGTGGGCTGTCCCAGCCATTGGACAACACAGTGGCATGTACTGTTAGCCCTAACTTTGCCAGATGGGGTGAAGGCACAATCCACCCTAGTAGCAGGCCTTCAGGAATTCTGACATGGAGGTCTCTTGCTAGAGTCTCTTGCTTAGGAACCATCTCTGCTTCTAGCACCATCCTCCCCGAGCCCCTCTTACCCAGAAACCCCAGCAGGATGGAGGAATCTATCCAGTGGGGACCCTCGCTTAGCCCCTCTCATGTTGAGTGTGAGCACACACTCATGGAGGCATGTAAGCCAGCCTCTCATGCCTTTATCTCCCCTTGCTTTAGATAGCAAATGTTTCAACTACCCATTCTAATTTTCTATTAAACCATTTCTCTAAGGATGGTGTGTAACACGACATGTCTATTTGACATGGTATTTCTTTGTCCACTGTTGGATGTTATGGGCTGTAAAGTGCATCCCTTGGTCTGAAGAAATGTAACCTGGAGGCGCAAATTGGTATAGTATCTTCTGCTTTAATCTTTTAATAGGGCTTTGGGTGTTGGTCTCTACCACCGGGTATGTAAAGCCAAGTTCGGGATAAATATCTATTCCTGTCAGGAGCTGTTTATGGACCCCCAAGGCTACTGGTGTGGGTCCAGTGTAATCCCCTTGCTGGCTATGTGTGGGGCCCTCTCCCCAGGGATCTTACCCATAACCATCTGCAGTCTCTCTCTCTCTCTCTCTCTCTTTCTCTTGTTGACAGAACAGTTCTTGTTGGTGTTTTGTGCCGCAAAGGGTGCAAGAAGAACATGTCTACATTCAGCCCATCTCTGCATGGCTGCAGCTCCTCCAAGTCCACTCATTTTGGGGACCTTTTAAGATTGGGGGGCCAGTGAAGGGGTCTCATTGGCCCCTCCAGTCTTCCACAGTGTTGTGCCAGTCCCATCAATGTCTGCCATGTTCATCCCATGTTTCAATAACCATCTAAAAATTTCCACCCTGCTGAGAAAAGTCCCATGACTCTCCGCTTTGTCTCTCCCCATTTTCTTTTTAATCACTTTAATCTCCTTGGTATCAGTGAGAACCATCTGTGGAAGTTGAGATAGCAAGTTAGATAAGATTTCCTGAACTGTTGTTTGATTTTGTTGGAGCAATATCACATGGGGCACCCATGAAGAAGGGGCTCCCTTGATCCCCATAACCTGGGTAATGGGCACATTCAGTGGGTAACTATCCCAGTCATCGTAAAGCCAGTCTCACGTGGTTTGCCTATGAAGCCTATCAGCTGCTTCATCTGGGGTACTCCACTTGGCACCTACTGGGGGAGTTAAGCAGTCCCCCTTCTCTGGGTAAACAGACCTTACAGTGGCTTTTGTCCAATCCTCCAGGCTGGCTGTTCACTTGAGAAGAACCTCCTGTGTGTCTGGATCACGTATAGCCATCTGCGATCACTCAGTGGTGAACTATGAGTCCTGCATCAACCCAGACATGTTCCTCCACTCTGCAGCTTTTAAACCCAAAGACACTGCTCCTGCCTTACATACTCTCACAGTCTATTTTAGCAAAGATTTCTCAGGGAGCTCATATGATACCATCCACAAAATGAGACAATTTCTTCACACCATACCCTCTAGTTTTGATAGTCTATTGGTTTTACTCTTCCCTCACAGTGACTGACTTCTTGGTGAGCAGAGTTCATAGAGGTACTTTCTGTTGTCCAGGCATAATTTCCCCTTTGTGGGTGGCTTTGAGGCTAGTAGTCTGAGCGCAGACAGACCAAAAACTGAGCTTGGTCTGGCCTCAAGGCCTGACCCAGCACTCTCTTTTGCTTTCATTTTAGCTATTAAATATAGCAATAATGACAGAATCTTGTGTTTAGAATGTTTCTCATTATGTTGGATTTCCTTGTGTGTCCATTGAACCAGCTGCCCAGGAGTGGGGTTTGTCACCATCTCTGAATTCCATTGGTAACTTTTACCTTTAGTAACTGAACACAGCACAGCTGCACTTTTATACCATGGGTGACCACATGGCCACCCAGGAATCAAAGGTTCCTCATTCCCTACCCTTTTATTCTTTCTCTTCCGAAACCACATGTGTCCGTGAGCCAGGGCTGCTCTAGCAAATCTAATGCACTGACACTAATTGTGAGTCAGTGGGAAAAACCACTCTCAAAGTGTGTTTTTCCTTTGCTCTCACACCACAACAACATCAACACGGAAGACTTGTGTGACCAAATGTGTGGGGGTTTCTTCCCACACACCAAGCAAGCAATCGGTTCTGTGGTGGACACCAGCTGGCTGTCCTCTAATTCAATTCTGACACTATCTACCCAGAGATCCCATAGACTGAGGACTCAGTTCCACAAGACAGCCCTTCTCTTCCCACCAGTTGCAAGTCTGGGTCCCTGGAACTTCTGACCGCTCAGCTGCAAGTTGGAGTTCCCATGACCCCTTCTTTAGGTTCAATTAATTGCTAGAGCAGCTCACAGAACTCAGGGAAACACATCTACTGGTTTATTATAAAGGATGTTACAAAGTATACAGATGAAGAGATGCATAGGGCAAGTTATGAGGGAAGGAGCATGGAGAACCCTCCAGGAACCTCCACATACTCAGCTATCCAGGAGCTCCCAAACCCTGTCCTTTCAGGCTTTTATGGAGGCTTCGGTGAGGAGGCATAATTGATTAAACCATTGGCCAGTGGCCACTGGTGATCAACCTAACCTTCAGCTCCTTTCTCCTCCTCACCAGCAGCCACAGGGTGGAGGCTGAAAGTCCCAGCCCTCTAATCCTGCCTTGGTCTTTCTGGTGACCAGCCCCCATCCTAAAGCTGCCTAGGGGCTGCCAATCATCAATCAATCATTAGAGCACAAAAAAATGTCACTATGGAGTTTCTAAAAAAATTAGGAGTTATATGCCAGGAAACAGAGATCAAAGACCAAACATATATTCTACGATATCACACTGTCACACCCTTTGATCTTCCCAGTGATCTATGTATTACACAAGGAGAGAGTAGAGTTTTCACAGGTGATAAATCATTTGGGAAAAGTGATTGAAAGTTTCTTTGTTTTTAAAAAGGTATGCAATGTTACAAAGTTTCCATTCAAATCAACATGCATACAGCAATTCCATTTTGTGAAATAAGAAAAATAGTTTTATTTACACTAGAAATGAAATCTTTTTGAATTTCCATTTCATTGTAGAAGAAGGCAGTTAGCATCAAATAATGTGATACACTTGATAATTAAAGAAGAAAGCAAGTCTTCTGTGGAAAAAATTATGAAATTTTATTGAGAGACATTTTAGACAACCTAGTTAGATGTACTAAATATAACATGACCATGATTGAAAAATTCAGTATTGTAAAGGCATAGGTCTCCCCAGACCGATCCATAGATTCATTGAAATTCCAATACAAACCCTAACAGTGCATACATGTGTTTGTGTGTGTAAAACTTGATAAGTTGATTTTAAAAGTTATGTAGAAATGCAAAGAGTCAAGAATGGCAAAGAAGCTCTTGAAGAAAAAAATGATTGGAAGGGTTGCTCTATCAGATGTTAAGATATTATAAAGCTATTAAAATTAAGGTAATGTGGCTTTCATACAGGGATAAACCAATTGACTGGTGAAGCAGAATAGGATGCCCCCAAATACTAATAATTCCATATATAGACATGTATATATACATATATGATCGATGTCATATTGTAGATCAGTGAGAAAAGGATAAACTTTTCAAAAATGATGTTGGGAATAATTAGGTACCTATAGTGGAAAAAGTTAAATTAGACCTCTACTTCATAACTTATACCAAAATATATTTTCAGGTGGTTAAGAGCTAACTTTTAAAAGAAAAACAAGGAAACTTGTAGAAGATTACGTAGGCCTTGTGATTTCTTAAACAAAAACCAAACATTGAGAAAAGATTGATAAGTTTGACTTTATTAAAAATAGTAACTTTTATTCATAAAAAGACATGACAAAAAATAGGGCAGATATAACCACATTGTAGAAGAAGGCAATTAACAAAAGACTCATATGCAGAATATGTGAAGAACACCTTTATATGTAATTTAGAAAGAAATTAAGAAGAAAAACAGACAACCTTGTAGGAAAGTAAATCAAAGTGTTGAACTAGTACTTCAAAGAAGAGTAAGTCCAAATAGCCAATAAACAAATGAAAATATGTTCTATCTCATTCAGAAAAATGCAACTAAAAACCCTAATGAAACATGTGCCCGTGATCCCAGTTCAAGTTCAGCCTCCACAACATAGCAAGAGCCCATCTCTAAAACAAAGGAACAGACAAGCAAACAAAAACCCTAATGAGATATATCATTACCTCCATCAGATTGGCAAAAATTATACCAACCATTGGTGAGGCTGTGATGTAAGAGAAACTATCATATTAAATATATACTGGTTGGGGGTAAATATGGTTATAACTACTTTGAAATGCATTTTGATGCACATACCCTATGCTCTAGCAGTTCCGTTCCTAGGTATATATCCTAGAGAAAAACAGAATTAATTATAAAGGAGAAATGTTTCATAATTGTAGTAGCTAAAAAACGAAAAATACTTGAAAGTGCATCAGTGGTGGAATGAATCGATATTAATAAAGTGGGATATGTTCACACCATGGAATGCTTCATAGCAATGAACTACACACACACAGGAAAACGGATGAATTTTTCCAAGTGAATGTTGAGAAAAAGAAGTGAGTCAAAAAATACAGGAATATTCCATATGAAGTTAAAAACAAGACCAATTAACAATATGGTTTAGGGACATTGACATAGTAAGTAAAACTAAAGAACAGCAAGTGGTCACTTCTCAGGGTGGGAAGAGCGCCGGGTTCAGGTGTGGAATAATGGGGACATCCAGATTGCTGGGTGTGATCTTCTTCTTGACCTGGCTGCTGTAACATGCATATACACTTCTTAATTATTCCTTAAGCTGCACATATTTGTTAGATGCACTCTTCTGTATACATACTTTACAACAAAGTAAGGAAAAGTATCCTAAGAAATGGATGACTATAAAACTTATACTTAATTTCAGAGGTTCTCAGTTGTCTTTTTTTAACAAAATTGAGTTCCAAAGACACATACTGGAATATATGTTCTATGTAGAAGGGACCTCAGTGTCTTGAACGTAAGGATTGATAAGAAGACTTGAATAGAAATACAGTTAAAACTTTATCAGTGCCACTATCAATGATGTAAAGTTCTGTGTCAAAATTGGAACACAGACAATGTTTTGACCCAAGAATGATCAACTTTTAATTTTATAGAAGGGATCAAACAGATATCAAGTGCTGGAAGCTTTTGGTTAAATATAGCTTATACTACATTCATAGCCTCTTCTTTTTTTTTTTTTTTTTTTTTTTTTTTTTTGAGACAGAGTGTCACTTTGTTGCCCGGGCTAGAGTGAGTGCCGTGGCATCAGCCTAGCTCACAGCAACCTCAAACTCCTGGGCTTAAGCGATCCTACTACCTCAGCCTCCCTAGTAGCTGGGACTACAGGCATGAGCCACCATGCCCGGCTAATTTTTTTTTGTATATATATTTTTTAGTTGGCCAGATAATTTCTTTCTATTTTTAGTAGAGACGGGGTCTCACTCTTGCTCAGGCTGGTCTCGAACTCCTGACCTCGAGCGATCCACCCGCCTCGGCCTCCCAGAGCTAGGATTACAGGCGTGAGCCACCGCGCCCGGCCCATAGCCTCTTCTTCCAAGCGGCTAGCAGTATATGCAGTCAGGGTGGTTTAAAAAGCGCAAACACTTATATATAAAAATTAAAATATAGATGATAGTATTATTCTAGAATGGCACACTAAAATGGAAGAAATAAAATTGAAATGGGAAAGGCAGTATGTATTTCTATAGTAGAAGGTTATCTCATTTATATTAGATGTTTTATTCATATCCTACAGCCTTCTCTCAAAGCTGTGCAAACCCAACACATCAGCAGTTGTCTTTGCCACGTGACTAAAAATTAAATTCATTGGGCAAAGACGTGCGGTAGAAATGCTAAGTACTGCTCATTTTCATAGCTGTCTTCCAAAACCTCGATTTTCATAAAAATATTCTATTGAGAGTTATAAGCACTGTGAGTTTTCATCATAAAATTCTCTCAGAAAATATCAGTAACAGCATAAAACAGGTTTGTGAAAAATTAAATATATATTAGAAGCACACATAATTATGATAACAACAGTAAAGCTAGAGAAAGTAATATTTATTGTTGTATCTAAAAGACATTCTCAGTAAGCAGGAGCTTTGCCATATCCCAAGGAGCCTTTGTTTGGATATTTTGTTTCAAGTGCATTCTTCTTGACAGCACCAAGAATAAAAAGATTAGTTAGGGTGCCTGGGACATAAGATTAAAAAGGGCTTGGCAGTCACTTTCATCCTCTGAATGCATTTTTATGGGCGAGGAGAAGAGGGGTTGTTTTAATATGGCAGCAGAGTCTGTTGGATCTTTAAACCCATTGTTACTGTCCTTTTTCTTTCTTTGCTGGGTTTTATAGGTGGAAGGCAGACAGGATCCATACATGGGGTTACCCTTCATCAACATACCATGTCTAACTCACTGTTCTACAAACATTTTGGTTCAAATGACTTTTTTTTTTTGAGACAGAGTCTTGTTTTGTTGCCCAGGCTAGAGTGAGTGCCGTGGCATCAGCCTAGCTCACAGCAACCTCAAACTCCTGGGCTCAAGCAATCCTACTGCCTCAGTCTCCCGAGTAGCTGGGACTACAGGCACATGCCACCATGCCCAGCTAATTTTTTCTATATATATTTTTAGATGTCCAGCTAATTGCTTTCTATTTTTTTTTTTTTTTTTTTTTAGTAGAGACGGAATCTCGCTCTTGCTCAGGCTGGTCTCGAACTCCTGGGGCCTCCCAGAGTGCTAGGATTACAGGCGTGAGCCACCGTGCCCGGCCTCAAATGCCTTTTGAAAGAATTTTTAAAAACCCATCATTTCCTTGATCATTTTTAATTTATCTAATTTTTTGGCATAGGTTAAGTTGTTGCCAAGTATGGATTTTCAGGACATTATGTATTTGCTTTAAATATATATTGTCAAAATCTCAGAAGCGTGGATTTAGCTCTTGTAAGGGTACATGTCCTCATGGCAAAGTCAGTGCTCTTTGTCAAATTTATTTATTAAGTTAACTTTCTATCGGAAAAGATGGACTACCTTTTTAATTCAAATAAGTGTTATGATGTAACCTAATATCTAATATCTTACTTCTGAAGTCTAATTATTCACCATATAAATAAAGTATGGGGAATAGCCAAGAGTTTGTCCTCTGGATAAAATAAGGCACAGCCCCTTTCTATTTACTCTAAAGATATTTTTTCTTTTTATCAGAGGATATTCCCTCAGAAGCTATGTATTTTGGAAATGTTTCTTTGTTTGGTGGCCTCGTAGTTTTTACCCTCTAGGGAAATCCATCATTATAATAATTGGGATAATAGGAGGTATGAATTTCTTTTATGAAGCAGAAAAATAAAAATTGTGAAAGTAGAGTTTGGAAAAGAGAGCGCTCTTAAGACTGTCATATTAGTCTTGAGCAAATAAATTTTAGAAAAGTGTACATATGGAGGTTGCAGATCTGGAAATTCATGAGGAGGAGGAAGATTAAAATGGGAGCCAACAAACATTTCCTGAAATCTACTCTGGGACAGGAAGCAGAAAGTTGAATGAGATGGGATTCTGAAGTTGCTCACAGCAGGCATACCCGTGGTCTTCGCGTCCATGAAGGGCTTTTATAAATTTCAGGGAACCCTTCCGAAGTTTATTAAAAAATTTCTTGTATATGCATGCCGACATTTTTCATTAGATTTTTCAAGGGATCCATTACTCACAAAAGGTTTAAAATGTACTGGCTTAAACTATGTCATTCTATGGTAACATAATGTAAAGTAGAGATTAGAGTTCTCAAAGCTTGTTTTTCAATTTTTCAATAGAGTTGAAAACTCAACAAGCCATTTTGCCCATAACAGGAGCTCATGGTATTCCCAGGGACAATATGTATTTGAGCAAATGATTACTAAAAGATAAAAACTGAAACTTAATTGATTGTCCTATTATGACATTAGGAATTCCTTTTTGAGCTTTGAGGCTAACCAGCTTGGGAAACAATTACTATTTGTAGCTACTTAAAAATGAGCAGCAGCTTATGTGTTTGTGTGTGGGCATAACAGAGGAAATAGCTTAGATGTGAGCAGCTTGAGGTCAAGACTTTTATTTGTGCTCTCGAGACCCAGCATGTTGTTTGACACACAGGACATGCACAGTTAACGTTATGGAATGAATGAACAAGTGAAAAAATATATTTAAAAATCTTCCCCAAACAGAATTTCTGGTTTAAACTGTCTATTAAAAGGAAATTTAATGATTTTGGGGTGTCAATTAAAATGCTCTTATGCATTTGAGCTAAGAAGATGAGTTATTTAATAACAAATATTTCAAAATGGTATTAATGGAATGCTTAGCCGGGAAAACTTTGGTTACTGTTTTCTAAAAAGTGGACATGAATTAAGAAACAAAAACTTTTGCAACAAATGGAGTGAAAATCATGGTGGAGTTAAAATTTGTTAATTTTAAAAGGTTCATTCACTAGGAGGATTTGATATGAGACCCCAGTATTCATATGAGGTTCCCAATATTGGATATAACCTGAGTAATCTCTTCTTATACACGTGGAAGAGATTTTATCCAATGGTTATTGCCTCTAATTTTATGAGAGGACATTGGGAATGTAGAGGTAATAGCAGGGAGAACAATTGTTTATGTTATTTATGTGCTTTTTTTTTTAAAGAATAATTTGAGCTTTGAGGAAGATAATGGTTCAAAAAAAGGTTATAGCAATTTCTCTTTAAAATTGTGTATGACTCATGTCTCAACACTGTGTTCCTAGAACTTTCACATCTCTCCTGCCGTCTGCCTGGCTTCTTTTTCTTTTTTGACTAAACTGAGAGCAGCTTATCAGTGTTTGCATCAAGGCTTAACAGTCATTGATAGCCATTCATTCCAACATCTGCACCAATATAAGGGAATTAGAGGCAGATGCTAAAAGTGGAACTAAGATAGCAAATAAGAGACAGAAAAGAGATACCCCTAAAAGGATGTGAATAAACACGGGTTTGGGCTTTGAACAGATTTGTTTTCAAATTCCAGTGCCAGGGCCAGGAGATACTTCTACTTCCTAGCTATGTAACCTTAGTCACTTAACCTCCCATCTACCAATTGAGAATAAAATTATTTACTTTGAGGATTGTTGAGAGACATTTACAAATAAGATAATGTAGTTGCATCCAGTAGAAGCTATTCTGACTCATATCCAAAATAGCTACTCAGGAGGATTCTCCTGTTGCAATACATTTTGTTCTTGGGTAAAACATATTTTTCAATGCATTATTGGACTCATCTAATTTAGGGAAATCTCCAAGGGTATCTGTATACCTCCCTCAATAAAAAAAAAACACAAAATCAGGGAACTAAAACCAGGCCAAGCACTGTGAACTATAAAATTCAGATACCAAAACTTAGAACAGGAGATTAAGCCCTGGACTCACCGCGTTAGCGTGTGTTCCGTATTAAACCCTGAGAAGGAGCCTAATGTGGTCCCAGCTCAGTAGTGGCCCCTGGCTTCCAACAGAAGTAAACACAAATTTCTTCTGGAGGAAAATTCTTAGAATCCCCATATATTATGTTTACACAAATATAAGCTCATAAGAAAACATTCAAAATGGGCACACACCATCAATAGTGAGAGGCCTCTGAAACAAAAAGCATATATGTGTATATATATCTAAATATAAAATCTTTATTGGGAAAAAAAAGTGAGAAGCCAATAAGAGAATATCAAAATTACCTAGGTAGACTTGAAAAAGAACCAAATTGAACTTTTAGAAACGAAAATATAATTGTCAAAATGGACAGAGATCAGACTAGACATAACTGCAGAGAGAACTGCTGAATTGAAAGAACAAATAATTTTCCAGGTATGAGGATATAAAAAATCTGAAAACAAGACAAAGAAGCAAGGAGGAGAGAATGAGAAGAACTACATTAATTTGGAATTGTGGGACTATGCAATAGAGAGAAGGGTTGAGAATTTTTCAAAACTCATGAATAACGTAATCCATAAATATAGGAAACACAAAGTATCGAACATGATCAATTAAATTTAAAAAAATGCAAACCTGGACAATTTTAGTGAAACTGAAGTAAAAAGAATAAAAAACTTTTTAAAAGCAGCCAGAAGGAAAAAGATCACCTGCAAATAATTATACTAAAAACAGACTTCCTCTAACAGTGAAAATGGAAGTCAGAATGCAGTGAAAAAGTATTTTCTAAGTGCTGAGAAGAAACTGTAAACATAGAAATGTTTACTCAGCAAACTATTTTTCAATAGTTGTTTCAATAAAAACATGAGAGATTGTTTACCGCCAATAGACCTTCACTCAGAGAAAATTTAAAGAATGTATCTCAGGAAAAAGGTATGTTACTTGAGAAAGAAAATCTGGGATGCAAAGAAATTGCTAAGCATATATATAAATCTAAACAAACTTCATCTGTCTAAAATAATAATTATTATACATTATCATACGGGACTGACCTATGAATTGTATGGTGAAAACAAGAGACAAAAGACAGCTAAAATACTGGAAAATTATATAAGTTAGGAGGGGGAGATTAAAAATTGCATAAGTTAGGAGATTAAAAATTGCATAAGTTAAAGTGTTTTAAGCTTAGTTTATTGCTCAGTGACAAATCATCCTTTGTGGCTTAAACAACAACAACAACAATTTTAGTATCTTTCACTGTTTCTGTGGGTCAGCAATTCAGGAAGCACTAGGCTGAACAGATCTGACTCATTAATTTCTCGTGGGGTGGCTGGAGTTGGCATGGGCAAAGGTAAGAGCAGCTGGGGCTGGCCAGGCACCTCTTTTCCTTCGTGTAGGCTCTGGGATTTCCATGTGGTCTCTTCTGGTGGGCTAGGGTTGACACAGGAAAAGAACTCTCAATGCTGGGAGCCACTTGAAGTCTAAGTGGGTACTTGGCTTCCCGAAAGAAATAATTAAGGAGTGAGTTGACAGTATAAAGTGAAATCAAGATTTATTCAGAAACTATAGAAAGTCTACTCCATAGACTGAGCAGAGGAAAGTTCTCCCAGTGGAAGAGAACCGGCCCCTTGGTTCCTGGTGCCTTTCCATTTAAGCAATGGCTTATTATAGGCTAAACAAGGGGAGGAATATTCGTGGCAGGGGCAGTGTTTCACCATCTTGGTTCTAACCAGTTGGAACTTGCCTCGCCTCCATCCTGTTTTGATCGGAGTAATTTGAAACTTTGTTTTGAGACTTCCTGACTCAGGCAATGTGCAGCAATGCCCAAAGCAATGCCCAAAGCAGTACCTGCCAGTTTCCTGTCTCAGTGTGGGCTCCCATGCAGCATGACAGCCTGGGAGCAGTTGGACTGTTGACCTGGTAGCTGGCTTCCCCCAAAGTTAGCATCCATAGAAAATAATCGGAAGTCATGGCATTATAATAACTTCACATAGGAAGTGACCTGGGGTCATTTTCATCATACTCTCCTGGTCGTAGCAATCACAAAAGTCCCACCCAGGTACAAGGGGGAAGAGTTTCAGCATGGATCCACCTCTTGTTGGGAGGAGTTTCATAGTCACTTTGTTAGAAGAGTAAGACTGATAGGAGGCTGTGGCCATCTTTGGAAAATATAATCTGCCACTGTCAGCCCTTACTTCACAGCGATTTGTACCCCTCACATATTCAGAGTCAACTCAGTTCCTTCCTGGAGGCCCTGAGACTTATCCCATTATAGCATTAATTTAAAATCTTAGGATCTCGGCCGGGCGCGGTGGCTCACGTCTGTAATCCTAGCCCTCTGGGAGGCCGAGGCGGGTGGATCGCTCCAGGTCAGGAGTTCGAGACCAGCCTGAGCAAGAGCGAGACCCCGGCTCTACTAAAAATAGAAAGAAATTATCTGGCCAACTAAAAATATATATAGAAAAAATTAGCCGGGCATGGTGGCTCATGCCTGTAGTCCCAGCTACTGGGGAGGCTGAGGCAGTAGGATCGCTTAAGCCCAGGAGTCTGAGGTTGCTGTGAGCTAGGCTGACGCCACGGCACTCACTCTAGCCCGGGCAACAGAGTGAGACTCTGCCTCAAAAAAAAAAAAAAAAAAAAAAAATCTTAGGATCTCCAAAAAGTTGAAAGAAGGAACAACGAAAGCTAGAAAGGAAAAAAAAAAAAAAAAAAAAAACAACAGCTAAAAACAAAAATACAACAGAAGGGATCCAAAAAGCCAAAGTTTATAGTTTGAAAAATCTAATACAATTAACAACCATTGGTAAAGTTCATAAATGCATTATTTAAAAATAGACTTTTCATTATTTTTTCACTAATCCATTCTAAAATCCAAGAAAAAACTCTAGCATATACAAATGTGTGTGTATATATATACGTATATATATATATACACACACACACACACAGATATATGGATAATTTGAAAAAAATGATGCTCTCTAAATATAAAAATATATCAGTGATTTTTTAAGTTATAATATGTCCAGATTGATGGAACACTCTACAATGATTTTATAGAATAATATTCATAAACAGTTTTAATAAATGTAAATGCTCATGTTCTAATATTAAGTGAAAAAATATATGAATGCCTATGCTCTAATATATAAAATTATACATATAGAAAAATATCTAAGGAAATCAATCAACATTTTTCAAAGTTGCCGCAAAAGTTTGTCATGGGAAAAAAATCATTAGAAAAGCAGGCCTTGTTATTTTATAATTTCTCCTAGTTTTAACTCATTTTGACAATACAGCAGCCCTGTGAGCAGGTGGGGCAGACAGTGTGAATCAAGCCCCTATTTTATGTGTGTGGCTTCTTGCCCCTCCAAATCTAGGTGAGATTAGCTTGAACCCCAGATTTTATGTACTGAATTCAGAGTCAGAACATTCTCTGCATCTTTCAGATAGCATTGCCCTGGGAGCAACAGAGGTGAGTGTAACGTCAAGAACCTAGCACCTGCCACAGAGTAGTTACTGGATAAATGTTCATTTGTTTCCTTCCTTTTTCTTTCCCTCCCTGAAGCTCTAATCTTCAGTGTTAAATAGCAGAGTGGATCAAATGGTACTCTAAAAGCATAATGAGTACATAATTGGTAAATAAATATTAGAATGGCCTAAGTTCTCATGGCTCTTTCCTGCAGGCCCACTGAGAGTGGATTGCACCCTAGTGAAGAAACACTGGGGAGGATCCAGCAAGGGTACCAGGTTGAGAATCTTTATCTGGGATTGTTACTAATATGTAATATATTAAGATCACTGGGCCAATAACTCATACCAGCTTTCTCCTATCCACTCCCCCTCGGCCTTCTTTTTAATGTTTGTTCAGTTGTACATTTTTCCTGATCCATAGGATGTCAGTGAGTTTCAATTTCAATGGAAGAAAAAATGTGCAGAGCGATTTCTGGAAGCCAGTAGGACAGCATTGGCTGTGTGATCTAAGATAAGTTGCTTAACCACTCTCTGCACGTAACGTGGTAGGAAAATATTTGTAGACAGTTGACATCAAATTCTGTTTTGAAAGTGTGCTGTGTATGGAACTATTTCTTACATTCGGGAGACCAGGGAGAGACTCAAGGGCCTGGTGTTGGTTCCAAAGTTGGATCTGAGTAATAGAAGAGTGTGGAATTGTTGGGATGAGCCCAAAGAGAGGCGATGAGGAAGGGAGAAGGTCTAAAGAAGGGAGAAGCAGTGAAGTAGCTGGAGAGAAATCTTCCGGAATCTCAGGCAGGTTGGCTAGAAACAAACTGAAATGTCTAAAATCAATTGTAAATTGTTTTCCAGAAAGTATGTGTCCTAAAATTATTTCCCCATAACCCTCCCTCACCTTTTTTAGCTCTTCATATTTCCAATATATCTATGCATTTTTGTATATGGTATCAGCATGTGTATGTGCACCCGTGTGTGTGTGTGTGTGTGTGTGTGTATGTGTGTGTGTGTGTGTGTGTGTAAATAGATGGGACTGTGTTTCATCCATTTGCGATCAACATGGTTGTTCTCTGGATAATTGAGGAGAAGGGACAGAGAGGACCTTGAAAATGTAACCCTCCTAGGGATTTTCAGATTGAAATCTTGGGAAATGCTGCTTTTGTATCATACTTGACTGCATGCCCCTTTTGGAATGGAAAGACACCCTTTTGCTTCACAAAGATATTTTGTTACAGCCAAGGCATTTTGCCCCAGCTTAAATGTGGGAGGAAAGCTTAAGTGTAAAGTGTGAAGCTGGCTAATTATCTTACAAACTCCATATGCGCCCAGAGCTTCTTTGAGCAAGATGGTGGGGGTCCATCTGTGAACAATTCCGTTGCACAGAGTTGATTATGTATTCAATGATTTCAGATTATTCAGCTATTAATGAAATTTCCTCATTATCCTCATGAAAAAAGATAAGGCTGTAATAATTATTTGTATGTAGGTTGTTATTTCAATTGTCCCTGTGAAAATTACTTTATTGTTAGATTTACATTTGTAATTAATTTTACTGGTGAATACAAACCACGTAGATGAAACAGATTGTAGTCTCAGAAATTGCTAATGGTATTGTATTTGATTATATATTGGTTAAAATAATATTCTTATCCAAAAAACATTGGCTCTGCAACTTGAATTATGATAAGCACATGTCTCTATAAGTTTCTATTACTAAGTTGCTTTAATTCGTTTAATAGATATTTTTTTTAAATCAGAGCTTTAGTGTTTATTGGATCTATAAATCATGATATGCATTTTTAACTTAAGTTTCCACTATTAGCTTTCGTGTCTGGATCTCTGGAGGACACACACCTGCACACACACGACAACAGCAGCAAAGGAGGAGAAGCATCTTAAAAATCAGAATCACAATGTAAATTATTGACAAGGGCAGAATGTAAATTGGTGAGCCAGATATCATATTTGATAAATATTATTGCAAGTACTAATGAAAGGACAGGCAGAAGAAAGGAAGGGATGTCCAAAAGATACAATTACCATAACTTATTGAGTATGAGCTGCACAATTTTTCATATTTTATCATCTCTGAAACAGCTGCCTCTTACAGCCTCTGTCAGCCAGTTGGGAGCTGAGGCGTAGTTGACACTGCAAGAGCAAAGGTCTCCTTGGTCATTGCTGCTTCTGTGCTGTCGTCTCAATTGTCACGTGCATTGTTGGCACTGCACATGTTGGGTTTGATTAGCACTTAAAATATCTCCGGAAAGAGAGACTATTTATTGTACATAAAGAAAAATGGGAACAGAGCAGTAGGCTGTAAATTTCATTTATGAGCAAATTATTTGAGATAAATAATGGAAGCAATTTTGTATTTTCTTGTAAAGCAGCAAAATAAGAACAAGAAGAAGAAAATACCCACGAGTAGATGATGAGATGATGGTTTATTATAAGTAGCTACTAAGATGTGTGCAAAATGATTGTCTCTATATCACATGCTAAACAATGCAAATGAAGGCAGGAAAAATTGCACAGTTCCTTAGAATGGATGAAAGAGTTGCCAAAACAAGTAGAGACTAGTGCAGGACTATCCACAGCACTTTTATAAAAACATTGAGTCATAGTTTTATTGGCAGTGTTATTTGTTTCTTTGTTATTGGTAAATATGATAGCATCGTAGATTTGACGAAATCTAATTTCTTCTAAGTAAACAATATCTGCCAATTCCTCTGAAATAAAAATGATTAGATAGAAAATAAAACAGGGACTGTTGGGATGCTTAAAAGAAAGAAAACAGTAAGCACTGCATAACCATGAGTTATGCAGAATGGGCACATGGGGAGGTGAGTAATGCAGGTATGAGCGTCATCCTGATTTTTCAGTGAAAACATTTGTGGCAGACAAGTTAAGTGATTTGCTTCAATCTGGTAGGAAGTAGCAGATTGAGAACGGTCTTTGGAGTGTCTTTTCTTTCCTTGGAAGTAGCTGGACAGGTACCATGTGGGAGTTTATTGCTCAGCCCATGTTTCACTGGGAGAGAAGAGAAAAACTCCAAGAGGTCAGTAATGCATTTACCATTTAAAAGGGAGAGGATTCATTGACTTGAGATAATTAGGTGAAACTTCTGGGGAGGCAAAAAAAAAAAGTGATTTATGACCTTCTACTCTCTATTTCAGAGATTCTGACAGTAACAGAAGATATGAAAGGGTAAAAGAATACATGCTCAACAAATGTTAACCAAACAAAACAAAACACCACAGTAAGCCACAAGATTGCTACTTTCACATGATGAACCAGCAGGAAAAGGACCGCAGGCTCCTACAAGTTAATACAGGGAAACTTTTTATTAAAGCGTAATTTACTATATCTCCTACTGCCAGTTGCTTTTTAAAGCTGTGTATAAGCATTCCATCACACAATAATTGCTTGTAGTGGTAGCTTTAAACTAAACCCTACCCATTTCCCATCTGGATAAACAGTGATTACTCATTTCCAGGATACGTTATGATTCCTCTCGTTACCAGGTTCTCTGCTTCTATTTTTATCATCCGTCTATTTACAGGCAATTCTTACTGCCAAATTACCTTCTGATATTTTGACTTCTTGAGGCCTTCTTCTTTAAATTCTGGAAATTACTTTCCTTCAGATAAGGCTGAGGCATCGTCTTCTATTTCAAGCCGCTTCCCCAATGTGCTTTGTAGCGATGCTCTTCCACTGGGTCCCCTCTCCTCCCCCACACTCCGGCCAGCCCCACTGGAGTTGACCTCTACTGCCCTTTGTAGTGACTACAGAAGCTCCTGAGCTACATCCTCTGCTTGATGCCTTTTTATCCCCTTACTGTACTGTAAGTATAGTTTAAATAAAACATTAGATTGTGATCCTAACAATAGAAGCTTAAAACTCCTTATTTACTGAGAAAGGATGCAAGAACTGCTAATTCATGCCTCCATGTCTAACAAGATGGCTCTTTCAACTTTTTAAGGATGCAAGTTTAGAAGACAAAAAAAAGTTAGTGCAGCTCCAAATAAAAGGAATAGGTCCCAATATTGGAATAGCTATGTTTAACAGTCCAAAGAGATGATATGTAATAGTTGCTGAGCTCTTTCATGTGCCACTAAGAATGGATAGGCAGTCCCACAGCATTTCTCAAATCCATTAATTCTCCCACTTTCTAGATGATTCTACCATACTTTTTCATCTCTCAAACATCCCACTCCTCCTCCTCCGCCTCTTCCTCCTTCCAGGTAATAATCTTGCTTCCTACATCCCTGAGAACATAGAAATGATACGAAGAAAACATTTATGCTTGCACCCTCATAGCAACCAAATCACCTCTATCGGTGACCATATTCTTACATCACTGTGCACCCAGGATCCCAATTCTTCCTGCCTGGAGTTAATACATGTTTTATTATTTCTAATACAACTCCCCAAATCTTAGCCGGTTATTTGAATGGCTTTAATGGCATTCAGCATTATCAACAATCAGTTTCAGCCTTTTAAAGGAATGAGTCCTGAAATCTTCTTACATGTTCTGAACTCTCCCTGATACAAGGTTGTCATCCTGAAATCATCCTTCCCAATGACCCTAATTTCTGTAACTTGTATCCTCATTTTTCTTGGATTACTTTTTTACTTTGGTAGTGCACATTCTCCAATAGCTTCTTGAGAAAAGGTCCAAGGGAAGGAAAGATGTTGAGACCTGAAATTATTTGTATTCATTCTTATACTTGATTTATATTTTTGCTAGGATTTTATTTCCAGTTTGGAAATCCTTTTTGCATTTTGAAGACCTTCCTCCAATGTTTCCTAGATTCAGTGTTTCTGAGAAAACTGGAGTCATTCTGGTTCCTGATGTTATGACTTGGATTTCTGCTTCCTCCTGCACTGCAGTCTGGTCAACGCCACTGACCTTACCCTCTGTAGTTTTGAAATTTCACAATGATGCATTGTACTGGCGCTCAGTGGACATTTTTCATCTGCAAGCTTCTGTCTTCCCATTTTGGACATTTTTCTTGAGTTACTTCTTTAATTCTACATTGCCAGTTGCAGTGGTGGGTTGTCAGTTCTCATCTTTTTGATTGATCAGCAACACATGGCACATTTGATTCTCTCCTTCTTAAATCACTTTCTTCACTTAGCTTCCATATCAGCATTTTCTTTTGATTCTCTTGCTGTTTCAAAAGCCACTATTTCTTAATAGCTTTTGCTAGTTTCTTGTCATCTTCTAAACCTATAAACATTGGAGTAGTCCAGGAATATGCCCGCTAACTGTTCCTTTTCCCTATTTATTCGCTTTCTACAGGATATCATCCAGTCTCATGGCTTTAAATACATATATATTCTGGTGACTCCTAAATTTTACTGTATCCGAGACCTCTTCTTTTATCTCCAGACTCATATACCCAACTCCAAGTTTGGCTAATCTGTTTGGATATCTAATATGAATATCAAACTTAAAATAACCAGCACAGAACTCCTCACCTCCTCTTCCCCCCAAAACCTGTGTATTTTGTAGTCTTCCCCATCTCAAAAAAATGGAAACTCCATTTTTCAGTTGCTTAGTTCAGAAACTTTGGACTGCAGTCCTCCTTGGCTTCTTTGATTAAATCCACTGTCAAATTATGCTGGACCTTTCAACCATCGTTGATTGTTTTTCACCTTCTCCACAGTCACTACTTCGGTCCAAGCCACTGTCGTCTGTCCTCTGAATTATTGCAATAGTCTCCCAACAAGTTTTAATGCTCCCAGCCTTACCACTGTGCCATTTAGTTGCTTATTGCTTCTCAGCTACAAACCCATTTTCCTCTACTCTTTGTTGTGATACTGAAATGAGGAACCTATAAGTCACATTTCTCCTTTGCCAGCTGGTTTTCAACTGAGGGCACCAGAAAGAGACTGTGGGAGGCTGGAGAGGGAAGGAGGGATTTGCTTCTTCCTGGTGGTATCCTGTAAGTTTCCTGTCTCCTCGTGGTTCCTCCGAGCACCATCCTAGCCACTGTTCCTTTCCCTAGCAGTAGCTAAATTCAATTGGCAGTTTTTTCCAACACTTCAAACCAGTCAACACATACTTAAGATATTCTTATTCACGTTTTTTTTTTTATCACTTTGGCATTTGCAAAACCACAATAACCCAGTCTGAGAATAAAACCTGTTGCATTAGCACTAAGTAGAAGAATTAGTCTATCCTTGGCCATCCCGAGCTCTTACGCTTCCTTACTCTTTCCAAGCATTTTCTGCCCACGTGGGCTGGTTTTTCTGCCTTGAATTTTTATTTCAGCCTGTGGCCAAATAGAAAAAAAAGAACATCTGTGATACTCTTCAACTCAGGAAAAAAGAAAGACCTATACTTATTAATATGATAAAATCACTTGCCTCTTACTTGTCTTGGAGTGAAGGTGTTATAGGGTGGTGCAGGTGGAGCAGTTGGGATGTCAAGTCAGGATGTCCAGCAGGGCATGGGTCTTTGCAAAATCACCTGTGGTATTATAATTATATATTTAAAGACATTTCCCTATTATTTTCACAACTCAGGTTACAAAAAGTCAAGCTCACCAACATCTTTTTGGTTGTTTGGGATAAGCAGATTTGTGATTCTTAGGGGAGGCCACACTTTCCTTGGGAAATGCATCAGAATCAGGAGCAGGAGCTCATGATATCTCGCTGTTTATTAAGTATGAATTTGGGTTAAAAAAAGCCTGACAAACCCTGCTTTACATTAACCCTTCCCTTATTTTGGTATCCACCCCCCTTTCCCAGCGACATGCTCCTTGGTTACACGAGCCCTGTCCCCCAGCAATGCCCTATGACTCAGATCTTCTGAACACAACGTCTCCTTTCTTCTCTTTTCAAGATGATAAACTCATTTGATAAACAGATCTTTGTTGACATATTAATGGTTGACAACTGGTTCATGTTTTACTCCTCTCTGTGTTTTTACATTTTAACTGGAACCACCTGGTTGAAACGAAGTGCTTGAAGCAAATAGAGTAATTCTTTAACTGGAGGAATTGCAGACACCTTGACTGTCCTGGGGGTGGGGGTTGGAAAGGAATCTTTCATGTTCTTTGCATCACACCCTTTATACAGCTGGTTATTCCTAGAGCTGACCCTGCTACTACAAGATTAATGGTGACTTTTGGAGAGCTAATGGGAAACAGACTTTACTTTTCTGGATTACAAAGCCGCACAGAGGGCAGGATTCACACAGTCTGCTGCTATCCTCTAAGACCAGAGGCTCCCATAAACTTGCCTTTTTCATGGGTGACATCTCACTCTAACAAATTCTGTAAAACAAAGAGATTTCATTTCTCAAATATTTGCTAGATATATAATAATATCTAATAACCTGTGCGTGACATCACTAAAATCCCAGAAGGCAGAGATTTCATAACACAAAATCTCATCAGATAAAAAGTTTTCTGATTAGAATATTTGTATAAGAGTATTATTGCGTAAGAGCTTGCAGTTGTTATTTGTTTGAGCAGTTATTATTAAATAAATATTTTGAAACAGAGATTTAAAACCGTGGAAAATTGAAGCGAGTGGTTGTTAGTACTTAACATCACTTGACCTCTGCTGCACTTAACACAGTTGTTTCTGCATCCTTGAAATTCTTTTCTCCATATCTCTCAGCGCACTTCTCTTTCCTGTTTCTTGTTAGCTTTCTTTGCTGGTTTTTCCTTCATCTGCCACCTTAATGTTAGTGACCCCCAGTGTTGCTTCTCAGCTCTCTTTTTTTTCTCGCCATATGTGCCGTGGGAAAGATGTCCGTGGCTTTCACCCTTGGCCATAACTTCTGCTAGTGCAGCTCCGTCTCAGGCCTTGATTCTGTCCTGTGCATCAGGCAGCTCTGTGTCTGCAGGCCAGCTCCATTTAGAAGTCCCACAGGCACCTCACGTTCAGTATGTCCCCAGCGTGAATCAGTTATCTCTCCCGCCAAGCCATCTTTGCTCATGTGGTCCCCATCACAGTTATTAGCACCATCCATCCTATTATTAAGGTGCATAACCTTTCAGTCATTCTTGTACCTTCTGCTGTCATCATCCATGTCTACTCACCTGCAAAACCCTGTCAATCTTGCTTTCATATTATCCATTAACTCTGTTACTCTTTTTACTTTTAATGGCCTTGCCTTTGTGCAGGCTGTACTACTCCCTCGCCAGAAATAGTGTCCTAAGATCTTCCTTTAATCCCTTTTTTTTAAAAACAGTGCAGACTTGTCTTTTAAAATCCAAAATTAATGTTCTTTGTTGGCTCCCCATTGCCTTTTGCATGGAATCTCAGGTATGATCCCTCAACACTCCCTCCTGTTTGCCTCAAACTCCAGCGTCACTGTTCACTCTCTGAGGACCGAGCTTGCCAGTAGCTCTGCACACGTGCAGCTCCCTCCACCTAGAGAGTCCTGCTCCCTATTGTCCCTTACAAGGCTCAGCTCTCCAAAGGCAATGACTTTGTCTTTTTCCTCTTTTTATTCTCAGTGTCTAGCAGAGTGTTTGATACAGAGTGAGTCTTCGGTACCTGGCTTAGGATGTATAATCCTGGTGAATAAAAGTTGTATAATTCCAACTTTTAAATTACATCATTATAAATAAATATATAGACAAAAGAATCTTTAGGAGAACTGAAAAATAAGGATGAGAGAAAAATATGGTGCTAAAATCTGCAGGGAATTTCCACTAACTGCGGCAAGGAGGAGGTTGGGTTGAGAGTCATAATCCTAAACTAAGCCTGCGGAACCAGAATAGCACAGAAATCTGGGAAGAAGATAGGAAAAAACTGTGACTCAACCCCACTCTATACACTGGCAAAGAAACACAAAAATTCCCAAAGCCATGTGAATTCTTTTCTTAGCTGGGTAGGGCCATGCCTTTTCCTCTCCTCCTCAGTTCTCTTTCTTCATCCACTTGAAAACCATACTTCACAGTACACAGCGCTGCCACGGGTGGAGAGTGAAAGGCAGAGGCAGTAGCACTTTGCAGGATGAGATGTGTAACAACTTCAGGAAAACATTCAAGAAGGAAAGATGAGAAGAGGAGCCCCTTAAGACAGTGCTACTAAGGTGCAATGTTTGTCTCTGTAACTGAATGAAGACTTGAATTCTGCATAAGATTCTGTAGCCATCAGACAACCTGCCAGTTGGAGTAGAAGATCCTCCCTTGGCTTAGCAGAAATTTTAGATGAATATTTGCAAGACACAAGAAACCAGGCTCAGGGCTTGGCACTTGAGCGTTCTTTATAAGTCCATATCTAAGAAAGAAAATGTACAAATATCTAAATGATTAGTAACTGCAGATAAAAGGATACCATGTGCACCATTTTGAAGGAAAATAGGGTTCTGGAACAAGTTATTTGGTTTTTGTTGTTATTATTCTTATTCTTATTTTTCCTTCTATTTAAGAAAAATAATAGAAAATACATTTCGCATAAAGCACCCCCAAAACATTCTGCAACACAAAGAAAAGTGACTTAAAGACTCAGAGGAAAAACACAAATAAAAATGTTTTTTTCAGAGAGAATAGAAGAAATTTCAAAGCCTTAGCTTGATGACTTAAGAATTGACCCATTGGGTACAACAAGTGTTTAGGAGAATAGAGGATGACCTGAAAGTAGAGATGAAAAGAGAGATGTGTGAGTGCAGTCAAAATTGCAAAGGAAGCAATAAATTCCACATGGGATGCTGCAGAGAGCAAAGCTACCCTGCAGAAAGTGAAGTCCATAATAGTTCAACTTTAAGAATGTAGAGAAAAAAATTCAAAGAGATGAACATAATGACTAAAAAGATGAAAGAAAGGAAAGGAGATCCATCCTATAGAGGACAGGTTTTCCGAAGAAGAATCAAGAAAGAATAAAAAAATAAGTAATCATCAGACCTAATAAGAAACAAAAATGTTTTAAGAACTAAAAAACTTTCCAGAGCCGAAAGAGGACTGAGTCCACACACAAAAGTACTTATCATATTCCAGGTAAAATTAATGAGAAAAGACCTGACATATTTTGGCAAATTTTTACATCTCAAGGATAAAGGGGAAAACTCTACAAGCAGAAAATCATGATTTACCTATAAAGGAGTAAGAATCTGAGTAGCTTCAGATTTCTCCATCTCACTAAATTTCAGGACAAATGCCACAGTAGGGACAAAGATTTGAAGGTCACGATTCTCTATCTAGTCACCTTGTCATTTATGTATAACATGAGGGCTCAGAAAGATTACTTCTCAAATACCCTTGGATTATTTGAATATAACATAGATACTATGTATTATGAATATATACTACAGCCGTGAGCCAAATACTCAAACATAATAAATTTGCAGTATAAGATATTGGTAGTAGAATTCAAAAGCAATTAAAAATGTAGAGAATGAAACAGTGATGTGCTGCTAAAGGTATAAAAACCAGCCCTGGGGTTAGAGAGGAAAGCCTTGATTTGTAATGTTTGCTGATTTCTGTGGCATAAGTACTGTCCATATGGCCAAAGTTTTTTTCAACACAGCATTTTTTGAATTTCAAAATATTAATGGGGGTACAAATGTTTTTGGTTACTACATGTATTGATTTCATTATGCTTGAGTGATGGTTATAAGTGTGCCCATTACCCAGATAGTGTTCATTGTACCTGTTAGGTAGGTTTTTGCTTATCCCTCCTCCCTCTCCCCCCTGCTTCATTTCCACTGGATTTTACTTCCCTCTGGGCACATGTGTGCTCATCAGTTAGTTCCAATTTAATAGCAAATACATGTGGTGTTTGTTTTTCCTTTCCACAGATACTTCACTTAGGAAGTGGTCCCCAGTTCCACCCAAATTGTTTCAAAAGACCTTAATTCATCCTTCTTCATGGCTGTGTAGTACTACTTAGTATAGATATACCACATTGTGTTAATCCAATCATGAGTTGATGGGAACTTGGGTTCATTCCACACCTTTGCAATTGTGAATTGTGCTGCAATAAACATTCGTGTGTAGGTGTCTTCTTGATAAAATGACATCTTTTCCTTTGGGTAAATACCCAGTAGTGGGATTACTGGATGGTAGGTCTACTTTTAGTTCTTTGAGGAATCTCTATACTGTTTTATACAGAGGTTGTACTAATTTGCAGTCCCACCAAAAGTGTATGAGCATTCCTTTCTCTCTGCATCCACACAAGCATCTATTGCATTTGGACTTTTTAAAAATAGCCATTCTACCTGGGGTAAGGTGATATCTCATGTAGTTTTAATTTGCATTTCCCTGATGATTAGTGATGTTCAGTATTTTTTCGTATGTTTATTGGCCATTTGTCTGTCTTCTTTTGAAAAGCTTCTGTTCATGTCTTTGGCCCATTTTTTTAATGGGGTTGTTTGCTTTTTTCCTGCTGATTTGCTTGAGTTCTTTGTAGATTCTGGTTATTAGCCCTTTATCAGATGTATAGCATGCAAATATTTTCTCTCATTCTGTAGGTTGTCTATTCACTCTGTTGATTGTTTCCTTGGTTGTGTAGAAGCTTTTTAATTTAATCAAGTCCCGTTTATTTTTGTTGTTGATGTGATTGCCTTTCATAAATTCTTTGCCTAGGCCAATAATCTGGAAGAGTTTTTCAAACATTTTCTTCTAGAGTTCTTATGGTTTCATGCCTTACATTTAAGTCTTTTATCCATTTTAAATTAATTTTTGTGAGTGGTGAGAAATATGGATCCTGTTTCATTCTTCTGTATGTGGCTATCCAATTTTCCCAGCACCATTTATTGAATACAGTTACTTTTCCCCAGTGCATATTCCTGTTTGCTTTGTTAAAGATCAGTTGGCTATATATGGATGGTTTTATATGTGGGTTCTCTGTTCTGTTCCATTGGTCTATGTCTCTATTTTTGTGCCAATACCATGCTGTTTTGGTTGATTATAGCCTTTTAGTATAGTTTGAAGCCTGGTAATGTGATGCCTCCAGATTTGTTCTTTTTCCTTGAGATTACTTTGGTATTTATTTGGGCTCTTTTCTGGTTCCAAATGAAGCATAGAATTATTTTTTTCTAGATCTGTGAAATATGACGTTAGTATTTTGATGAGGATTGCATTGAATCTGTAAATCATTTTGGGTAGTATGGACATTTTAACAATGTTGATTATACTGAACCATGCACATATGTTTTTCCATCTGTGTCATCTGCAGTTTCTTTCCTCAGTGTTTTGCAGTTCTCTTTGCTGAGATCTTTTACCCCCTTGGTTAAGTATATTCCTGGGTATTTTATTTTCTGGGTAGCTATTGTGAATGGTATTGAATCTTTGATTTGACTATCAGCTTGACTGTTACTGGTGTATAGGAATACTACTGATTAGTGTACACTGATTTTGTGCCCCGAGACTTTCTTGAATTTATTTATCAATTCCAGGAGTGTCTTGGTGAAGTCTTTGGTGTTTTCTAGATACAAGATCATATTGACAGCAAAAAGCAATAGTTTGACCTCTTCTTTCCAGATTTGGATACCTTTTATTTCTTTGTCTTGCCTGATTGTTCTGGCTAGGACTTCCAGCACTATGTTGAATAGAAGTGATGACAGTGGGCACCCTTGGATTGTTCCAGTTCTTAGTGGAAATGCTTTCAGATATTCCTCATTCAGTATGATGTTGGCTGTGGGTTTGTCATATATGACTTTAATTCTCTTGAGATATGTTCCTTCTATGCCTAATTTATTGAGAATTTTTTATCATGAAAAGGTGCTGAATTTTGTCAAATGCTTTTTCTGCATCTATTGAGATGATCATATGGTCTTTTTCTTTGCTTGTGTTTATGTGATGAATCACATTTATTTATTTACATATGTTGAACCATCTTTGCATCCCTGGGACAAAGTCCACTTGGTCATGGTCGATTATTTTTTTGACGTGCTATTGAATTGGTTTGCTAGTATTTTATTGAGGATTTTTGCATTTACATTCATAAGGGATATTGGTCTGTAGTTTGCTTTTTTGGTTTTGACCTTTCCTGGCTTTACTATCAAGGTGATACTGGCTTCATAGAATGATTTGGGAAGGATTCCCTCTTTCTCGGTGTTATAGAATAATTTCTGTAGTATGGGTACCAGTTCATCTTTGTAGGTCTGGTAGAGTTTGGCTGTGAATCTATTTGGTCTGGGACTCTTTTTTGCTGGGAGACTTTTTATGACTGCTTCGATCTTGCTGCTCATTGTTGGTGTGTTCAGGAGTTCTGTTTCTTCCTGATTGAGTTTGAGAGGTTGTATGTTTCTAGGAATTTGTCCATTTCCTCTATGTCTTTGAGTTTATGTGCACAGAGATTTCCATAGTATTCACAGATGATATTTTTTATTTCTGTGGTATCAGTTGTAATTTCTCCTTTTCAATTTCTGATTGAGCTTATTTGGGTCCTTTCTCTTCTGTTCCTGGTCAATCTAGCAAGATGCCTATCAATTTTGTTTTATCTTTTCAAAGAACTAAATTTTTATTTCATTGATCCTTTGTATTGTTTTTATTTTCTATTTCATGTAGTTCTGCTCTTACCTTAGTTATTTTTTTCTTCTGCTGGCTTTGGGAATGGTTTGTTCTTCCTTTTGTACTTCCTTGAGATGTGACATAAGATTGTTAATTTGTGATTTTTCTGTCTTTTTGATGTAGGAATTTAAGGCTATGAATTTTCCCCTTAGAACTGCTTTTGCTCAATCCCATAGATTATGATACTTTGTGTCCCTTTTGTCATTCAGTTTGAAGAATCTTTTGATTTCCATCCTAACTTCATTATTCACCCAATAATCATTCAGCAGCAGGTTTAATCTCCATGACTTTGTGGAGAATTGAGTGTTTCTTTTGGAGTTGATTTCTAGTTTTATTCCACTGTGATATGAAAAGATATGTGGTTGATTTCTATTATTTTTAATTTGTTGAGACATGTTTGTGGCCTAAGATAGGGTCTATCTTGGAAAATATTCCATGTGCTGATGAGAATAATGTACATTCAGTAGTTTGTGTGTAAAATATTCCGTAGATGTCTGTTAGGCCCATTAGTTCTAGAGTTCCATTTAAGTACAGTATTTATTTATTTATGTTGTGCTTGGTTGATCTCTCCAGTTCTTTTAGTGGGGTATTGAAGTCCCTGGCAATTACGATGCTGCTGTTTATCTCTGTGCTTAGATCTGGTAGGGTTTGCTTTATGAATCTGGGAGCTCCTGTGTTGGGGTCATAAATATTTAGGATTGTTATGTCTTGTTGTTGAGTTGCTCTGTTTACCATTATATAATGACCATCTTTAGCTTTCTTTACTATTGTTGAGTTAAAGCCAATTTTATCTGATACGAGAATGGCTATCCCTGCTTTCTTTTGGTTTCCATTTGCATGGAATATTTTTTTCCATCCCTTCACCATGAGTCTATATGAGTCCTTGTGGGTTAGGTGTGTTTCCTGAAGACAGCAGATACTTGGCTTGTATTTTTACATCCATTCAGCCAGCCTGTGTCTCTTGAGTGGGGCATTCAGACTGTTCACATTGATTGACAGAATTGATATGTGGGATGCTATTCTGTTCATCCTGTTGGGTAGTACCTTATTGCTTTGTTTTCCCTCTTGTGCTATTGTTTTATATGATCTCTGAGCTTTACCTTTTGGGTGGTTTTATTCTTGTGGGTGTCTATTGTGCTGATCCATGAATGATGAGTTCTGAGTATTTCTTGCAGGGCGGGTCTGGTCTTGACAAATTCTCTTAGTGTTTCCTTGTCTGGAAAAGTCTTTATTTCTCCTTGATATATGAAACTTTTGCAGGATACAAAATGCAAATTTCTAGGCAGCAGGTGTTCTGTTTAAGAAGACTGAAGATTGAGCCCCCATCCCTTCTGGCTTATAAGGTCTCAGTTGAGAAATCTGCAGTTAGCCTGATGGTTTTCCTTTGTAAGTTATTTGATGTTTTCACCTCATGGTTCACAGAAGTTCCTCCTTTCTGTTGACTTTGGCCAGTCTAATGACTATGTGTCTTGGTGATTGCTTCTTTGCAATGAATCTCCTGGGTGTTTGTTGAGCTACGTTTACCTGCTTGTCTGAATCTCTAGCAAGATCAGGAAAGTTTTCCTCAATTATTCTCTCTAATAGGTTTTTCAGCTTTTGTGTGTTTTCTTCTTCACCCTCAGGGATGCCAGTGATTCTTATATTTGGGCATTTTACATAATCCTGTATTTCTTGTAGGCTTTGTTCATTCCTGTTAATTTTTTGTTGTTTATTTTTGAGTAAGTTAATTGGAAAGAGTTGTCTTCAAGCTCTGAGATTCTTTCTTCTGCCTGGTCTAGTTTATTCTTAAAACTTTCCACTGTGTTTTGTATTTCCTTAAATGAATTTTTCATTTCTGGAAGTTCTTTTTTTTTTTTTTTTAATATGCCAATCTCTTTAGTGAATTTTTCATTTATTTCCTAAATAATTTTTCTTGTTTCTTTTAGTTGGTTTTCCATTTTTCTCTTTGATTTCACTGGGCTTCCTCATAATCTGTATTTGGAATTCTTTATCTGTCATTTAAATATTTTCATTTTGGTTGGTATCCATTGCTAGAGAGCTGGTAGTGCCTTTTCAGGGTGTCCTTTTGCTCTGATTTATCATACTTCCAGTCTTCTTTTGCTGATTCCTTCTCATCTGGAGCAGCTGTCATTTTTTATTTTTGGATTTTCTTTTGTTTAGATGGGGCTTCCTCTCCACCAGACTCACAAGGGTATGTCTATAGAATATGTTGTATAAGAACCTTTGGCTTTGCTTATGCGTGCTTTGAAACTAATCTAGGTTCTGGATGGATGCCTTGGTTATATATATTTTTAGTGTGGTGGTTTTCTTAGTTGCTAGTTGTTTGTAGGCTATAGCAGGGGTGAGCTACATGTATGGGCAGATTCTCTTGTCTCTCTTTGATGAGGGAGGATGGAGGTCTTTGAAATCCTTTCTCTTTCCCCAGCCCTGTGGTCTTCTTAACAGTGTGAATTGTATTGGCATGCCCAGTTTAATCTCTGAGACAGTAGTTGGTGCTTGTGGAATGAACAAACTGCTATGTTTTTGGTGGGACCTATGACCAGCTCTAGTCCCTTAGGAGAAGCACTTCAATGCCCCAGGTGGTGATGGGGGCCCTGGAACTTCCAAGTGAGTCCTTTTTGTCCACCATAGCAGAGATGGGTAGGGGAGTAAGGCTGGGTGGGGCTGGGTAAGTTTAGCCTGCCCTCAGACTCCACAAAAGCTGGTAAGGTAGCTGTTTCATCAGGGATCGAAGGTCTGCTCCCAGCTTCTGGGGAAAGCCACCCAGGAGGGGTTGAAGTGGCCCCACCCAGTCAGAAAGTCTACTTATGAAGGAAGGGCCACCTGAGATTAATAATCTAGCTGTCAGGAGCAGGTTTTGCTCCTCTCCCCCTTTCCCTTCTCTATGGTCTCCCTCTGGCATCTGCCAGCAGGCAGGAGCTCAAACTAGCTGAGCTTCTCCACGAGTGCTCTGCGGCTGGGACCCACAGTGTGCTCTCTTTTTGGTTCTGCCCAGGCGGGCTCCTTTGCCTCCTGAGGTTAGTTCACAAATCTCCCCTCCATGCCCCCAAGCAACAGGATTGAGTCCTGGGGGTATGGGATTTGGCCTGTGAGCCTGTCCCCGGGTTCCTGAAGATGAATCCCTGATTATGCTGGGGAGAAGAGTGCTGGTCCCTAATTGCCCATGGAGCGCTCAAGGTGGTCTGATGTCCCTCTGTTTCGGGGTGTGCCCTGCTCTGATGGAGCAGCTGGGCAAGCAGCACCAGGAAGGGCCAGTAAGCAGGGAGCTCACAGTCCAAGCACCCCTTAGTCCACTGCAGATCTTTAGGAGGAAAGGTTGAGTCCCACTCTCTGTGGAAGCCCCAGTGATGGCGGATGCACCAACAGAGGGGAAGAGTAGTTCCTGTGATCCCTGGCTCAATCTTCTCTCTCCGCAGTCACAGGCAGGGTAGGGGAAGGAGAGGAGAGGAGTCTCAATGGAGGAAAGCTGGCACTGTTGTCATTTCTGTTCCTCTGTCCAGAAGGCAGCCCACCTGGAATGTCCAGGCTCTGGGGTCATGCAGATCCCTCAGGACCCACCAGCCCCCGTGTCTCCCATGGTCTGGGTCGGAGTTGGGAAATGTCTGTGTGGGAATGAGCAAGATGAAAACTGACTGGCTGAAGCCCTGTGGGGAGGACAAAGACACACAGTGGTAGAGAAGCAATATGGTGCCTACCACCTTCAGCTTGGGTATGCGGTGATGAGAAGCACTCCAAGGAGGTTGGCAGCCTCGTGCTTTATCCTCAAGAAGCTCCCAGTTCACTGGTAGCAGCAGCTTTTGGCTTTATGAGGGCAGAAAGGCTCTCCAGCAGCTTGGGAACCCACTGACCGCCAGAGATGGGGGGAGGGAGGAACAAATCGTTTCACCTACCCTTTGCTGGACTCCAAGTCTCTCGGTTGTTGATCTCTGCTGACATCTTGCTCCTTCTTGTTCTGCTCCACAACTTCTTCCTGTGGAGTCTCTGGTAGATTCTAGCATATTTCTCTCGGAATTACACCCAACCTATGTTTGTTTTTTCTGTTTCATCTAAAACTTTTCCTTCTTTCTGAGACAATCTGGCAACTGATGTCTCAGGTCCACCATCTTGGCTTCTCTCTCACAAAAATGATCCCCATGGCCAATTTCAAGCTACCAATGTGACAGTAATGTGGAGTTGGGGCGTGATAAAAGGTAAACTGAGGAACAATAAAATTTTTAAAGAGTTTATTTGAGCAAACAGTGAATCTTGATTCAGGAAGCATCAAACTGAAGGTTTGTAGAGGGAATCCAAGGGAATGGTTTTTTATAGGCTGAATGTGGAAGTAAAGCAAAGAAAACATTTGACCGGTTACAGTTACACAGTTGCCTTATTTGGTCTATTCTGAAGGAAAGTACCTAGTTACTTAACTTATTATAAGTTGGTGGCTTATAAGTTTCATTTTTTTTTTCAATATAGGCTTTTACAAGAAATAGCTCAAGTTTAAGTTATACTTAGTTTGCAAATCAAGCAAGGTTAAGGTCACTTATGAGCTCTCACTGGCTTTGTCTGCTCAAGGATTCCTCAGGCCTGGTCTCCATTTACTTTAATTTACTTTAACAGGAGAAATGTGCATAATTAGCCCTCACATGCCTTTAGGATCCAGCTATAGCTGGACCAATTAGTTCACTCTTTGAGAAAAAAAAAAATTAAATTCTTATCTCAGGCCACATACCAAAATTAACTGTATAATCATTTTCTTAGTTAAGGGCTGCTATAACACATTACCACAAACTGAGTAGGTTAAAACAGAAATTTATTCTCTCATAATTTTAGAGTCTAGAGGTTTAAAATCAAAGTGTCAACACGGTTAGGCTCTCTCTGAAGTCTCTGGGGCTCTAAGGGAGGATCTTTCCTTGCATCTTCCTGCCTTCTGGTGGTGGCCAACAATCCTCAGCTTTCTGTGGCTTATAGATTCAGCAGTCCATCTCTGCTTCTGTCATGATGTGACGTTCTTCCAATCATTGGACTAGGGCTCTAATCTGCTGTGACCTCATTTTAACTTAACTATTACATCTGCAAAGACCCTGTTTCTAAATAAGGTCACATTCTGAGGTTCTGAGTGAACTCATGTTCACTCTTGGGAGGGATTAGTACAAGGATTCAACCAGTACAAGGATTAACACATCAAATGTAAGAAACAAATCACAAAAATAAAAAGCATTAATGCAAATACTTATTTGTCTGGAGAATAGAGTACTTTCTGCTGGCAGAAATCGCAGAAAAATTATTTATACACTTTGTGACTCCAAAAATCTCAAATCTATTCTTGTCAAAAACATGAACATAATTGAAAAACCAGCAATCATTTAGGAAAGAAAATTGCTTTAGATATAACAAGTTAAAATATAAATATCTTTCCTATATATAAGATGATATGTAAATAGATATGAAAAATATTGCAGTTTCAGGAGATAATTGGATAGAGAGATAGAGAAGTCACAAAAGAGTCATAAAGGCTTATAAAATTAGTAAGTATTCCATCATATTCATGATTAAATACATTTACATTAAGACAATGGCATGTTATCTATTTTTAACAAGCAAAGTAGTGAAAATAAAGAAAAGATAACAATGTTGCTGTATATTCTCATGCACTGCTAATGGGAGTATAAATTAGTATACTCTTTCTTCTAGAAAAACAAAAGAATTGACTTGTATCAAGAATCTTGAAAATGTTCCTACCTTTTGAATTAGTTATAGCGCTTCTAAAAAAGTCAATTCTAAAGTAATGCTCTGGGAATGTATAAAGCATAAAGAAGTCAAAAGCAAAAGAAGATCTCACAGAATTAAGCATTATCTTGAACAATTAGAAACACTCTATTGTGGAGGATATTGCAGAGAAAATAATCCACTGAGACCTATTTAAAGGGATTTTACAGTTGTTGGGAAGGTGAGGAAATAGATCTCAATTGAGGGAATGGGAAACAACTCTGACAGGCACACTACAGAACAACTTTGGCAATCAGTAGACTGCAGAATCAGGAAGCCACCTGCCACATTGGGAAGCCATATCTTCAGCAGCTAGCTCCGGCCTCATGCGGTTTTAGTCAGAATCTGACTTTAAAAATGGGTCCCGTCTCTCTCCTCATTTAACTTAGTTCTGAATTCAAGACTCACACAAGTATATCACATTGGCTGGGCCTACATCAGAGGCCCAGTGATAAAGAAGTCTGAGAAAGGTAGTTCTCAGCTTTCTCTCTCTAGACTACAGGAAGATACAGAAGGAGATTGGAATCAATATTGTGGGATCCAGTCCATATATATTTACCATACTCTAAACACCCAAAATATAAGAAATGCATTCTGTGGCTTTAAATGACTCGGAAACATTTTTGAGTCAATTTTTTTTTTTTTAAATCATGAAATAGAAGTACATGTAATATATGATCTTATCTATGTACAAAATATACAGGAAACAAAACACTCTCAAGAAATATGCCAATGCATTAAACACTTGCATAAGACTATGAGAGATTTTCTTATTTGCAACCACACCTTTTCCCTTTTCTAAAATGAGCATGAATTAATTTGATAATCCTCATTTACCATCCAAATAAGAAAACAGATGTTTGTTAAATAAATCCAGAAATTAATGAGGACTTGAATGAAAAGAAAATACATATATCCATGGCTATTTCTTTTACTGTTTTAGGTTTGAAGGGATTCAAAAAAGACTTGTTAAGGATGTTGTTACTTTGAGTCGGGAGTCCGACAACCTCCTCATTTGCAGGCAAATCAATAAACTTCTCTTTCCTTCTCCTGAAACCACTTGTTCTCGTTCTTCTGATGTGGCCTTGGGTACAAGTGCCGAACTTTTGTTAACAGAATTTGGTGTTCCTGGGTGGGTGGCCCATCAGTGCCCTGGTGTGGTGTAATGGCACCACACAATTGCTGGAAGAGTCAGGGAGTGTCCCTGGGTCAAAGCCATGGATCTTCACAGGTAGGAGCATCTTCTTTTTGAGGTGAGAGAGCAAGGGATGGCCCCCGTAGCTGCTGGAGCCTGCTTAAGCTCCGGGGAACTCCCATCTCTGTCTCCCCGAAGTAGATGCAGCTCCCCACAACCTGAACTGAGTTGAGGAGAAGGAAATGGAACTAGAAATGTCTGGAAAGCCTTGGTCATTTGGTAAGTTCCCTGGCATGTATGCCAACACTCTGATTCCAACCATTTAGGGAAGAGTTTGAACCCTCTGGCCCTGCAGCAGGGCATTTGTTTTGAGGCACCTTTTGGGGGTGGAAGTCATGAGGTTGAGTGGAACTAGGGAACCTGGTTTGAATCTGGAGCTCATTTGCAGTTCCCAGGGAACGGGGGCACTAGGCCACCATCTGGGGAGGGTTTCCCAGGGAATGGGAGGATTAGGCCACCCATTTGAGGAGGGTTTTGAACCTTCCAGCTGTTTGGAAGGTGTCATTTATCCCCTTTGGATTCCCATTGGTGAACCTGCCAGCCCTGTGGTAGGGCATTCGAGGCACCGTCTGAGGTGCCATTTAGGATGGCATTTGTCCCCTTTGGATTGCCATTTGTTTGCCAGGCCCTGGCATTTTTGTGTCCCTCATATTGTCTGTTTGTTATTTGTGAGTTTGTTGCAACGTAAGGAAGCTCCATCTCAAAGTCCCTGGGGCAAACTTCGGCTGAATGGCTGACTTATAGCTACGAACCTATGTGTAAAGAGAATAGTGTTACTGTATTCCAGTGTATGTGCTGAGTGTGAGGGTAAGTGGCTGTTAAATGAAAATTCCCATTTGATTGATAAGCCGTGGCATCTTAGATTGTCTGTGTTGGGAATTCCCTGTATTTTTGTGTTTTATTGTTTGTGAGTTTTGTTTGGTGAGGTTTTGTACCTACGTCTAAAGATTATTGTGATGTCACTTGTCTGGAGTGTGAGGAAAGTGGTGGTTGGTACTGCTTGTATACAGTGTGAGGGAAAGTGGTAGTTGATGTTCTGTGGTTTATTCTGAGCTGTTGATTTTTTTTTTTAAATTCAGAGCTCAAATGGTCAACCTGCCCCTGTAGAGTTAAAGTGTTGGGTCTCAAACTCTCTGCTTGAGATAAACTCATTGTTTATGATATACAAAATGATCTGTTTGTGTAGTATAGTTCTTGATATATGAGGTCCTCCCACCCCTGCTGGAACCCCCACAGCTGGTCAGGGCAAGGTGCTGGGCGGGGCCACAGCCCAGGGGGCAGACCCAGTAGGAGGGAGGACTTGCACACGTGGCCACCACCAGTGGCGGGCAACAAGGGGAAGGAACACCTGACGCTGCTGCCATCTTGGCACCTTGGGAGGAGCCAGGGAGGGCGCTGCCTGAACTGTTTCTTCAATCCTGCTCCAGTTAGGTCATGACCCGGGGTTGAGAATGGTCTCTCCTTATCCAGTAGGGAACTGAATTTGGCCATAGAGTGTCTGTAGTCAGGGGAGGGCAATTTCCATTGTGGCAGTACCGGTATCCTATAGCAGGCTTGAATGTGCGAGGGCAGCTGACATAGTATTATTAGACTCACACCCCATTTTCTGCCTCGGATTTATTGAATTGGAAAACCTCAAGCCCAACCTATAGAGAGGACCCTCAGAGAATGGCAGAGTTGTTTACAACCATCTTTGCGACGCACCGTCACACTGGAGCGGACGTGATATTACTCATTACAAATGAGCATAGGGTCGTGATGGACAAGGCCAGGGAGGAGGAACGGTGTCTGCGAGGCAAGGGTCTTAATCAAACCCCAGACCCCAGTGCTGCCATTCCAACGGCAGAACCGAACTAGGATCCTGATGCTGAAACAGTGTGAGAATAAATCATTACTGAAAGTGTATTTTGGCAGGCCTCCAGAAAGAAGCACCCAAACAAAGGAGTTTAAACAGGGCCCCAGAGTTCCCTCTGAATTTTTGGAACGCATCTGTCAGGCATATTGGAAACATACAGATGTGGATCCAGAAGCCCCTGAAAACATGGCATGGTTAATATGACTTTTAAAAGGCAGAGCACCCAGATATAAGGAAAAAACTACAGCATAAGGAAGGAGTAATTGGCATGAATCCCTCACAACTGGTTGATATCGCCTTTAAAGTATGTAACGCAAGGGAAGAACAGAAACTGTGAAATCTCTGCGTGTTCTGTTAGCTGCGCCAAGCAGAGGTCCTTTGAGACAGTCAAAAACAAAGGGCAGGAAGGGCCTTACTGGAGTGGGGGTGCAGTGTGCTTTCTGCAAAGAGGAAGGACATTGGAAAGAGGACTGCCCAAAGTTACAGAGGGCTCCAGGTAAAAAAAAAAAAAAAAGAAGAAGAAGAAGAAGAAATAAACAAGACTTGTTAATTTTCTTCTGAACTTGGCTTTTTCACAATGAGTTGTGGCTGCTGATAAAATATTTATAGTATAGGTAGCAGAAATTAGCCATTTAGATTTGAATTTAGGCATGCGTGTGTATTTATGTTTGTTTCACGTAATATATAAATACATAGGTATATGTGTTTATATAATATTTATGTTAAAGTATATAACTATATATAATCTAATATTAATATGTTAAGAAACTAATTTCATTTATCAATCACAAATAAATCAATGAATATAGTGATTGCTTGCAAAGAAAACTAAAACCCAGAAATACAGTATACATTACATGATCTTTTCCTAGTTAACTAGGAATAAGATTATTTACTTTTCTTTCACATAAACTGCTACATATAATTAAAATTCCTTTCGTATTTTGAGTGAATAATTTTTACTATTTATCAACTGTGACAAAAAGTATAAGTTCTTCAGTGTCTTTTCTCTCTCTTCCTTAGACATTAGAGATTTTCTTTCTGGAAGATAAGAGATTTTCTAATGTGAATCTATTACTGAAATAAAAATACTCAAGTACAGCAAAAAGTTTTTTTCTACAATTCTCCCTTGTGAGGCAGCTTCTCTTGCTGAACATCTGTCTGGACCAGGCTTTCCAACTTAGCGTATGATCCAGCACAATGATTTCACTGGAGATTCTGAGGGATGATTTAATGGCCCACCTCATTACAAGAAACCCCTTCAGTGGGATGCTAAAAGGTGTGGACTAATATGTTAAAGTAAAATTAACGCAATAATGTATATAAGTAAACAAATTTTCTCTTCAAATTCACCCTTAATACAAATATATTTGGTTTCTTATCCTATGATACATTGCAATTATAGGACCTGCTATTAAGAAGATTCCAATGTATACACTGTATTATTTTTCTTTTTTAACTTTCATTTCCATTTTTGAATAGTGGGTCAAGAATGGTGGTATTAGCCATATTTTAGAGAGGAATCATTGCTGTCTATATATATAACATATAAAATTTGTTACTCAAAATACTTTTTAGCTTAGGCAGCTAGTAACCGAGGACAGATAGAAATGGAAGAAATTGCTGTCTGCCCTACATCTAATATAGGTGTAAGCAGGGAAAAGGTTTGCTTTGAAAGCTGATGTCATCCACTAACACTTGAATCACAACATGAAGTGAAAATAGATGTCCTGTTTTCGACAACTGTAATATAATTAACTCTTTGGCTCTGTTTTTACTTAGCCACTGAATCAACTATTTTGCAGTCTGCTGAGGTTTGTTTGGGGCTGTTTGCAGTATGTAATTTAAAGAATTGAATGTGAGATGAAATGAGTGTATAATTGGTCCTTGAAGTTGGAGAAAGCAAGTGAGCCACATCCTTGTCCCTCCACTTCTTTGTTACTTTCTGCACTTTGCTCTTTCCCTCTCCGTCTTCGTTCAGTGTAGCAGATAAATAATGGGATCAATGATAGGAAGGGAAGCGATGTATTTTCCTTTTCTCTCTTGCATCTCAAACTCTTTATCACACAAGTTTTTGATTGCCTCATTTTATCTTTCCAGTTGCTTTTGGCATTTTTTTTTTTATTTACCTCTCTTCCTCTTGTCTCTTTGTTTCTCATTTTTCTGTCTTCTGTCCCTTTTCCTTTTCCTCCCCATCTGTCCTCACTCTTCTCCCTTTTTCCAGGTTGTGGTATAAATTGGAGAGCTAGAGTGGTGGTAGTAGTGTTGATGAGCAGAGTGAGTGTCTGAAAGAACTGCATGCCTCTCTCCAGGAAGACTGGCAGCCCAGGTGTGAGCCATCTTGGTGTTGGGAATGAATGAAAATGGCTGAAGGGTGTGCCCAGGGATGGGCTTGAGAGGCTTCCTCCAGTTCTCCATAGCCTGCATGTGGTATTTTGAGAATCATGACATTTTCACACTTTCAGTAGATAGAAAAACACTAGAAGTACTGATGGAGCAAAATGGACCCAAGGTGGAGAAAAGGCAGCCATGGATTACTGGGACAACAGTAGACTTGAGTGGTGGTTGCCACTTGGTGTCCAGAAGAACCAGAGGTACCAGCCACACCTCAGCAGACACCAGTTCTGGGTCCCCATGAAGAGCCCAGATCAACCTGACCCCATTGGAGACAGCATCAAGATTCACCATTTCTGTGAGGATCTAGAAGGGAGAAGAGAAGGAAAGACCACCAGAGAGGGAGGAACCAGTTCTGGAGGAGTTTTGCATTTTACATGGATGGAATATTTATCCCCAAACACTATTGTACTTTGAAAGATACTGAATTGCTTTTAATTGGCAAATTTAAGGTTTGTTTTTTTCCCCCCTGCCATCAGTGAGAATGGGAACATCAGACCAAGATGAAGCCAATTTTAGGGGACAAAAAAAGTTAAACTTTTTCACACGTGAGTTGTGTGTAAATTTTCAGTCCTGCTATCAGAAGTGTGTGTACAAAAAAAGTCAGTATGTTAATGGAGGTCAATTCTGAATGGTGAAATTGTTGGGTGGTTATTGTTTTATTTTCCTTCCATCTCTCTCTCTATTATTCAACGTATATTTATTAAACATTACTACATGCCAAACATACATCCTTGTGCTTATCTTTACTTCCTAATTTGTCTAAAATTAAACAATCACTGTTTTGCTTTTGCATAGAGGAGGAAATAATTAAATTATTTAAATTATTTATTTAAAAATAAATCTATGCAATTCACTCATTGTAGTATTTGAATGATACATGTTCCACTACATGAGCTGTAAACCAGGCCTTGAAGTTGACTCTTCTGTTCCTGAGTATAAGCTTTTGAGGCTAGTTAAATATAAATCCCAGGCTTTTCAGGAATCATTTTATAAAGCTTATAAAGAGCTTAATTCCCATGAAAACCTTTTCACTCACAATTTTAAACTATGTTACACACAAACCCCCTTCTGTTTTGATCTTCGGAAGTAGAGCAAGTTTGCAGGGTAGCATGAACCTCTACTACTCAAATGATCATACCCAACATGGGTTAGAAATGTTCATGTCAAAGTCAAGTCTGGCAGTTGATTCTGTTCTTTTAAAATAATGATTTCTCTATGTGGGACAAACTTTTTATCACATCAGATATGATGGAAATTCTTTGCAGATGGGTCGTGGACACGCTGGCATGTCTCCAAAAGTAGTCTGCAAGGTATAGGTGGCACAGGCTAGTGAGACATTTCCACCTGCTTTCCCACAACTAGCAGATACACTCTCCAGTAGCCATAAGGATCCTGTAAATGATTAGGTCATGATGATTTCACTTTTAAAATTTCTCATCAAGGAGTCTCCCTTAATTAGTTATCTTGTGGCTTGTAATAGCCAGCAATCAACCCATCAAGTCACCTAGCCAAAGGCAGGGTGGGTGGTATAAGTCTTGTTTTGTATTTTCAGATTTAGTCAGAGGCCTGGGCAGTTGTATCAAGTGCCCTTGTCCTCAACTCTGTCCTGGCTCTTAAGTGCACCTGGCACCCCCCTTCCACCCCTGGATTCCAAGGGGGGAAGGGTCCCTGTCTTCACACCCTTCCCAGATTTTCAGTTTGCGTTTATGTCACAAAAGAGAAATTCAAATTATTTTGTAGCTTTTAAATTGGGAAATCATCAAAGAAACTATAGAGACATAATATTTCTGTATAAGTACAGAAACATAATAAAATTAAAACACTATGTAATTTAGATTTGAGATGTGTTTTGCTGGCAAAAACTTTCAGTTAAATAGTAATTGAATAATGAAATGCATCATTAATTAATAAAGGTGATACCCAGAATAAATGTGCAGTGTATTAAAAATACTCAACATCAATGCAAATAATTCTATTAGTTGCTTTAAATTAGAGTATAGAGGACATAGATAAGTTCTCTGTGATAAAATAGAGATGATACATTTTATACTACTCTGGAGAGATTCCATTCTCTTTATAAAACTTTGCTTATATTTCACTTTTTTAGTTTTGACTATAGGAAAGACAGATTCTTTGATTTTCCATTTCTGCTCTAAATAAATCTCTGACAAACTCTATGAGAGTCACCATTTTCACCGACCCGCACAATTATTCTGCTTGTTATTTCTGTGTGTTTACTGAAAATTTGGAATATCAGTCACATGTTTAAGTTTTGTTTTACAAAATAATGAAGAATAAGAAATGAACATTTATTTCCATGGATCTCAATATTCCAGTAATGCCTGTATGAGCACATGTGTAGCCATAGCCAGCCTAAGAAGAAGTTTTTATGTTAATTTATATCTTGCTTCTTTGGAGATTATGTTTATTTCTCTAGAAGAGTTCTTTAAGATTCAAATGATGATGATGATGATGATGATGATGACGACGACGAAAGCTAGGAGTTATAAGACTTAGGTGCCAGGCAGGATTCTAAGTGCTTCATACATTTGTGCTCACCTAATCCTCACAACAGCCCTATGAACTGGGTGCTATTATCCTCTTCATTTTTTTCAGATGATAAAATTGAACCATAAATAGATGAAGTAACTTGCTTAAGGGTACAGTTTGCCTGTGGAAGAGGTTAAACATGCAGTCTTCTCAAAGTACCTTCACTATAATTGGAAATTAGATTTGAGACCGTCATCCATATTAGAAACAAAGATACAAAAATGACAAAACCAATGGGCTTCTAAAATGCAATCTATTTTTTAAAATACAAGATTGTTGCTCTACGCTGACGTGGTCATATTTTTTTACTGAAATGGTGATATTCCACAGATTAGAATATGCCTCACTTAATTTGAAAGGTCTCAAAATAAATCAGTATCTGCTTTAAAAGTTGCTGTGGCTTTAATTTCATGTGGATGCAGAGAGAAATAAGTATAATTGCTATTCTGAGGACTTCAAAAGGAAGAAACTATAAGAGAAGAACACCTATTGTCAAAAAAACGTAAAGTGCAATTTTATTCATCCTGGAAAAAATGATATTTTTCTGACTGATTTCTGGAATTAAAAATGGTTGTATGATTCTTGGAAAGTTTGATGGTTATCAGAAATTACCATATTCTGTTTACAAGCAAATGAACTAGTGTCTAATGAGAGATTTGTATTTAAGGATGCTATTCAGTTCTTAATTACCCCTTTTCTGGTTTCAGGCAGGGGAACAGTTTGCATGAAAACCAGTGATAGAAAATATTGCATGATAAAATGTGAAGGCAATCAAAAGTATCTCTTATATTATCTTAGTATTCCTTAAAAAATGAAAAGCATTTTTTGCCTTTCCTGTAGCATATTTTAGAAAAAATTAAATGTATTTTGTGATGAAGATGCAAAAATGCTTAGAAATTTACTCATTCCTTTATGCATTTATTCATTCAACAAACACTTATTAGATGCCTACACTATTTCAGGCATAGTATTAGGCTTAGGATACACAAAGATAAAGGACATTAGCCTTGTCTGAGGGAATTCAGTAAAGGAGACATAAAAATTAAAGAGATAATTACACAACAAGGTGCTAAGAACCTTGATAAAAATAAAGTGCTAAGCGAGCACAAAGATAGATACCTAATCCAGGCTCAGGGTCATGGAAAACTTTGTGTAGTAGATGTCATGAGTTGAGTCCTGAAAGATTAGTAGGAATTAGCAGGGCAAAGGGGGCATTCCCTTTAGGCAGAATGAGTAACGTGCAACGGCTTAGAGGAATGAGTGAGCAGGACTGTTTGAAGTAATTGGGCAGGACAAGAGTACAGAGTGCTGATGAGCAGTGGCAAGAAGAGAGGCTGGAGATGTAGGCAGGGATTAGATCCCCAAGGACTTTGAATATCCAGATTGCTTGGACTTTATCTGAAGGGGAGGAAAAGCCATTGAAAAACTCCCCCTTGACAGGGAGTGACATGGTCAAATTGGGGCCTGGGACAGTTAGTTGGGGAACATGGAGAAGTATATATTGGAGACTGAGAGATCCATTTGGATGCTGTTGAAATGACAGAGAGGATGACTATCATACATAACCTGAAATTAAACTGTAGCACTGAAGATGTACGTTAGTTAGAGTGGGCCAACTGCTGTGACAAATTACCCCAAACCTTCATGGCTTAATATAATAGAGTATTTGTTCTCACCCACATACAATTTGAATGTGCACAGGGAAGAGGATGGATTCTGCTCCACACTGTCATTTATGGACCCAATATTCTTCCATCCAGTGGTTCCACTATCCCCCTAGGGCCTTAGAATCCTTGACTGACTGTTCTGTTGTTGCTGACAGAGGAAACAGCTGTCTTGACCTGCAGAATGGCCATTTCTTGTGACTCAGCCTGTAAGTTCTGTACTAGGTAGAGAGAGATGGGAAGGTAAACTCAAGAGATTTTATAACAGTGAAATTTAGTGACCAACTGGGTGTAGAAGTTGCAAGAAAGGGGAGAATGTATGTTTTTAGTTCAGGTGAGTCACTGGTGGATGGTAGTGCAATCCATTCATATAAGGAATATGGTTGTTGTGATAGATTTTGGAGGGAAGATGTTGAGTTTGTGGTGTTTCCCACAGATCTCCACGGGACTCACTCCCTCACTTTCTTCAAACTTCTGTTCAAATTTCACCCTAAATAAAATAGCAACAACACCACCCTCTCTTTTCCTATTAACCCACTTTATTTGCTTCATAGCACTTCCCGCATATTGTTCATTTTTTTGTTGATTGGTTGTCTCTTCTCACTTGAATGGAAGTTCCATGAGGGCAGAGACTATATCTGTATTGTTCATTGCTGCATGCCTTAGCGCATAGAACAGCACCTGCTATGTGACAGGTACTCAATAAGTAATTGTTAAGTGTGTGGATGAATCCAGATGGAAGTGGCCAGTGGTCTATTGGTTGTCATATTAAGTGCTAATATTTATCAAGTGCTTACTATGAGACAGATACTGTTCTAAATACTTTGCAAGTATCAATTCATGCAATAAAGCATCCCTATGAACTAAATACAATGAATATCCCTATGTTATGGATTAGGAAACTGAAATACTTACAGCTTTAAGAAGCTTGACCAAATTCACAACATAAGTATTAGAGGTAAGGTTCACATCTGGGTGTTAGGGCTTCAGAGTTCGCACTCTTAACCGTTAGACTATTCTGCCATATAATTTTGGGAGAGATTAGGAAGTCACTGGTATGAATTCAGATGTGAGTAGAAGTCACACTGGACCTTGAGGTTTCTCCAGATTGATTTGGAACTCCTATCCTATGTCTGCCAGTAAGTTCAAAGCTCTGTCCAATAGTTTAGGCATCTCCATAAGCTTATGTTTGCATGGTCATTGTTTATCCCTATTACCTGTTTGCTTCAGTCTCCATCTCATCTCACCTCCTGTCTTGCTCTTCTCTCTGTGTTCCACATCAGTGCAGGCATGGATTAAAGCTTCTTTTTCTTAGTTCTCCAGAATTCCATTCCCACAGGCATTATGTGTATTCAGCAGATTTTATAGAAGGTTTGAGGTGAGGGAGGGGAGACACTACAAAACTATTATGTGAGGAACATAAAACTTGAACATCAGTTATCTCTTTTCTTAAATGTATTTTGACCACCCTGTCAATGACAATGTCCCACTTGTTATGTTATATTGGTTTCTAGCCTCCTGAAATGTTGTTTCCTCTCATTCTTTTCTCTCTGTCGCCCCTCCTTTTGCCCTTTGACTTCTCTGACCCCTAATTCCTGTTAACCACTTATGCAGTTAACAGAAATTTAACTTATTTTCCTTTCTGCTCCCAGGACATGCTCTTAGGATTTACTTTCAACACCCAAAGCATTCTCCACACCTAAACAATGAGAATTTTCCTTCCGCAAGGAAATATGGTATCTGTTGTTAGAATAATATTTTCCACCCCATTCCTAGTACACAAGTTGTACTTTAGGTCTTGAAAGTGAATGAAATCTTCCAGGAAGTATGGGTGACATGAGATGAGAAATACACCATGGAGAGAAGGAAAGAGATGTTACTAGATAAAAGTAACTAGATGCAACTAGAAAGAAGTAACTAGAGAAGGATGTACTGTTGAGGAAATTTTTGTTGATTGTTAGATTGTTTTTGTTTGGGGGAGGCTTGTACCAGAGCCCATGTGGGGGGAAAGGGCCCAGGAAAGGGAGTGGTTACAGATATGTGGAAAAGGGTAGAACCCAAACTACAGGTGATTGATTGAACTCATACAGGACAGGAGGGATGTGTCTTCCGCTCAAGGAAAAGCTCCACAGAACAACTGAAGGAGCATTGAGTCCAGAGTTAGGCTGAGCTGAGTTAGAAGCCGTAGTCTACCACATTCCTGCGATGAAACTTTGTTAAGAGTACTTAACTGCTCTATCCTCAATTTTCTCAACAGCAGAAAAGTGATAATGCCTTCCTCAAAGGCTTAACTAAGATAAAGTACATTAAGCAAGAATCTCATGGTGGAATTTGTTGATCATTTCTGTAATTTAATTGTAGGTTTTTTTATTTTTATCCCAGATTATCGCTAGTGTCATAAACAAACAGGAGACCGTATCTAGTATATCTTTTTGTTGTTGTTGTTTCATCTGCTCCAAAAGGAATTGTGACTCCTGGTCTCATTTTCATTTGGAATTTCAAATATGCTTTGAGGGTTAACATCAAACTTGTTGCCAGTAGGCCAAATCTGGCCTATAGAATTGTTTTACTTGGCTGTAACTTTTTTTTTTCTTTTTACTCTGAAATCCTTTAGATGGGACATGCACATTTCCTTTCCATATCTACTCCCTCTTGTCTTATGCCTGGTCCTTTCATGTATTTTCCTAACCTATTTGGCCACTGTAGACAACCTAGGATCTAGATTGAGTTCTACTGGAATAGCTCATACCACTAATAACTGGCATGTTGCCAAATCTCCAAAGAGCATTTTCTGTCTTTATTTCACTTGATCTCTCCTCCGCATTTGCCACTGTTGATAAACTTCTGAAACTCTTTCTCCCTCTGAGCACTCTCCTGATTTCCTCTCACCTACCATTTCCATCTACCCTTTGCTACAGCTCTGCCTCCTTTGCCCATCATTTCCATGCTATCATTTGTCAGAATTTTGCTTTTTAGCTGACTGTTCTTCTGCGTGGCTCATGTCTGTGGCTCAGCATGTCCAAAATTAGATAGTAGACTTTCCCTTCAAACCACCTTCTCCTGTTGTGTTGCATATCATGATGAAAGGAAAGGAGTCACTGGAAATCCAAGCCACCCAATCCCACAAAATGAAAGCACTCTCACAACAAATAGTGATAAATATTTAACAGTTGGCACAGGATAGGCACTAACTTAGACAGGTCACTGCATTGTACACCTCACCATTGCTTCCTAGCTGAAGATCAGCCCTTCTCCACCCAGTCACTAAAGCCAGTTCCTTCCTTTCTGACAGCCCCCATTGGTAAGACCCTCATCATTTCGCCATGATGCTAGCGAGTCTCCGTTTTTCCTTCTAGGTAAAACCTCAACCTTGAATGGTAGTAGGTCCTTCTTTTATTCTCTCCTGTGCACCAAGCTGGCTTCCTCTCTAGCTACTCAAAAGGCTCTAAGCTTCACCATATTAAATTGTTTGCATTTCCCTGGACACACCATCCTCTCCCAGCTCCATGCCTATGCCACGCCACTCTTTCAGCCAAGAATGCTCTTCTCTTTCAACTCTGTTTGTATAGCTACCTTTTACTTGTTCTTCAAAATTCATTTCCAATATTTGCGCATCTGAAAGGCCTGTCCTAAATTTTGTCCCTCTTAGCAACATTCGCACTCTAGCTTTGAAACTCCCATCCTGCAAATATTTTTAAAGTTTGCATTCTTAGGGCATATTTTTATTATATCTTATCTGTCAATTGAACAGCTTGGTATGGAATGTTCTTTGCAATCTGGTAAGATATTTTCCTGTGGAGGAGACCCACCCGTAGAATGAGAAGATACAGAGGAGGAAAGTATTGTAAATCAACGTAAAATTAACACTCATTGACAGAAGGAAAGGAAGCAACAGCTGGGTAAACAAACAGCTGCTCAAAGAGACAGAAAAATGACAGTGAGCAGCCGTGAATGTGGCAAATAGTCCCAAAATATTAGAAAAGCAAGTAAATAACATGAGGAAATGAGTTAGCCCACTGGAAAATTGTTGAAGCATTTGAACAGGAAGTAAATAATAAGGAAAGTGTTCAAATTAAAGTTATTATACAGAAAAAAATTAGGACAAATATTCTGTGTAAATGAAGTAGACTTTTAAAATGCAGTATGCTCAGGAGAAAAATTAACTTGAACATTTATGTGACTTATTTTTTATAAATGTATTTTATACTGCAGACAATGTTATAATAATATTAAACATTTAAAAAGAATAAAAGTACACCATAATCCTAAAATTTGTTGTTGTGCTAAAAACAGTAGACAGAAACTCACAATGTTATAATAATATTAAACATTTAAAAAGAATAAAAGTACACCATAATCCTAAAATTTGTTGTTGTGCTAAAAACAGTAGACAGAAACTCACAATTGTTTCTTTGTATTTATGTGATTACTGAGGAGCCTGATCTTTCAAAAAAAATGTTTAATAACACAAGTAACACATAAATATATTCACCTTTAAAAAATCAAAGGTGTTACAGATAAGGCTAAAGTTTCCTTTGACCCTGTAATACTCTGAAATACATATTTAGTCTTCAACGTCTTTCCTGATGTAAAACTCCTAAAATCCTTAGAATCTCCACCAGGTGATGTCTTTTTGTATACTAATGAGTTGACTGACGGTCGGTAGCCCCCAGGTAGCTTCATGGTAGAAGGTGATCACTGGAAAGACCAAGGCAGGGTTAAGGGATTGGGACTTTGAGCCCCACCTTCAACCTCCAAGGAGGGGAGAGGGGTTGAAGGTTGAATTGATCACTAATGGCCAATGGCGTAATCAATCATGCCTATGTAGTGAAGTTTCCATAAAAAGCCAAAAGGAGCTTCCTGATAGCTGAAAGAAAATACAACAAAAATGTTGTAAAGAATATACAAAGAAATACAACAAATATGAAAATGAGCTGGTCAGGAAAGGGTTCTCTGAGGAGCTTTTATTTGAGCCCAGACCTAACAGAAGTGATGGACGGTGCTCTGCAAATATCAAGGCACCGGCTGAGAAATGGAAGTGCAGGGTCAGAAGGTGTGCAGATTTGAAATGCCAAATCCCATTCCAGACTGTCTGGAACAATTCATACTCCCATTCAAAGCATAAAAGTACCCGTTTCTCACACTCTAACACTTGTTATTGTCAAGTTCCTTAATTTTTAAAAGTCAGTTGTATAGAAAACTTATTTTGCTCTAGGTTTGTTGTAACTTAAATGCTAGTGAGATTGTACATGTTTTAATAAGTATATTGGCCCTTCACATTGCCTATCTCAAACTTGACAGCTCTACGTTATTGTCCATTTTTCTATTGTGTTATTTGTATGTTTGTTATTAATTTTTTATTGTTTGTACTCTGGATACTAATCTGTTGTTATATTGTGCTATTGGTATATCTGTTGCAGATTTTTATTGTTTGAATTGTGGATACTAATCCTTTGTTTTGTATGTTGTAAACATTTTCTCCCAGTCTGCTGCTTGTATCTTTAATTATATAACTTTGTAGAAATCTTTAATTTTAAAGCAGTCCTGATTAACAGTCTTTTCCTTTATGGATTTTGCTTCTAGTGCCTTATTTTGCAATGCCTTTTATATTCTAAATGTCTCAAAGATATTCTCTCATGTTTTCCTCTAGTTTTATAATACATTTTTATTCAATCTGGAACTTACTTTTCTGAACAGTGTGAGGTAGGATTTTATGTTAGTTTCTACTATTGGCTAGCCAGTAGTCACAGTACAATTTATGGAATAGTTGATTTTTCACAAATTGGTTTGAAATGTCACTTTTATTATATAGGGAATGTCCAAACATACATAGGTCCATTTCAAGACTCACTCTTCTGTTCTCTCATATATGGTTTGTTCTTGCATTAGTTTCATAGTGTTTTTATTGCAATGGTTTTATAATCAGCTTTAATATTGGTAAGTTCTCTCTTTGTTATCCTTTTGTCCAAAACTGTCTTGAGTATGCCTACTAATTTATACTTTCCATGTGAAATTTTGAATCATTTTATCACATTTTACTTTACAATAATATTGGTATTTTTGTTGAGATTGCATTGAGCCTACAAATTTATTTGGGGAGACATCTTTCTATATTCATTATTATCTCCATAAAAATGGTATATATTTACTTTTAGGTTCATTTTGAGGTGTTTGGGGGCTTTGTTGCTATTCCAAATGAAATATTTTTTCATTATATTTTTCTAATACATGATTGCTGCTATGTAGGGAACCTAAAAAGCTGATCCTGCCTAAGTCTCTCTTGGCTCCAATAAATAATTTTTCAGTTGGTTCTCTTATATATCATAGATAGTTAATTATATCATCTCCAGATATTGACAGATTTCTCCTTATAAACATACTTAAGATATGTTTTTTAAAAATTTGGGGGGGCAATGTGTGTGTATCTTTACAACGCTGACTTCTAATTTTATTAAATTTTTGATCATTGTGGCCTGTATGGTGATAATTGTTTTAATATATTGGTTTTTCTTTTGTGACATAATGTGTGGTCAGAAATTTTCTATTATATGTTTTTAAAAATGTGCATTTTTTATTGGAGACTCACTATGATTGCATATTTGTGAATTTCTATCTGTAGTTTTTTTGGCTATATATATTTAAAACTACCTTTTAAGTACATAAAATTTATTGACTATTATATTTTTTGGTGGTCTTATGCATTTGATGAATATAAATTGTTTTATCTTTTTTATGATTTTAAAAATTAAATTTCTCTTCTTACCAAAATAATGCATGTACATAGTTTTAAAAAATCCTAGTCTGACAAAGCTCCAAATGAAAGGCTGCAGTCACCTGTTCAGACTTCCCCACTCCCCCAGGTCATGTTCCAAGATATTAATTCCTCTCAACTTCTTCAGCTGATTTTCTTTCTTATTACATTTGCAAGCAGCATGCTTAATGACAATTTTTAAAATTTCAGCTTGTCTGTTGATTGCGTATGGAAAAATAAAGATTCATTGTCTTCACATGCTCCTCACAGGGCCCCCTCCCCCAGGCACACTTATGTTTTCCTGACCTCCTGGTCCAGATCTATGATAATCAAATCAGCAGTCAGCAGTACCTTAGCATCTGTCTCCACAAGCTTAGTTCACATCAGAGACAAGAAGTCTATTCCAGGTATTTTATATCCTGCCCAACTTTTAGTTTTCCCCCAGAGCTAATAAAACCTTTCCATGCAGCAGTCACTAATCCATCTCCAGGCTCTCTCCAGAGCCATAACTCTTCTTCTATTACTGCCAAACGCATTAGTCTATCAGGGGCACTTTTTGTTGTTGTTGAGACATCCATCCTGGCGCTGTCTTCTTCTCTCGCTACAATCTGATTGATGGCTTCCTAGGCCTACTGTGTAGCTATTTTTCTGGAGCTTTCCTTTATCAGAATCCATCAGTTGTTATATTTTTTAATTACCAACAGTACTTTCTTATTCCTTAAATATTCTTTTTCTTTATATAGCATCCTAGTCTGGATATGCTTAGCTATTAATATTTCTAAACAAACTAATTATAGATTTTTAAGAGTTTTCTTCTGCCTCTTGAATATCTTGGTTTTCTCTGGGTCCCTTTGTTCTTCCATTTGTTCTCTGACTCTCATGTTGGAGGCTGTCCTTCAACTTTTTCTGACTGTGGCTGTCCTTGTTTGGTGACTAGAAGCTCTGTGCAGAGACTGCACCTGTCAACAAGTGGGCTTCACTCTGGGTTGAGAAGGTAGCAACGCTGCTTTCTTTTGGGCAGCTCCCAAATTCCATGATCTCTAGGTCTTCTCTCTCGAGCCAGTCAGTGTCACTGTTCCACTTGGGAACTATAAGCCTGACTGCCAGGATTGTATGAGTTGAGAAGAATTCCCAGCCACTGTTCCTACCTGGAGACTGACACCACCACCCACACACAATGATAATTGACCAGCACAGGATTTTAGGGTTCAGCCTGCCTGAGTATCTTTGCTACCCCATAATCTTAATAACCTTGCTGATTATTCAAAGACATTGATCTTTCCCAGTATCTCCTGCTACGTTTTAGAGAAATATTCAGCAAGTTAGTTCATGCTCTGGTTTCCTTTGGTAAGCTTTCTGTTTTTCAGAGGTAACCCAGATTTGGGATCCACTGAGGGTGTGCTTTCTTTTCCTTTTTCAGAATCTATATGGATTTTTAAAAATATCTTTCTTGTATGTCTACAGATTTGACATAGGAGGTGAGAGCTGGACCATCACCCTTTTCTTATTCTATTTAGTTTGCATCTTGACTAGCAACCTGTAACTGAATGGCTTAACATTTTTAATTGAAATTCCTTTTAGATCAGTTGTTTTTGTCCATTTTGAAATCCATATATTTAGAACTCTGTAGTTTCATCAATATTAATCTTCTGTTTGTCATATTTTCTGTAAATATTTTTCAGAGTAATTCCCTTTTTATTTTAGGTATCTTATTTTTCATGGTAATGAAATTTTATATCTTGACATAATCAATTTTGTCAATATTTTCTTTTGTTGAAAGATATTTTACAAATGTCTGATAAGTTCACGATTGTTTTCTTTAGTTTTTTGTAATGTATATTTTAAATATTTATCTTATCTTGAAATTATTTTGTAATTTTTTGTAATGTATGAATCTATTGCCTCTAAGTCTCCAGATTGTTAGCTAGCTATCTCAATATTGTTTATTAAATAATTTAAAAAAATTTATTGGTTTTATCTCCATTATCACCTACTCAATTCATTTATAAAATTTGCTATATTTCTGTGCTTTCCACTCTATTATGGTTTTTCTTTATGCCCATATTCATTATATATTAATCATTTCTTTCTAGTAATTCATAGGCTGATCTGATTTAATTTTTCTTTTTAATTCATAGGCTTATCGGGCTTCATTTTTTCTTTTTCAATTATTACTTATAGTTTTCTGTTCATACAGTACACTATTCTGAGCTAGATTATAAAAATTAAAGGATGAATAAGACTCGTGCCTTGTCTTCAAAGAGTATGTAGTCTTGAAGGGTATGAGCAATTTATATTGGGGAATTCAGAGAAGAATCTTTTGTAAGTTTAGTTGGAAGGAAGGAATAGCTTAATAAAGAAAAGCTTAAGTTAGGTCTTGAATTACAGGCAGAACTTCACCAGGGCAATGAATGAATGAGCAAAAATGAATCCATACATGCAAAAACTATGTGGAAAGTTGCACATATATTAAGTATACCATACCAGTTATTGAATTGAATTGGGTCCTTAAATAATATCATTTGTTGAAGAAGGGGGTAGGTAAACATCATAAAATATAACCTATAGATTGGTTCTTTAACAGTGTCAGTAAAATTAAGGCTATAGTAAATTCAGTTAAAACTCAAAGAGGGAATAATCAGAGAGCTTTAAGACAGGGAACACAAAATCACTTGTCCTGAGTTTATTGAGGCTATCTGTGATTCTCCACTAGCATGTAGTCCCCTATAGAAATAGGGATCAATTCCATCAGCCAACAGAGCCCTGTGGAGTGGGAGCCATTCTGCACAGCAATAGGAGGGATGGACGCAAGAAAGGAAGCCAATGGGAGTATACTAACTGCTCTAGAATATGGATGGCAAAATGGGAGAACTAGAATGTAGCTCTGGGAAAAGTATGGGCATATTAAGAATTTTCTTTTGTTAAGTTCTAACCTGATTGTGGTAATCATTTCACATTGTATATCAAAGCATCATGCTGTACACCCTAAATATACACAATTTTTGTTTGTCAAATATACCTCAGTAAAACTTGGGGAAAAATTTCTAACCATGTTTAGAAGACAGAAGGATTTAATTCAGGTAGAGATGAAGAGGATGAATGTTTTAAAGAGGAAAGACCCACTTTAGAATACGAATTCTTTGGAAAGTGTAAAACAGCTTGTCTCAAGATACAAAGGGGAAGAGATAGCACTTCTTGCTCTTAGAATCTTGCAGTAAGAATAAAATTAGAAGATATAAAGAAAAGGGTGTGGAGGGATAGATGCAGAGAGCCAGACAACTTACATTGATGCTTTGATCTTCTACATAAGTATATCTCCTAGACATCAGTATCAGAATCATCCAGGAGTGCTGGATAAAAATCCAGCCCCTTGGGTCACTCTCATCAGAAATCAGGAAGCTATGATATTAGTGAAGTCTCCCCATTATTCTAACTAAAGTTTGAGAACCAAAGCTCAAATGGAATAGAGAGTTATCTGCATGGTGTGTCTACATGACTGGGAAAGTATCAGTGTTTTAGGAAGAGAGCAGAAGATATGGGAGGGCAATGGAGGGAAGAAAAGAATTGCTGAGCAGAGCCCATTCTGAAGTTGGGAAGCAGGAATTGGTATTGCAGAGGCTGGCCCAGCTCCAGCCTATGGTTGCAATATGCTTCCATGGCTTCTTCTAGGGTAAAGTGATTCTGCCTAAAGACCCTATCATCACTTCTCTATTTGTCAGGGTCCAGGGAAAATTGCTAAGGCAGGCTGCTGGATCAAGGACATGAAGAAAACAAGAGATTTCCCTTCCTTCTGTGCTTAAGAAACACACCTTTCTGGGCATGCAGAGTAAATAACACTGTTTGCCACATACAATCCTGTGGATTTGTGTATTCAGAATTTTAATTTCAAATATTTATGATGAACCTGCCGACATATCAGGCCAGACGTCCCTCTGCTAGTTGTAGTTTAGTTCCATTCTTCGATGCTGCTGCTGTTCCCACACATGGCCAGAGACAGACAGCTCCCCTTGTGTGAGAGAAGTCAAAGGTTGCAAGGCCCTAGTCTAGCTCACTGTCCTTTCCTTTTTTTGTTTACTTGAGTCTATCAGCATCCTCTGTACTGATCTCCAGGCTGCCATCCTCTTTCTCCCCAGATCGTCTTCTATAGGACTAGAGTACCTTTTTATTGACACAGACTGACAACTGTCAAAAGTGTTATAAATAGTTACCACTGTAAAGTTTCCCCACCAGGACAGTGTGACATCCAAACAAATAAGAGACACATAAAAGTTTTTTCTCAACATGCCTTATCTTCAACCACTGCCCCCAGCATTCTCACCTCCCACATTCCAGGGACAAGAATCCTCATCATTGTTTCAGTGCACTGTATACTCTTGCCTGTGACCAAAGTGGTCCTTTGAGTTTAGCTGCTGTTCTTTTTGTTGTTTGCCTAATGAAGTGTATTTAAATGTTATCCCCTTTCTGTAGCTTTCTCAGACCTCACTCCCTCTTTCAAGGCAGAATTATCTTTTTCATCTGTATCCCTTAATGCTTTATGCAAATATCAACATTGCATGTAGAACATTATATTGTACTCATTCATATTTTTGTTTCCATAACTGGACTTGGATTTCTTGAGACCAAAAATTGGGTCATTAATTTTTTAACTGCCCAATGCCTGACACCTAGGATGTATACCATAAATTTTAGTTGAATACATTTAAACCAGAGACCATTCTCTTTATGTAATCCAAACTGAAAAAACATTGGAAAATAAGAGTTCTTTGGAGAAAGCCTTATGGTAACTCTCTGCATCATTTTATAATAGTAATGAGTTTTTCTTTCTCCATGTAATATTGTAGTTATAATATAGCATTGCTCAACCTAAATACTTATAAAAATCACAGAATTTCAGTGGAAATAGGTATCTTGGAAGTGATTCCTTTGATTTGCAGATGAGGAAACCAGTCCTGTACTTACAGACCACACAGGTAGCTTTTCTCAAAATCCCAGCCAACAACCTTTATGAATTCATGAGAATTAAACCATTTTACATTCCAGGCAAGTACATTATGGAAGAGAACAAAATGTACAGTGCATTTTAGTTCTGAGGCAACCCTGTTAAGGAACATTAACACGTGAATTTAAGGTGTTGGGGTCAGGGAAAGCCAGAGTACTTGATGTGAGATAATTGGTAAGTTCAAGGTGGATTTTAAATGCAAGTGAGGTGTTTTTCATGTGTTTTGCTGAGATGGTTTGAGCTATTGGGGCCATCAGAGGACAGTAGAATGGGTTTTGATGAGTTTCTTTTTCTCCAGGTTTAATGGAGCCTCTTCTTCTCTTTAACAGGTTTCAGAACCTACTGTGGTCCAGAAAGACATTTGTGGACAACATGAAAGTCTATAACCACAGTTACATCTACATGCCTGCCTTTTCTATGAAGACAGGAACAGAGCCATCCCTGCGGGTGTATTACACACTGTCAGATGTAGGTGCCAATCAAACAGTGCTCTTTGCCAACCCCAACTTTCTGCGTAGCATTGGAAAGTTCTGGAAAAGTAGGGGAATCCATGCCAAACGCCTGTCCACGGGACTTTTTCTGGTGAGTGCAGCTCTGGGCCTCTGTGAAGAGGTGGCCATCTACGGCTTCTGGCCCTTTTCTGTCAATATGCGTGAGCAGCCCATCAGCCACCACTACTATGACAACGTCTTACCCTTTTCTGGCTTCCATGCCATGCCCGAGGAATTTCTCCAACTCTGGTATCTTCATAAAATTGGTGCCCTGAGAATGCAGCTAGATCCATGTGAGGACACCTCACTCCAGCCCACTTCCTAGGGACAGTGGAAGAAGAAAGGACCAAGCCAGGGTATTTTTGTTAGGTTTTCTATGTGACTCCAAGAGGGAGTGGTCAGGTGCTTCCGTGGATTTGCAGGGAACACTTGGAAAAGACAAGAAAAGAACAACAAAAACCCAAGCAAAACTTTTAATGTTGGCTTAGAAGACAAATAAGAAACGAAACATCCCATGAAACGTTTTATAGCACATGGTGGATTTGCAACTAGTAAAATGCCGATGGAATGCTGTTGGTAAAGCACATTTACATGGTTCAAATCTAGAAGATGCAGTTCAAAAACAAGACAAACTAGGCTAAGGAACTGATCAAGGTAGAATAAAGAAAATGCCGGGGCAAAAGTGTTGCCGATTGTCAACACAAACTGGCTTAATAATAATAATAATGATAATGATAATAGTAACCTGTCTTATTAAGACTGGCATTAGAACCATAGGTTTTTAAAAAATTATTATTTATTTTTGCCCTATTTAGGGGCAGCGGGTGGGTGATGGGGTAGATTTAAAAAAAATCTCTTACTGAGTAATGCTACAGCTGATTATTGTGATTTGTTGAACCATGTCTATGTTGACTATAGTTTCCCTCTATTTTTTAAATTTTAAATAAGAATTGCTTCTTCCTCTTTTGTCGAGTCTACTTAGACAATGTGAAGCATTGTTGAATTTAGACTGTGTTGATTCATAGTCTGGATAACATGAGCCACTTTCTGTCTCAGAATTTAGGACATAAACCCAATTTTAGGTCTGCATTATGTAAGCCTGTTTGCATTGTCGTTATTATTTTAGTGCAAAAAGACTACAAATAGGAGTGTGTTGTTTATTTGTAAATTGGCATAATTGTCTTCATAATGTAATGTTCAGAAAGGAAGTAAAGCACAATGATGAAAAGCTTAGTCTCTGTGGAAGACAGCCCAGAAGGCAAATCCCTTTTCTATCTACCACAGTATATTCACTCCAAGATAGAGCATATGTATGCACACATGCAAGAATGCATATATACATGTACACACACACACACACACACACACAAGTTAAACAAAACTCCTTCCTGGGCAGCTATGAAAGCTGAACTCACATGACTTGGTATGGTAAAAATTTAATGAATGTTGGTGAGCTGCAAATGTGTCATGTCCTGTCCACTACATGTTGATATAAAATAAGCCAATTTCCTGTTGCTGCGCATGATGCCCATACAAGCATGGGATGCAAGTCTTATTCCCAATAATTGCCCAGAATGAGAGAATTGTTTTACTCATTCTGATTTTCCCCCAAATCTCATGAATGGGCCTAGGGTTGAACATGGTCACAAAAGGCATGGTTTGTACAAGTAAGGGGATATGAATTAGTAGCTGTTTATTTCTTTGGTAGCAGTTAGGACGGCTTAGACATCTTGTTACACTGGCTTAGACGCACAACAAGAAAACTCTATGGACAAAAGCAGCCAAATGTGTTTGCATATCAGAGAAATGTAGACGAAGCCTCTCATTGTCTTTGTGCTTTGGGATGTCTTAAGCTAAAAGGAGACACTAGAACTCACTGTCTTTATTTTAAATGTCACCAAAATGTCGACAAACTGTCCCAAAAAGTTCTACTTCAGTTTTAAAGGGAGAAACTTAGTATAGCATATAAATTAATAGAGGTGACATTTTTTTGGTGGGTGAACTTACATGATATCAAGATAACAAAGAAAAATTCTATAGAAAAATTATATAGAAAAAATTCTTAGAAAAATTCCATATCATTGGAGTAGGCAATTTGTAAATGCAATTGAAGATTGAGGCTATTAGAGACGTTAGCAGTTAAAATATGACTGGTTGACATAATGCAGATTATACTGATACTTAGAAAGTTAAGAATTTGAGAATATTAATTCTATGCAGAACTGGTTTGCTATTTTGATCCTGTATGGCAATAAAAAGGTAATGAGAATGTCCTATGGGTGAGCTGTGTTAAATATTCACTTTATGTGCAACCCTGAATATATTTCCTCTTTTGAACTATTGTTATTATTTAGTAGTTACCTAAAAAAGGAATACATTTTTTCCAGTATACCATTAAGATGTAAAAGGGCTAACAAAAACACATGCAAAAATGAACAAAATATGTGTCACTAGGATTAGTGCTTTGATTGCTAAAATTATTAAAATGTAATTCATGAGCTCTGTAAAGTCCATACATCACAGTTCCATTGAAAATACTATCTGGAAATTTTGCATCTTGTTATGTTTTCTGGGATAGATTTATGCAATAGACATCTCCATAATGTGTAGTCTATAAATTTGTAAAACTATCCCATGTGGCTTCTGAAAACCACAACAGAAATGGCTGATACTGGTAACGTTTGGTTAGACCTGTGCTTCTCAACTAGGGTTATTCCTCTGCCCTCTCTGGTGTCATTTGGCTGTATCTGGAGACATTTTTCATTTTCCCAGCTCAAGGGTGCTATTGGCATGTAATGAGTAGAGGTTAGGGATGCTGCTGATTATCCCACAATGCACCTGCCAGCCTCTCTTATTTTGGGAGTGTGTGCCAAAGTGCAGGTGAAAGAGGGATATGAAAATGGGAGTGTTTGCTTCACCCAGTTCCAACACCCAGGAAACCACCTCTTGGGGAAGGGAAGGAAAGGTGGAGCCTTGAGACTATTAAGGTCCTAGGTCCAACAAATAATTACCTAATCTAAAACATCAATAGTGCCAAGGTTGGAAAACCCCGGATTAGACCAAAGGGGAATTTCGATTGTTCCCCATTGTCTTCACTTAAAGATGCACACACATGTTCACACCATTCAAAGTATGAGTACAATTTAATGAAAGTGTTTCATAGGGTCAATTACAGCTTGGCATTACTTAATAGTGACAACTCATAAGTATGCCCTACATATGCTTTTTTCCATGGTTGGTTAGAGGTTAGATAGATGTTTCTAAACAAGAAGTGTGTGTGTGTGTGTGTGTGTGTGTGTGTGTGTGTAGCATGATGTCATGCATCTCTATCCTTATTACTATGTGTTCCTAAGTAAGGACTTCTCTAGAGCTCTCCTGCAGAGTACTCTGTAATTCTCTATTATTATTAAGAGGTTAAATTCTAAACTCCCATCATTTTTTCTTGTTTATCTGAAATTAAGACTTTCAAAATTGGGCCTGGTACTTTGCCAAATTTGGCCAATGACATTTTAATATTACTGACCCTTAAGGTTCAGCTCAGAAGACATTCAGGTTATGATAGACACATTCAATAAGAAAATATTTAAGCACATTTGGTGCATCTGCCAAGAGAGAGCATCACTTTCTACCATCAGACTAATTTTTAAAATTGTTTTTCAGTGACAAAAATTAGGTTGCTCCTTGGGGAGCAAAAGGAAAGAGGGTGAGACTGAAATGAGTATCTCGACAGGACTTTTAATTTTTATAGCCCCAACTTGAGAATAGCACTGATTCTAAAGATCATGAATAAGGGCGACCTCTGTTTAATTTTAATCACACCTCAGGAAAATTGAGATTGGTGAAGGATGAAGTCATTCCATAAGAAAGAAAAATAATGTGTTATATGAAAATTTTTTCATGTGGAAGAGGACTCCTACATACATATGCTTTAAATAGAGTATTTTATCAAAAGTTTATATAGCATTGTTCAGCTAAACTGAACAAATCTCACACAAAACGTTAAGGAAGTGCTCACTGGATTTTGTTTCTGTGCAGTTCACTTTTAGCTATCTTAACAAATGTAGAAAGTAAATTATCCAAAATGGCAGATGTTCAGACAATACCATGTTTGGCTTTGTGAACGTCTCATGCCCTTCTTGTGGCTAAAAATTTGTTTAGGCTAAATATAACTTGTACCTGAAGCAATCTGGACAGCGTGACTTAAAAATGGAAAATAACTGAAGAAACCCTTGGATTTTAAGTTTGTCAAAAATATTCTTAGATTAGTCAAAAGCTTTACACATGAGTGTTATAGATGATCCAAAATGGAAATAATATTGATAATGTTTATTCTTGTCAGCAGCTGTTGTAGTTTTATAACTTTATATACAACCTCCTGTTTCTTTGTTAGGAAAGTCAGCCATCTAAAGTTTTAATTTCTATGTTTGAAAATATTGACTTTGTGAACATTTTAACTGACATTCCGTGTTAGGAGGGAGCTAAGGAGAAAAACGTCACCAGTCCATGGAAAATTTTGGGAAATGATTGTATTTTATAAATACTTTCCCACCTGAACCAGGTAATAACATCTGCTCTGTGTTTGTAGAATTCCAAAGATCAAGAGCTGTAAGGATTTTTGTGTGAACTTGAGGATTGAGAGTAACACTATGCTTTTTATTTCTTCATCTTCCTAGTGTAGAGGTCAGTTCTCAGATTATATGACTTCGGGTGGGCAAACATCAGGAGTGGAAGTGGGCTGACAATTTCAGGGCCCCTGCAATCTAGGTCAACGCCTCTGATAGTCAGCAGTAAACGTAACTACCAATTTTGGCAACTTCATTCCACCGTGTGTTAGGGAGAGGGTGGGGCAAGTGGAAAGGAGGAGATGACCCCGTCCCCAAGCCCTCTGCATAGAAAAGATCAGAGAGGTCTGTACCCTTGACCACCTATCTCTGTCCTCCCCCAGGGGAGCTGGCTTGGCTGTAGGGTTGAGCTAGTAGCATTGTGACTAGAGAGGTGATGTGGAAATTTGCTGAGAAACTCAAAATTTCACACTGCCTTAAATTGTTTTGTTTTGTTTTTGCTTAAACATGTGCTCTCTAAATGTAGGTGTCCTGTGGCAGAGTCACCCTGACCTAGTTATGGCCCTGCTGGTGATTATGAAAAGCGGAGCTTTTCTCCCATTCAGATGGATGTTTTTTTTTTTCTGAGTCCCTGAAGCTAGGGAGACAGCAAATATTCCACCAGTTCCTACATAGCTTCTCTGAAAGCCCTGGAGACTAACTCACAAGAATTCTGAAGCCCAGTGTCTGTTTATAAACTCCTAAATATGAGGCCACAATATTTAGGTTGAGCACTATAAAATGTCTATTTTGTAAGTGGGAGGAGACTTGAATCTATAATTGCTGTAGCTTTTTTTTCTTCCTATCATAAAAAAAATGGATACCATCTGCTTTACCCTCCGCCTAGGCTTGTCTTTTGAATTTTTTACATACATCCTAGAGGTGAGAGATTGAAACAAGTGCATGAATGGGAAGCTTATTCAAACATAACACAACCTCTGCTCATCATTTCAATAAGGAAAAAATACGTGCTTCTGTTTTCTTCCTCTAATGTTCTTCTTTGTAGTGCCAGCATTTCTGATTTCTCCTCTCTCTAACACGTAAGGAACAAATATAATGTTACAAATTGACCTATGAGACCTGTGAACATTTGCATGATAGCCAAAGCCCCTCACTATAACTTTTTAAAGCTCAAAAGAGGAATTATATTGTAGGGTCACTCGTCTGTGTTCCTATTGATCTCTATCTTGTGCTAAGATCCTTTCTGATTTTGTTTTCCTGTTAAAGCTGTGGGATATAATCAGTGATGCAAAGCTGTCTGGAACTTTTATAGAATAACATCCAAATATATTGATCCTGTCTTTTTTCTGCTTCTATGTAATTAGACTTTCTTCAGATATTTATTTTAAAACCACATGCTTCACACAATACCAATAAGCATCTAAGAGATGTAATTTAATCCAAGGCAGAGAAAACCAGGAATCAGATAATGTCTATTTTTTCTCTGCACAGTAAGAGAAACCAAAAATTGTAATAAAAAAAGGTTTAACCAAAACGACAAAAAGAGAAAAAATCCTGGTTTTCATTTGAAGGGACCATCAGGGATGATCTCAGAAGGCAGTTTAGCAGAGAGCAAGGAAGAGGCTGTTGATCTTGAGTGCAGTCCCAAGAATGGAACTTTTCCAAAATATTTTAAAGGAAATACCTTGTCATCCAGTTGTTATGGTTAATAATGAAAAGATGCTAGAGGAAGCAGTGTGAGAGCCAGATGGTGAGACACTTAGGAAGAGAACAGACGAGTGGCACCTGTTTATCCACTTGGACCTTGACGGTCAAGGTCCCTCCCTCACCTTCCCCTCCCCAAGAGGTGGTTTCCTGGGTGTTGGAGCCAGGTGAAGCAAACACTCCCGTTTTCATATCCCTCTGTCACCTGCACTTTGGCACACATTCCCAAAAAGAGATTATTATTTAGATCTCCTGTCATGATGATGCAGTGACAGAAGAATGTGTCGCCTTGAGCCTTACCTTTGCAACATGGTCACCACATGCTGCACATAGCCAGAGTTAGAAAGCTATAGTCCCCTGTTCCTACAGTTACTACAGCAGGAGGGTTTTGTATCCATTATTACTTAAGTAGATGTAGATGCATTTTTCCCCTATGTTCTAGTGTAAACACACATATACACCTTACATTATTTATGCCAGTGGAAAAGAGGGAGATGGCAGATTGGGTGGGGGTGGTGAGTGAGAGAGGATGCCTTAACATTTTCTGGCGTGTCCACCACTTATGTGTTTCTGTCATGCACCTCTGTCACGTTAGAGATGTAACCATGTCTGTTTCAAGTTGTATCTTTATCATCAGCAAGAACTCTTATAAATGTAGCAAATGTGACTATTTTATAGAAATGCACAATAGTATATAGGCCTTGGAGAAGTCTGATAATAGTATGTAAATATCCTTTGTTGATGTAGTATAACCTTTGGGTAGGAACCTCCTTAGGTGGTAGCTCCAGGAGGATTCATAGATTGAATGTTTGTTTCTCTAGCAAATTCTAATATTCACGAAAGCAAGGAATCAATTGGTTGCTGTTTTTCATTCAGTCTTAAGCACCAATCCCATGGGCTTTCTTTCTGATAGGTTACTATAAACACTCCCCTCATAATATACAAGATTCATGATTTAGGATGATTGACGACTACTAGGGTACATCATAGTCAGAGACATTAAAGAGAAGGGAAGAGAAAAGGCAAATATAGCTCCATTGAAAAACCTGCTTAATCTTTTAAGAGTCTAAGATATTACTAGAGCTCTAGCCAGTTACTATACAGTACAGTTGGTCTGAGAAGTGTTGGAGGAAAATAATGTTTCTCTTTGGTCTCTTTAACTCTATTATTGCACATTATATACAATGCTACCTGTGTGCAAACTGTTTTCTCAAGAGCAAATTTTTAGAGGCTGGAGGTAAGGAGAAAACAGAAAAACTCAAATATTCTTTTTTCTTATATAATGTAGTCTGACTATCAGTTCATGGATATAATAATTCTGGGAAAAAATTTAGGTTAGTCTATACAATTGAAATCACCTTTGAAGTGTATATGGAATTGCTTCTTTCTATTAAAGCCAAACTTCGTGGGCAGAAAACATGGGAAAAATCAATGCTCTTCATTTCTTTTTTTTTTAGAGTTTCATATAAAATGTTGCAGGTAAAAAAAAAGTTTAATTGGAATTTTTTATTGTGTGACTTGAAAAATAGTATCTATCTCTGTTGGTTCTACTGAGTTGTTTCTTTCCACATAATCTAAATGCAATGTCATGGGAGGAGGTTTGCTGTAAAAACATGTCTTTTTCTTTGGTGTGTTCATTGTAATTATGGCTGGCAGTGAGAAGGTTCAGTAAGTCTCAATTCCTCTACCTCCTTTACTTGGAGAAAACTTGGAAATATACCCTGTGAATAAAATGACTTTTTTAATAGTATATGAAGTCTTTTTATTTGCCACAATTGAATGGGTAAGGCTCTTTTCCTGTTCTATTCCTGCTTTATTTTGTATCCATACCAGCTACACTGATAACTTTTTTCTTACAGATGGAAAGTCATGCTACTTAGTGAAAAAATTATTTTAGAAATATTGAATTATAATTGCTATGAATAGAATGTAAGAACACTATTGGTACCTCTTATGCAAGTAAAAGGCACTGTTTGTTGGGCAAAGTAGAAAGAAAACTGAGCATTTATTTAATATGATTAATATAGACAAGCCCACTTTTTCCAGGGATAAAATTTTTCCTTTTGGTAATGAGTCAATATCAGTATGTATGTCCCAGAGATACTTTAATACATTCCTAACAAGATGCAAAACATTTAGGTTCCTCTTCTGCTCATATGGGTGACTTTGAAAAGCCCAAGTGTGCCTTATCTGAATTATTTAGATAATTGCTTCAAACTCCCATTTCCCTTGGGCTCTAGTGGCCTGGTTCTGCCAGATACTTTCTCAGAGGGAGTGACATCAGGAAAAGTGACCTTGGTCTGTTCTTTATCATATATTTCTTCTCAGAAATTGATCAAGGTACTTTGTACAGATCTCCTTATTAATTCTCTGACTTCATTCTAGCACAACAAGCTTTTTGGGCTACAGCTATTTTAGGAGGGACATTTTATTATCTAATGGAAAATATACATGGTGTTTAGCTGATTCATTTGGGGGAAGAAAAAGTCAGAGCTGTAGTATAAATGTGGGTTACCCTAACCTATTCTCAGACCATATGAGGAAAACAGATTTAACTTGTTTTCACCAACTATCATTAAGTCAAAAAAAAATCTAGAATTTACCAAGTCCTGCTGTTCTATTGTTTCAATGTAAGCATTCAAAAACAGATATTAAGAATCCAAAGGCATTAATTACTCAAGAATTCTCCCTAAACCTAAAAGAAGGATAATTACAAGCCATAGACTGTATTTTTGCTTGAAAACTTATTATTTTGGATACATAGTTAAATTCTTGATGATATCAACAACTAAAAATGCAGGATGATTGAACTCATTTATAAATGGCATTGTCCAGTTTTCTGGGCTTTTGAAAATACAAGAAAACAAGCTCTTTGTTCTTTCTTTTATACAGATAGAATGAAAGTTATTTCTTTCCTTCACAAGAATCATGGTTTCTGGGCATGAATTTAAAAAATCAGCATCAATGTTTGAGAACTTTTTCATGATAAATAGTGCAATCAAAAGTTAGATTGAAAGATAATCAAGAGGCACTCATGTAATCTTACCACTTTAGGAGGCTGAGCCAAGAGGATAGCTTGAGGCTGGGAATTTGACACCAACCTGGCCAACATAGGAGAACCCATCTCTACAAAAAAAAAAGAAAAAAAGAAAAAAATAGCCAGCAAGGTGGCCTGCACCGGTAGTCCCAGCTACGTGGGAGACTGAGGCAGGAGGATCACTTGAGCCCAGGAGTTCAAGGTTGCAATGAGCCATGATTGTGCCACTATATTCCAAACTGGGCACAGAGCAAGATCCTGTGTCTGAAAAAAAAATGAGCTTATTGGCCTCAAGATAGACATCAATCAAGAAGATCCAACCTTTTAATGTAGGGCAAAGGGAGACAGTAGGAATAGAATACACATGGTCATTGGGTGGGGCTGCTGTAATCAATCTCCTACCAGGTGAGAGAATAGTTCTCTACTGAGGGTTTGACAGGGGCCTTTGCTGTTGTTGGTTGGGCGCTTGGCAGTGGTGGAAGCCAGATTAGCATTAGTCCCTGTTATTGAATCTGTGTATAACCTCCTTACCTGCTACCAAAACCACTTTGTATAGAGTAAAGAAGCCATACATTCTGCTCGTTGAGAAAATAGTGGGTTAGTTGAGAAAAGAGACCAGCTGACATCCACTCAACATATTGTTTTGCCTGAACCTTTTATAAAGGCTAAAATTAAGACAGTGAAGTTAATTTCTTGAGTGGTTGTCAATGTGTTCCATGCTGAACCCCATGCAGCAATTGATTCTAACTGAAATAGACGTTTATTCTGGATTTGCCTTTTCTGTCCCCAATGCTCCTACCAGCAGAACCAGATATGCACTTACAGAACGACTCATTTACCACACTGTTATCATATGTGATGTACAATATCCTTCTGACCAAGGGACATGCATTTTATGGCAAAAGAAGTATAGCAAGGAGCTCAGGCCTACGGAAGTAGCTAGGATTACTCTTCACCATAACATCTATAGTCTCAACAGGAGTGATATTGCTCCCCAAAAAGGCAAAAAATTAGTTTTAGGAGGCAGAAAAAAAATTTTTTAATGGTTAAGAAAAAATGATCTTAAAAGTTTCCTTGGGAGAGAAAGTGTGGGATAATGAAAAAAACTTTGAGAAACACTGATCTAAAAGTGGCTGCCTTACACATAGTTGGTGTGGCCCACCTGAGACTCATTTTAAGGACTACCTGAAACACAATGTCTTGGAATGTCAGTATACCATTTTACAGGATGTGGTTAGTGTATGTTTTAGACAGACAATGACCAATTTCTCCCATTAGATATTTGGACTAAAATTGGAATATGTGGATCTGGGAAGCAAAGGATGAAAGTAGAAGTGGCTCCACAAATTGTACTTTTATTATTTTTTAAATAAAAGTGTTTTCTAATTTCCTCATGATTTTTCTTTAAGCCATGGGTTATTTAGTAGTTTTAAATTTCCAAAGAAATGGGAGATTTTCTGGTATCTTTTTTAATCTCTTTTGAATTTAATTCTTGCATGATCAGAGAATATACTGTGTGTGATTTTGTTTAAAATTTATTAAGATTTGTTTTATGGCCTAGCTTCCACGAGTACTTCAAAAGGACATATGTTCTGCAGTTGTCGGCAGCAGTATACTGAAAATGTTTATTAGATCAAGTACAGTTGACCTTTGAACAATGTGGGGACCAGAAACATGCACCTCTGCACATTCAAAACTCTGCAAATATCTTTTGACTTTCTCAAAATTTAATTACTCATGGCCTACTGCTGACCAGAAACCTTACTGATAACATAAGCTGTTGATTAACACACAATTTGTAGGTTATATGTGTTATATACTGTATTCTTACAATAAAGTAAGCTAGAGAACAGAAAATGTTATTAAGAAAATCATAAGGAAGAGAAAATGTATTTACTATTCATTAAGTGGAAGTCAGTCATCATAAAGGTCTTCATCATTATCTTCACATCCAATAGACTGAGGAGGAGGAGGAAGAGGAAGGGTTGGTCTTGCTGTCTCAGGGGTGGCAGAGGCAGAAGAAAATCCTTGTATAAGTGGATCTGCACAGTTCCAGCCCGTGTTCCTCAAGGGCCAACTGTGTATCCTTACTGATATTTTATCCATTTGCTCTATCAATTATAGAAAAAGAAGTGTTAGTCTCTCAGTATGTTATGCCCATTTCTCTCTTTAGTTCTATACATTTTAGCTTTATGTACTTTGAAATTCTGTTATAAGTTGCATACACTTGTGACTCTAAACTCATGTATGATCCTTTGTGTCTGATCGTGGACAGTGACATGGTGTTGCCTGGCAGGCCTCATGGAGAGAAGCCGTCCTCCCCACACCAACCTTGGTGCATAGCCAATTCATCACAGTTTTCTGGAGTGAGTTGCAGTCAAGAACTTAGGACTCCTGGGAGAGCCATAGGCATACGCATATCTGCATTCCTAACCCAACACCTCCACGTGGAGGTCTCTTTATCAGGGGCCTTGGCTAAGACACTTTTCTCTACTTTGACCCAGTATCCCTCCACCTCCACCCCTTCGCCCTCTCCTTCCCCCAGCCCATGGGTCCAGAAAGAGGCAAGAGACTTTTGTTTGGGTCTCCTTGACAGTGAGAAAATTCTCCCATCTACACTGCGTCTACCTGACTCTCATCCCGTATCATTCCATGGGAAAACTGAAACCTGGAAAACTGGTGCCTCTTTTTGCTTCTTGCTTGCAATGTCATAGTAAGTAAATAAAGCCTTGATTGTTACTTTCAGTTTGGCTCATTATCCTAATTGATCACCTAAACATCTGATTGCTTGAAATACATATTTAAGATTGTGATATCTTCTTTATGAATTTATCTTTTTATTAACTTTTTTAACAATAAAAATATTATAATATGAATAAATATCAAAATAATTGTATAAATTTTTCTTCTTTATTTCTATTAATAGTAATACTCCTTGTTTTGAAGTCTACTTTGACATTAATGAAGCCTCATGAAATTTCTTATGGTTAATACTTACATGGTATATCCTTTTTCATCCTTTTACTTTTATCCTATTGTAGTTATTTTTAAAATGTATCTCTTGTAAACAACATAGTTGGGTCTTGTTTTTTTTTTATCTATTTTGACAATCTTTGTCCTTTAATTGAAGTATTCATCACCTTTATATTTAATGGCATTGTTCATATGGCTGGGTTTAAGTGTATCATCTTATTATAGTCATGTGTCACTTAATGACAAGAAACATTCTGAGATGTGTTGTTAGGTGATTTTGTCATTATGTGAGCATAACAAACATCGTAGAGTATACTTACACAAATGTGGGTGGTATAGCTTTACTGTACACCTATGCTATATGGTATAGCTTATTGTTCCTAGGCTACAAATCTGCTTGGCATGTTGCTGTATTGAATATTGTAGGCAATTGGAACACAAAGGTAAGTATTTGTGTATCTAAACATAGAGAAGGTACAGTAAAAATATGGTATAAAAGACAAAAAATGGTACAGCTGTATAGGACATTTACTATGAATGGAACTTACAGGACTGGAAGTTACTCTGGGTGAGTTAATGAGTGACTGGTGAGTGAATGTGAAGGTCTAGGATATTACTGTGCACTTTATAAACAATGTGCACTTAGGTTACATTAAATTTGTAATCTTAGGGGACCAACATCATATATGCAGATCATCATTGATGGAAATAATATGCATCTTTAACTAATCACAGTATAATTAGAATTAATATTATACCACTTCACATATAAGAAGTTACTTCCTGTCTTTTTTTCCTATTGTCATGTATATTACTACTATATATTTTATAAACACCACAGTATAATATTATTGTTTTTTTGCTTTAAATACATAGGTGTCTTTCAAAGAAATTAGGATATAAAAGTATGCTTTTGTATATATACCCCCTTATTACTGATTTTATGCTTTTAATCCTTCCTGTAGAACTGGTATCATTTCTCACCTGCCTGATAAAATTCCTTTAGCTTTTTTTGTAATGCTGGTAATAAAGTTTCTCAGTTTTGTTTACCTAAAAATGTTTATCATTCAACCTTCATTTTTGAAGTATATTTTTTTAGCTATAGAATTCTAGCTTGAAAGTTTTTCTTCTAGCATTTTAAATGTCATTCCACTTGTCTTCCATATCTTTGCAATTGTGAATTGTGCTGCAATAAACATTCAAGTGCAGGTGTCTTTTGATAAAATGACATCTTTTCCTTTGGGTAAATAGTAGTGAGATTACTAGATGGTAGTCTACTTTTAGTTCTTTGAGGTATCTCCATTCTATTGTCCATAGAAGTTGCACTGGTTTTCAGTCTCACCAACAGGGTATAAGTGTTCCTTTTTCTCTGCATCCATGCCAGCATCTATGTTTTTGGACTTTTTAATAAAAGCCATTCTAACTGGGGTAAAGTAATATCTCATTGTGGTTTTAATTTGCAATGCCCTGATAATTGGTCTTCCAGTTTGTCTTATTTCTGATAAGGATTTTGCTAGAATTATTGCCATTGTATTATATGTGATGTTTGCTTTTTCTTCCACCCTCGAAATTCTTTTTTTTATTTCCAATCATCCATTTTTTTAATTTCAGAATTTATGGGGGTACAAATGTTTTGGTTACATAGATTGCTTTTGTACTGCTTGAATCAAAGTTATAAGTGTGCCCATCACCCAGATAGTATATATTGTACCCATTAGGTATGATTTCACCCATCCTCTCCTTCTCCCTCCCATCTGTTTGATTTCCACTGAGTTTTACTTTCATGAGTGGATTAATAAAATGTAGTATATGTATACCATGGAGTACTACTACTCAGCCATAAAAAATGAATTAATACCTTTTGCAACCCTCTGACTTCTTTTAGAGCTTTTCCCCCCTTTGGATTTCAGCACTTTGACAGAAGATTCATCTGTGGATTTAGCAGTAGCAACAACCCCAATTCGAGGTATCACTAGAATGTGCAAAACCATGTCAGTTCTCTGTGTGTGTGTGTGTGTGTGTGTGTGTGTGTGAGAGAGAGAGAGAGAGAGAGAGAGAGAGAGAGAGAGACTTTATTTTTTAGAGCAGTTTTATATTCACAGCAAGATTGAGAGGAAGGTATAGAGATTTTCCTCTTACCCCTCACCCCTACACATGCATAGGCTCACCCGTGGTCAACATCTCCAAACAGAGCGGTAAATTTTTTACAATTGATGAGCCCATTGACACATTATCACCCAAAGTCCACAGTTTTCACTGGGGTTCACCCTTGGAGGTGTAAATTCTATGGGTTTAGACAAATGTTTAATCACATGCATCCATTATTATCAAATCATCATCATATGTTACTCTGTAGCACACAGAGTAGTTTCACTACCCTAAAAATTCTTTGTGCTCTGTCTATTCGTGCCTCCCTCCCACCTACTCTCTAGCAACCACTGATATTTTTAAGGTTTTTGTAGTTTTGACTTTTCCAGAATGTCATATAGTTGAATCATACAGTATATTGCCTTTCAGATTGGCTTTTTTTCACATAGTAATATGCACTTAAGTTTCCTTCATGTATTTTTATGGCTTGATAACTCATTTCTTTTTAGCACTGAATAATATTCCATTGTCTTGATATATCACAGTTTATTTATACATTCACCTATTGAAGGACACCTTGGCTGCTTCTAAGTTTTGGCAATGAATACAGAATAAACATTTAAATATAAATAAATCTGGTATAAACATTGGAGTCCAGATTTTTGTGTGGACATAAGTTTTCAACTCCTTTGAGTATATAACCATGGAGCACAATGGGTGAATCATATGATAAGAATATGTTTAATTTTGTAAGAAATTGCCAAACTGTCTTCCAAAGTGGCTGTACTATTTTTCAGTCATTCCCACTGGCACTGAGAGTTCCTGTTGCTCCACATCCTTGCTAGCATTAGCTGCTGTTAGTGATCTTGGCTATTCTAATAGGTGTGTTGTGGTATATCATTGTTATTTTAATTCTCATTTCCCTGATGAAAATGATGCAGAGCATCTTTTCAAATGCCATTTTCCATCTGAATATCTTCTTTGATGAGGTGTCTGTTAAGGTCTTTGTCAATTTTTTAATTGGGTTATTTGTGTTTTGTTGACTTTTAAGGTTTCTTTGTCTATTTTGGATAACACTCCTTTATCTGATATGTCTTTTGCAATTATTTTCTCCCATGCTCTTCTTTTTCTAGTTACTGAAGGTGGAAGCTTAGATTATTGATTTTAGATCTTTCTTCTTTTCTAATATATGTATTCAACGCTATAATTTCCCTCTAAGCACTACTTTTTTACTGCATCCTGTAAATTTTGAGAAATTGTGTTCTTGTTTTCATTTAGCTCAAAATATTTTTAAATTTCCTCTTGAAATTTCTTCTTTGACCCATGTGTTTATCCCCAAGTATTTGGGGATTTTCCAGCTGTCTTTCTGTTATAGATTTATAGTTTAAGTCCACTGTGGTCTGAGAGAAAACACTACATGATTTTTGTTCTTTTAAATTTGTGAAGTTTTTTCTTTTTTTATTTATAACACAGAGTCTCACTCTGTTGCCTGGGGTAGAGTGCATGGCATGATCATAGTTCACAGCAACTTCAAACTCCTGGGCTCAAGTGATCCTCCTGTCTTAGCCTCCCAAGTAGCTGGGACTACAGGTGCACGCCACGACCCCTGGCTGATTTTTATATTTTTTAGTAGAGATGAGGTCTTGCTCTTGCTCAGGCTGGTCTTGAACTCCTGACCTCAAGCGATCCTCCACCTCAGCCTCCCAGAGTGCTAGGATTACAGGTATGAGCCACTGCACTGAGTCTGTTTTTTTAAATTTGTGAAGGTGTGATTTATGGCACAGAATGTGCTGTATCTTGGTGCATGTTCCATGTGAGTTTGAGAACATGTATTCTGCTGTGGTTAGAAGAAGCAGTCTATAGATGCTTCTTATATCCAGGTGATTGTGTTAAGTTCAACTATGTCCTTATTGGTTTTCTGACTGTTGGATCTGTCCATTTCTAATACAGCAGTGTTGAAGTCTCCAACTATAACAGTGGATTCATCTATTTTTCCTTGCAATTCTATTAGTTTTTGCCTCACATATTCTGATGCAGTATTGTCAGGTACACGCACACTAAGGTTTGCCATGTCTCCTTGAATAACTGACCCCTTTTAATGTAATGCTGTTTTTTATCCATGATAACTTTCCCATCATTGAACTCTGTCTGAAATTAACATAGTTACTCCTACTTTCTTTTGATTAGTGCTAGCTAAGTATATCTTTCTCCATCCATTTACTTTTATCTATATGTGCCTTTATATTTAAAATATTAGTATATCTCTTGTAGACAACATATATTAGGGTCTTGTTTTTTGGTCCACTCTGACAATCTCAGTCTTTTAATTGGTGCATTGACATTCAATGTGATTACTGACATAGCTGGATTAATATTGACCATACTTGTCTGTATTTTCTATTTGTTGTCCCTGTCCTTTGTTCCTATGTTTTGCATGCTTTTTCTGTCTTCTGTGGCTTTGAGCATTTTATGTGATTCCATTTCTCCCCTTTCTTAGCATATCTATTATACTTCTTTATTTACTTTTTTACCTAGAGTTTGCAATATACATTTGTAACTTATTCAATTCCACTTTCAAAGAGCACTATCCTGCTTCACAAATGGTGCCTTATAATAAAATGATTGTAATTTCTTCCTCCATCACTTGTATTATGGCTGCCATTCATTCCACATACACATAAACATTTGTATGTGCACATAATCAAATACACTATTGCTATCACAATTTTGATCAAATTGTTATCCATTAGATCAATTAAGAATAACAGACAGAACAGTTTTTATTTTAACCTTGACTTATTTCTTCTTAGGTATTCTTCCTTTCTTTATGTAGATCTGGGTTTCTGATCTACATGATTTTCCTTCTCTCTAAAGAATTTCTTTTTAACATTTCTTACAAGACTGGTGTACTGACAACAAATTTTCTCAATTTTTATTTGTCCAAGAAAGTCTTTATTTCTTCCTCACTTTTAATGGATGATTTTACAGGGAACAGAATTATAGGTTGGTGTTTTTTCTCTCTCAACACTTCAAATATTTCACTCCACTTTCCCTGCTTGCATGGTTTATGTGAATACAGATGCAATTATTCCTTCATAATAAGGGTTTTTCCCCCCACTTCTGCCTTTTTCAGAATTTTTTCTTTATCTCTGATTTTCTGTAGTTTGAATATGATAAGCCCGGGTGCATATTTTTTTCTGGCATTTATTCTGCTTAGTGTTCTGAGTTTCCTGGGTCTGTAGTTTGTTATCTGGCATTAATTTGTGGGAAATTCTCAGTTATTATTTCAAATATTTCTCTGTCCCTTCTTCTCTTTCTTGTCCTTGCAATATTTCCCTTATGCATATGTTCCTCTTTTTGTAGTCATCCCACAGTTCTTGTATATTCTGTTTTTCTTTTTTTCCCCAGTGTTTTTCCTCTTCACTTTTTCACTTTTGGAGGTTTCTGATGACATTATCCTCAAGCTCAGAGATTCTTTCTTCAGCCGTGTCCAGTCTACTAATAAGCACATCAAAGGTATTCTGCATTTGTATTAAATTCATTTGTATTTAATCTCTATCATTTCTTTTTGGTCCTTTCTTAGAATTTTCATCTCCTTAAATGGCCCATTTATTCTTGCATGCTGTTTACTTTATCCATTATTCATGTCTACTTTAGCATATTAATTATAATAGTTTTAAATTCCTGGTCTGATAATTCCAACATCCCAACCATATCTGAGTCTGAGTCTGGTTCTGATGCTTGCGTTGCCCCCTCCTCAATCTGTGTTTTGGGTTTGCTTTTTTTTTGCCTCTAGTATACCTTGTAATTTTTTCTTGACAGCCAGATATGATGTACTGAGCAAAAGGAACTTCTATAAATAAGTTTTTAGTGATGTGGTTGTAAAGTGTGAGGGGAGAGGAATATTCTATAGTTCTATGATTAGGCCTCAGTTTTTTAGAGAGCCTATTCTTATGGACTGTGAACTTCGCAAATGGTTCTTGTATTTTTTTTTTCCCCCATGGAAAAACTGGGACAGGATGGCTAAAGTGGGCTGGAGTTGGGTGATTCCCTTCTCCCACGTGGAAGGCTACAGCTGGCTAGAGTTGGGTACTTTTCTTCCCCCAGGTCATTAAGGCTCTGAGCAAACCTAAACCTCATTAGGTTAAGCTTTGTTTAAAGACTACTCCCTAAATTTTTTTGAAATTAAAAAAACTTGTTTCTCCTGAAGGCAGACATTGTTAAGAAGAATGGAACACTCTGGCATATTTCAAAATGGTTCGTTTTCCCCTTCCTCTGCCCTTAGCATGAGGGAATTTTTCTCTGATTCTCACTCTGAGGACCCAGCAGAACTCCTGGAAGTAAAACTCACAAAAGCGTTGGGACTTTCCGATGACTGGATCCCCCTGGAGTTTTTAATTTTTCAAAGTTGTCCACACTGATCCTCCAGCAATCCATCAATTACCATTTGTTTTTCTACGCGGGCACTGGTTCCCACAGCAGTTTCTGCTCATGTGTTTCTGCTCAGGTGAGCTGAGACTCTATTATCTGTCTTCCTGTTCCTCCGATTTGGGGGGCAGTAGTGTGTCCTGTGACCTCACTTCTCTCATGGATCTAAAAAGAGTTGTTGAATTTTCACTTTGTCCAGATTTTACTTGTGATTGGGAGGGAGTAGGGACTTCCAAGATTCTTATCTGCTGGACCAGAAACCAGACGTACTTCTTTGTGTTTTTCAGGTCTAACTTAACTCATCTTTTCCCATCAAAATGGTTGGTGCTGTTGGTTTAGTAGGGAGGTAGATGTCAGGTCAAGGAAATTATGATGGCATCTCAGAATTTACCCAGACTCCAGTCAGTCCCTTCTGCTCTGGTGCCAATAGCTTGACTGGCTTATTATTATTATTATTATTATTATTCTTTAACAAGACAAGCTACCCAAGATCTGTGTGAGAGATGAACATTACACTTTAGTTCAAATGTAATTGGGTTCCTAAGAGATTTTGAACAACTTTATTTACAGAAAGCTTATATACCATACAATTTACCCATTAGAAACATACAGGTTGATTATTTTTGGCATGTATTTTAATATGTACACCCAAAACTTTCCTAGTTTTAGTTTGCAGTCAATTCCTGCTTCCAGTCCTAACCCCAGACAACCTTGGATCTGCTTTTGGTCTCAATAGTTTTGCCTCTTCTGGAAACTTCATCTAAATGGAATAATACAGCATGTATTATATATGTAGTCCTTTGTGTCTGGCTTCTTTCACTTAACAGAGTGTCTTTGAGGTTCATTTATATCATTGCCTGTATTGGTAGTTTGTTCCTTCTGATTGCTGAATAGTATTCCATTGTGTGCACTGACCACAGTTTGTTTATTCATTCACCTCTTAATGTACATTTGGCTTGTTTTCATTTCCTGGCTGTTTTGAATAATGTTGCTATAAACATTTGTGTGCAGATTACCTGTTCACATGGTATACTTTTCATTTTTAAAAACTTCTGAACTCTTCTCAAAGTACCTGTACCATTTTATACCACCCAACATCTAACACCTGAGAACTAATGATGTTGAGCAGGTTTTGGGTGCTTATTAGCCATTTGTATATCTCCTCTGGTGAAATGTGTATTAAAATTTTTGCACTGCACATTTGGAGGAAGGGGTTCTAAGATTATAAAAAATATAGTCTGTATACAAGCCCTTTTTCAAATACAATATTTGAAAATATTTTTCCTTGTCTATGAATTATTTTTTTATTGTTTTCAATGGTGCTCCCATTGAAAATCAAAAGCTTTTCATTTTGATGAAGTCTATTTTGCATTTTTCCATAAATATAGTTCCTTTGGTGTCATCTGCAAATAAACACACATTTCTTTCTTTTCAATATGCATGCCTTTAATTTCTTATTCTTGCTTTATTGAAATGGCCAGAACTGCAAGCACAATGTTAAGTAGATATGCTGAGAATAGACATCTTTGCTTTGTTCCTGATGTTAGGTGAATACATTTCATCTTTCCAGATTAATATGATGCTAGCCACAGTTTTTTGGTAGATACCTGTTATCAGAATGAGGAATTTGATTTCTATTCTTGAGGATTTGTTGAGATTTGTTCTCATGAATGATTCTTTGTTACTTACAGATGCATTTTTGTGTGTCTATTGAGATGATCATTCTTGTTTTCTTCATTTTATTAATGCAGTGTTGTAAATTAATCAGTTTTAACATGTCAAACCAGTCTTGCATTTCTGTGATAAACCCTACTTTCTCATGGTGTATAAAGTTTTTGTGTGTGTCAGGATTTTGTTTGCTAATATCTTATTAAAGACTTTGTGTCTATGCTCATGAGGGATACTGGTCTGTAATTTTCTTTCTTTGTGATGTCTTAGTCTGGCCTTAGCATCTGGGTAAAAGTGACTTTAGAAAATAAATGGAGAAGTGCTCCTTCCTCTTCTTTCTGAAAGAGTTTATGTAGTGTTTGTATTATTTCTTCACTGAATTGCTGATAGAATTCATTAGTAAAGCCAGCCAGGCCTTGGCTTTCTTTTATAGGAAGAATTTTAATTACTAACTGAACTATCTTCTCTTGATGTAGATATATTTATAATTTCCATGGATAAGTACTATTAATTTGTGTAATTTATCTAATTTCTTCTCATAAAATTGCTAATAATATTGTTATTATTTTTTAAATTTCTCTAGGATCTGCAGTGATGTTTCCTCTTTTATTTCTAAATGGATAGTTTATATCTTTCTGTTTTATTCACGGTCAGTCTCACTAAAGATTTATCGATTTTTTTTGCTCTTTGCAAAGAAACAACTTTCAGTGTCATAAATTTTCTTTTTTTCCATTTCATCTTATTGATTTCTGCTCTGAGCTTTATTATTTCCTTCTTCTACTTTCTTTGCTCTGCTCCTGCGTAGGTAAAGATTGATCCTTTTGTAGTTCATAAGCATGATGATCCTGTTTTCACACTGATGTATGAAATGTGCTCCCTCAAACTTTGTTACGATGTCAGCACACTACCTGACTGACATGAAATAAAAAATATAGAAGTTTAAAGAATGATTACTTCCCATTCTTGAATGAGACGATTCTTTGAGGAGAATGTGAAATTTAGGCTGGACCTTGAAAGGAAAGAGTAGATTATGATTGTGTGTGTGAAGGTATGAGAGGATAAGAGATGGTAGAGAATAACAGATATACCGGGAGGAGGGAATGACACCAGGAAGGGCAGGCACGTACAGAGTGTATAGGAAACAATGAATAGTTCACTTCGTGAAATACAGACCAAATATATCAGCAATCATAGTTAATATAAATGTAGTAAAGTCTCCAATTAAAAGACAAATATTCCATCTTTATGGTGAATTTGTCAAATTAAAGTTTTGTCTAATTTTATTTAAAATAATTTGCCGCTATGCTATTAGATATTTTAGAACTGCTATGTCTAGTGATTGAATAAGTTGGATTTGTTGCAGAATAGGAGGCTTCAACATTAGAGAATATATTAACATAGTTAATCACATTAACCAGATTAAAGGAAAAAAGTCTTGTGTTTATATCAATAGATGAAAAATCATGAGGAAAAATATTAACAATTATTTTTGATTTTTAAAAAATCTTAGGTAATTTTCTTAACTTTATAATGGCATCTTTATAATTATATCTACCTAAAAGATGTATACCAAACATAATTCTTAGTGCTGGAACATTAGAACATGTCTTTAAAAATAAAGCACAGGAATAAGGTATCATTCACCATTGTCCTTGGGGACCTAGATCGCACAAAAAGAAAATAAAAAGAAATAAAAACACTAAGGATTTGAAAGGAAAAAAAAAAAATCTTCTTTTTGAAGATGATGGGACACCCAAAATTATCTAGCAATAATTCACTTAGCAAAATGTGAAAAGTTTGTATTATTAATGCACAAATTTAGCAAGGTTACCAGATACAAGATTGACATAGTAAGTCATTTTCATTTTTATAACACTAATAAGAAACAACTAGAAAATGCAATTTGAAAAAGGAAACTATTTACTACAGCAACAAGAATAATGAAATTTCAATCCATAACAAACACAAAAAAATGTATAGTCTTTTATGGAATAATTATAAGATTTATTGGAAGACAATAAAAGAGACCTTAATTGAGAGATGTACTATATTCATTGGCAGGAAGAGTCCACATTTTTAAGATGTCATTGCTGCTAAAATTGACCTAGACCTATAGAATTTGTTGTACAACTTAATTTGTCATTTATATTGAAAAGCAAAGGATCACAAATTGCCAAGACATTCCAAGTTACTACAGCTTTTGGTGAGGATTTTCTTTAACCATTAAGATACATGGGACATGAAATGAGTCAAAATTCAAACTATTGTGTGGGTTATGTGAAGCTCTTGGATATCAATTCCAAATGACTTTCAGCCAGTCCACCGTTAGTTCAACCACTATCCATCCGATTATTTTGGCATTTATACACAATGGCATTTTTAGAAATGGTCTCACTCTTGAATTTCATGTTGTGCCTTAAAAGCAAATACAGTTGACCCTTGAACAATAAGGGTTTGAACCCTGTGAGTTCACCTATACGTTCTGTGTTTGTAGGTTTTGCATCTGTAACCCAACCCTGATAGAAAATATACTATTTGCTGGATGCAAAACTAGCAGACACAGAGGGCCAACTTTTCCTATACAGGAGTTCCACAGGGCCAACTATGGGACTTGAGTATGCTCAGATTTTGGTATCCACAGGCAGTCCTGGAACCAATCCCCTGTGGATTCCCAGGGATGACTGTATTTGGAGACAATTTTGGGTCATCAGTAATTATGCATGTTATCATGGTCATATGCTAATTTTTATAACTTGTGGTCATGATCTTTGTCTCTTTAACACCTTTAACACTGTCAATATGATTTTGAGAAGTGTTTCTACCTTAGGGTTTTATCAGGATTTTTAATTTACGATTTCTAGTTTTTCCTCAAATGAATCATGTATCACTAAACAATTTTTATTCAAAATTATTGGGAAGATACTGAAAAATTGACATCTTATTGGTAGTCTTGCACACGGAATAAATACATCACATCTAATAGTCTCTCATTACTTTAAAGTTTCTTTTTATCTATTCAGAAGGACCACTGCAAATTTTCCTGGCTCTAGTTCCATTGCTTGGCATGTGATAAGCAATCTTTTTGCATTAATCTCAGTAATAGAATATAATCCAGCTTTATCCATTTCTTAGAATCTTCCCTTCTTAGGTCTTGTAGAAAACTTGGTCGCTGTTTTGCAGTATAATCTGGAAATTCTTCCAAAAAGTAATCAATTTACATCCTACTGCAAATTTTCCTGCGTTTTTGCACATACAACAGCTTTGTGTTTTAATGCCTAATTATAACTCTCTATACTCTATGGTATGTATATGTGTATAATATACATACAGTTGTAGTCTTCATAATATATCTTTTTAAAGATATTTAAATGGCAGTTAAATTCAGCAAAAATGACTGCCAAAATGCCTGTTACCCAAGTGATGTGAGATTGAGAAGTGCTATAATGGAGTCTGCATACATGTGGGAAATGGTAGTCACACCATGGTACAGCATAGCTGAGAGTAATAGTGAGAGCATCAACTTTAAGTTGCAGTTTGATCTCAGAAATATTAAAATGTGAAAAAATATATCTTAGAATCAATTAAACACTTTTATCCTCCAGTATTGGGGTGAAAGAAAAGGCATTTTGGAAGGAGGCTGAAGCACAAGTCAATGCTGCAGTCATGGAGAATGAATGGGGTCTAATTTTCTAAAATTGGCCTTTCCCCTCAGAAGAGTAAATCAAGGCAATAAGAAAAAAAAAAAAGGATCTTGAATTAAAGGAGTGAGTCAGAGAGATCATTCCCCTGGCAATTTGTTCAAACTCCTGTTAGTCTGGGCTCCTGTAGACAGATGTTTTTGCACACTAGGGGGCTCTAATACACAATATGTCAAATGAAAATACTGACAGCCTGTTTTTTGTTTGCCTTTAAAATTTGTTCCCTAAACAAATATTTATTGAGTATGAATTGTTAGGCTTTAAACTTTGTAATGAATATAAAAATGGCTATATTCTGTACTCAGGGTATAAGAGATTTACAATTTGATGAGGGAGATAAAGCAAGGATAAAGTTAAAATAAAGAGAAGCATGAGACAAGTTAGAAAACTAGACCAAAGAATTATAAAAATTCGAAAGAGTAGTGAATCTTTGTCTAGATCATCAAATTTCGTTGACTTGGGAAAAGATGTAAACATCTCCCTAATGAAGTGGCCAGGCCCTGTATTTCAGGGGATCCTTGGACTGAGGTTTGCCGGAGGGATAA